>NW_023270812.1:10464426-10493433 GCF_011800145.1 Mirounga leonina
ATTCCTCTGGCATTTCCAGTAATGACTTGCACTCACCTGACAATACGTTGTATCTTCATCTCTACTTAGAAACAAACATCAAGTGTTATCTCCAGTGCATTTTACAGTAAACTTAGTATAGGGAAAAAATGCAATGAAAATGTCCACAAAATCCATTTGCAAAAAGTCCAAAAATAGCGAAACAAAGCAGCCTTCCGAAGGCAGTGCTGTGGGGGTGGGGAGGCTTCTGGGGTCCCCCGTGTTCAGTTCTAATCTGGGCTCGGATGACAAAGGTGTGCTCAGTTTGTGGAAATTCACCAAGCTGACACATCAGTACACTTTTCTGTATGTACGTTACATCCCACAAAGAGTGAAAGCTGACCAAGATATTAATGGGAAGCAGGGCTGGGTTACAAGGCAGGACGGTGGCTCGGCATCCAGGGGCCTCTGTGGGGCGCGCAGGGCAGGCACAGTGCCCGGCTGTGGGTCCCCTGCCCTTGTCAGAAGGCCTACATTGCATAAAACCCAGACTCCCGCACAGGTCGCAGGCCCTGCGGCCGTCCTGCCACCTTCCCGCGGCAGCGGCGTTCGGGGCCAGGACGGGGGACAAGCCGTCCCTTGGACACAGTTTCCTGGAGCGCTCAGAGAACAAGCGTCTCAGGCAGGACTGCACATGCAGAGCTCCCAGCACCACTTGGTGCTAGAACAATGTCCTTTCCAGGCATGGACCGCACCGTCCACGTTCATGTTCCTTTAACTCCGAAGCCCAGCAACACAGGCAGCGTTCGCAACAAAAGGCGTCTGAGAGCGTGGGAGGCGCTGAGCGGTGGCCCAGGTGCAGGTGTGGGGCGCTCACGCCAGGGACGGCCTGACACCCAGCAGGGGCCGAGTACCGCAGAGGGGTGAGGCCCGCGAGCGCCCAGGTGGTTGAATGAGAGGCTAACGTTGCCATGTTTCCGCTCGGCTGGGATATTTTAAAGCGTTTTGCCAAAGCAGGCCGATGAGAAAGGTGGTCAATGAATCAGTGTTTCGAATCTCCCCACTTAGAAAATGTTAAAGCTAAATGCCGTTTTTACGATATCTTTTTTTAAGTGTGGTCTGCAGGTTCTGTTTCTGCAGTGGTTTGGGGCTGATCTTCTAGGAGAGGGCTGGTGGTGTAGCCGGTCTACACAGTCCTGTTGCTCTTTCCGGAATGGCGTCGGGGCCTGTGGCCTGTTGGTGTCATTCCCTTTCATCCATCCTCTGTCGCGGGGCCTCGGGCACGGGGTCTCTGACCAGCACCTGGGAACATACACTCAGGATAGAGGGCTGCCCCACGGAGATTCGGGAGCCGCAAATGAAGCAGAAGGGGCAGCAGGTGCGTAAAGCCGCCCCAGAGGGAACCAGCGTCGCATCCCCACCCTGATGTCTGTGTTTTCCTGCCATTGTTCCTTTTATGACAAGTACCTAAAGTACTTCCTGATAAGAACTTAAAGTCCAAAGTCCACCTCACTTTCGATGTCTTGGAATTTCCCAAGGGCAGTGCTGTTGAGGTTTGGTTCAAACTCAGGAAGTTGGATTTGGTGCTCATGTCACTCCCCATCATGTTCTGGGGGCTTCCGCGGGAACACGCCACAGAACTCAGGACGGGACCCCCTCCCAGATTCGCTCCCTCGCTCCAAGCCTTGAAGCTGTCGACCTCCGAGGACTCCCAGAGGTACACCTGGCCCAGGAGCCCTGACGGCGCCGTCGACTAGCACTCCCCATCAGTCTCCACCATGGCGGTCTTTCGCCTTCCCCACCATCCAGGGCAGGACATGCTATTTCACGTTTACCTGGGACTCCGACCTTCAGCTCCCTCATCAACGTGGACGTTCAGGAGGGCAGGAATTTGGTTTTCCCCAGCAGAAATCACATGCAGTGCCGGATATAGTCACATGAATAAACCGTAGTTACACATTAGTGCAGGGAAGGCAAAACCCGTCCATGGCCTTCTGCAGCCCAGGACCCGGAGCAAAATCACTCTGCAGAGCCCTCGGCCAGCGCAACCTCTGCAGGCGTCCGCCGCACTCAGGGCTCCTAAGAACCTGGTCCTGCAGGTGCAGAGCCCCCCACCCCGTAACCTGGAGGTTGCTCTCTCGCGTGGGGGGGGCCTGCCCTCATCCCCAGCCCGTGGGGACAGCTGTCATGGAGCAGCCCCGTGACAGGGAAGGAGCCGAGACCCCACAGGTTCATGTGCCCGGCGTCCTTCGGGGCAGGCCCCCAGCAGCTTTGTGCTTCCTGCCACGCTCAGCAAACAGCGTTCGTGCGTGTGTTCACGCACACATTTATTGCGTTCACTATAACCATAGCACGAAACAGGCAGACAGTCACTCATGATCGGACACAAGGGTAAGGATTCTCAGAGTCAAAGTCAGATGATGGGCCGGTGGAAAGATGACCGACAGACGAACAGACGAGAGACACAGACTGAGAGGCCGCGCCCGGCTCTGAGAGACATTTATCATCACCTCTGAGACAAGTCAGAGACTCGAGCGCAGGGAGAGCGTTTGGCGGTGTGCGAACGTTCACGCGTCTGTATGTTCCCGAGCCGGGAGGGAAGGGAGGCGGCGGGAGGAGGGCAGAGGCTCACCTTGCTTCTTTCAAACAGAGAGTCCCTCGCACAGCTCCAGCGGACACTCCACCGCTATCCCCAGGCCCAGAGCGCACGGGGCTCGGCCGATCCGGGAATGGTCGATTCGGGGACAGACAGCTCCTGAAACAAACCACCTGCACCGCCCTCTCCGGAGCCGAGCCCCTTCTCCGGGCCCCTCCCGGTCCCCAGCCAGAGCCCCTGACACAGCGTGCAGCCCAAGATGATGGGGCGCCGGGAGGGAGCAGCTGGGGCTCTGCAGCCCAAGACGATGGGGCGCCAGGAGGGAGCAGCTGGGGCTCTGCAGCCCAAGATGATGGGGCGCCAGGAGGGAGCAGCTGGGGCTCTGCCCCAGGCTCCATCCTTCGGACGCACCCCACGCGCCCAGGGCCTGCAGCAGTGACCTCAGTTGGGCTCGGTTGCCTTTCTTGTTCCTCTTTCCCTTGCCCTGTTCCCCACTCCCGCTCCCTGGGTCACCGCTCCAATTAACCCCTCGCTCTCAGAGGGACCCGGGTGAGACCCCACTTAGCCCTGGTCCTCAGAACCACCAGGACCACACTTCCCAATGGTGCTGCTTACTGGAGGCCTGAAGTCCCTTCCTGAGAGCGTCATGGGCCACTCAGAGGTCAAAAAGGAGTAATCAGGACAAAGATGACCCAAGTCCGCGGCTGGCGCTCAGCAACCACGCAGCTGCTCCGGCTGGAGGTCAGCGACAAGCCTGCGGGAGCCGAGCCTGGAGGCAGGTGGGGGTGCATCTCTGCACAGCAGGTGCCCGTCTGAGCAGGGTGGTCTTCCCAGGGCAGAGGCAGCTGCCAAGCCAGCCCGGCCTGGCTCCTGTGGCCCCATGCGGCAGGACATTCAGAAGCGCGCCCAGGTGCCCGAGCCCCGTCCGGCACGCCTGGCTGGCTGCTCCGTGGGCGGGCGACTGGCCGATGGAAGTCAGCTGGCTCCCATCTGCGGCACGACGGAAGGATGCGGGCACTCCGGGCCCCGAGGGCTGTGCCCGGGCGCGCCACCTACACGTGCCTCCAGAACTTGAGCAATTCCAGGCTGGAGCAGGAATGAGCCCCCACAGCCAGCAGGAGAGATGCGTGGCCGGGAGCAGCCCCGGCCTGGGCAACAGTGGGAGCATCTGCTGAGACGGCCCTGCCCCCTCCTGACTCATCCCCTCGGCGTCCTTCCCGCTGCCCCCCGCCCCCCAAGGCCAAGGATTCGGCTGCTGAAGAGAGCCCACTGGCTGGCATCGGGGAGATGTGGGGCTTCCAGGCTTCTGGCAGGAGCCGGCTAGTGGTCTGCGGTGAGGGCGGCGGACGTGGGTACACAGTCAGCAGGTGGGGCCCCCGCTCCAGCGATCCCGAGAGAACAGTCCTACAGGGAGCGTGCACAGTCCAGGTCAGCGCGTGTCCAGTTGTCAAGGGGAACGGAAGACGTGTTCAGTAGCCGCACCGCATGCTGCCTAAGGAAGGAGGTGATGGGGGAAGACGGTTAATCTGTCCATTCTGGAAGATTCCAGGAACTCCTGAGGAACGCAGACCCTGGCCGACTGAAACTCTAGAGGCGCTCTTCTGTCTCCAGCGACTGCGATATGTTGGGGGTACGATGCCATGGGACAGCGCTCAGGGTGGGCGTGGATGCGAAGTAACGCTTCGGACCCACACAGAACAGCCTGGCCCCTCTCAGCGGCTCGGACACTTGAGCCAAGCAGATGTCGCCAGGTGAGCCCCTGTTGCTTTTCCAGTGGGATTACCCCACTGTCACTGCCCTTCGGCGGCAGAATGGGGGCTGGGGGGCAGACATGGTCTCCGAGGTCTTCCAAACTGTTCTGCTCTGTGACACTGAACCTGGTGAAGAGGTTCTGGAATGTTCCTCAATGACAAGCATACCGTGTTTGCAGTCCTATCAGCTAGAAACAACTCAGCCTCACCATCGCAGCCTCCTCACGCTGCTCCAGCGTGGCCTGGGCTTTAGGTGCAGAGCATCTGGGGCCAGGTCCCCGTGCCGGCTGAGAGCCTCGCAGGCCGCGGCCAACTGCAGGAGCGCCCCATACCTGAGCGCCCCGTTTATAAACGGGACGCGGAGACAGGGCCTCAGGGCTGGCATCGGAGGTCCTGATGCCGGGCTGGAGAAACCGAAGGGTGCTTTGTAAAGTGCCGTGTCCTGAATGCTGGGTGTTTCCCCCTCTCAGCAGAAAGTTATAGAACAATGTGGGATTGACTAATAAGCAAAAGGATCGTATGAATTGGTAAAAAGGGAAAACGTTCTGAGATTCAATGAAATGTCCATAGGTTAAGGGATTTTTAACATCCAAGTGAAGTAGAACTCACACCTAGTGTTTGTGGCTCCTATAGGAACATGAGTCTGCTGTTGGGGCACAATCATTTCATCTTTACCCTTCATGTGACAGAACGAGCCAGCATGTAAGCTTGCTCGGGAGGGTTTGGCCTTCCTTCGTCTTCGGAGCTCACTACCTGAAGCTTTGTTCCGTGCCCTAATGGCGACCTTAGGTCGTACGGAACTTCCTTGTACGACGGGCATGAGGGGGTCCTGCCCGTTCAGAAGGACCCGTGGGGATGGTGGAGTCCCCGTGTGCGCGGGCCCGCACTTCCTGACACCGCCCAGCTGCCCAGGAAGCCGACCAGCTGTGGTTTCTACAGCCCACTAGCTAGCCCGGCCGCCTCCGACGAGTGAAGAAGGGTCACCCATGGGAGCCCTCGGCCCTGCTGACATGGCCAGGTGTCCTCCTCGGCTCATGGAAGGGTTCTCAGCCCTCCAGGGAGCCGTGGAACAGGCAGGAGAGGCAGTGAGCTCCAGGCCAGGGAACAGATGTGGTAGCCAAAAATAGGCCAGTCCAGCCCTGTGTGGCTCAATCAACTCACGCCTTTGGGTATTAATGGAGACAGCCGAAGTGTGCTGAGCACCGTGCGAGGGGCGGTGAGGACTGAGCGAAGGAGGCGTGGGCGTGGGCCTCGAAACATGGATAGTACAGACCAGAAAGTAAGCCTACCAGAAATGGGAGCGAGAAAAATCAGGGCCGAGGGGACAGCCAGCCAGCCAGCAGCCCTTGGGGAAGGCAGGGCTTCCGTCTCTGCTGGGAGCTCCTGGTGTCTGGTTCCACGCTCGGACCTCCTGGTCCCCGGAGGCAGAACTACCGAGATCGCCGACATTTGCCTTTAACACATTTGCCTACGTTCTTTATAGTAACCAACCGACCCAAGCTGGAAGTTTCAAGCTGGCCCGTTGTGGTATCAACCTGGCTTCTCAGGTGAAAACAAGGAACATTCTAGTCCATTCCAAAACAAAAACAGTTTTTAAATGAGGTGGTTGGCTAGCCCAGGGAACCCCAGCGGTGCGCGCAGGTGAAGGGCAGCTTCTGGGCACGGGCCCTGCAGCCCCAAAGCGCCTGGGCTGCCGTCCCCACCCACACCCCCCCACCCTGCTGCCTCCCACACGCGCCGCGACCACACCTCTGCAAATATGTCATTCCTTTAACGCCATCCTGGCACTTTATTTGGTTGACATATTGGACAGTGACCTGTGACACAATTTACTTTTCTAAATAATGGAAATTTCCTCCTTACTTAAAGGCCAACATATTTAAACCATTTGAGATGGTTTGTAATACGTGAAACTTTTTCTTTTTTTTGCATTCTTAAACAGGTGGTAATTTAACCTTGATCTGTGTGTGTGCTTCAGTGCCTTTGTTACGCAAGGAAGTTTGGGGACCATCGGGTCACCTAGAGCCCCTGAGCTGAGAGGGTTCCAGGCTCCCATTACTGAAGTCCTCTGGGGTTTGGGGTTTCTGGTGCCTTCGCTTCTTCCTCCTCACACTTCTTGCTGTATTTTCCTTTGATAGATTTCAAATCTTGTCTTGTGGACCATGAAACACAACAGTAAGTAAGGAGAGAAAGTGAAAACAACTTCAGGACTGGGAGAGAGCCCAGGGAAGGGCAGACGGGGTGGGAACATCAGGGTCGCGGCCCTGTGCTGTTGGTCCCCCGGCTCTGCCCCCAGGGCCCCCCGGGCTCCGCACCCAAGCCCCCCAGGGCTCTGCACCCAGGCCCCCCCAGGCTCTGCACCCAGGCCCCCCTGCTCTGCCCCCAGGATCCCTGGGCTCTGCATCCAGGCTTCCCTGGCTCCACACCCAGGCCCCCAGCTCCGTGCCCAGGGCCCCCCCAGCTTCCCTGGGTCCACGCCCAGGCCCGCAGACCTCCCTGGCTCCACACCCAGGCCTCCCGGTTCTGCACCCAGCCCCCCCAGCTTCTGGCTCTGCCCCAAGGCCACCCTCCGGGGCTTCTGCACCCAGGCCCCCCTGCTCTGCCTCCAGGTCCCCCTGGCTCTGCCCCCAGGACCCCCGGGCTCCGCACCCAGGCCCCCCCGGGCTCTGCACCCAGGACCCCCGGGCTCCGCACCCAGGCCCCCCCGGGCTCTGCTCCCAGGCCTCCCTGGCTCCACATGGAGGCTCCCGGCGGCCCCGGCAAAGAGCGGAAGCAGAGCAGCGCACTGGTATTTCTGGCCTCCTTGACCTGGCCCTCCGCTATCCTGACCAGGCTCCATCCCCAACACCAGTGTGTTTCATCCATCCCACTCCGTGTCCCTACACCCTGTGTCCCCGGCTCTGCCACTCTCACCAGCAAACCTCTGGACAGAGATGTGACACACTCCGGTTCTACTTCCTCCCTCTCCTTCGCACTTCGGACAGCTGACAGGTGACTTCGGGGACCCCAGTAGACCCTTGCTTCCTGATGGATGAGTGCGGCCAATAGCACTGTGGGGCCTCCTCCCGAGACCCCACCCGCCCCAGCCTCCTTCCTCTTATCCCCGGGAACCATGCTGTCTGGACCGAATTCTCCCTCTCTGCCACTCTGTCACCCTCCTCTGCGGGCTTCTCTTCTCCTGCCTGCCCCTTAGATGCGACCCGGGGATCATGCACCCAGGGGGAAATGCGGCAATGCTGGGCAGCCCTGGCCTGCTGGGGTCATGCCTTTATCCACCTCCTGCGCATCTTGATTTCTCTTTCTGCAAACCCGATTCTGGCAATTGTGAGACCAGAGCTGGCCTCGGCTGTGCGGAATGCCATGGGGCAACAGGGCTGGAAAGGGCATTGAAAGAGTCTGCAGATGGAGGGAAAGGCTCTGGGGGGAGTGAGGGAGGCGGGGGGGGGGGCTCGCAGAGGCTCTGTGGCGCATTGGGGGTCTCACATTGCTCAAGAAGCGCAAGGAAAGATTGCGGCTCCTGGGGTTTCTCTTCGGCCATGGGACTGAGCCACAGGGTCACCCACATTCCTGCACTGTGGGGTCATTCTCTGTCTGCCTGATATCGCAGGTGGCCGCGGTCGGTCAGGCCTGTTCACATCGGTCAGGCCTGCCTCTGCTTTGCTGTCTGTGTTAACGGCATGTCTCCCCCACCCCCCGAGAGCCAGAGCGGGAGCCCTCCCCCTGCTCCAAATTACTGGGGTTCCTGCCGGAAAAGGAGGCACATGCAGGAGTTAAACCTAGGAGTCTTACGGAGGGACCGTTTCCACGGGTGTGGGCAGGACTAGAGAACACAAAAGCAGGGTGGGCTGTTGCAGGATTTTGTGTACGTGAGATTTCTCTGTGGAGACAGAGAGTGGATCTGTGGCTCTCTAGGGCTCCAGGGGCTGGGCACAGTCTTAGGACCGCTCTGGGGCGCAGGCGCCTCTTCGGGCTGAAGACAGTGTTCCGAGGGCCTGTGCGGCCATCCGCCCGCGCCTGCGAACGCACCCAAGCCCCTGGTGGTACACGTTGTACGGTACGTCCATTGTGTCTCGACGGAGCTCTCATGTGTGTTTTAGTAGGGTGCGGGGTGGGGGAAGCATCTAGACAGCTAGGAACTCACCGCTGCGGGAAGCCCTCGCCGCAGACACGGGGCGGGGGCAGGCCCGGGCCACGACGAAGTGGACACACACACCTGCGTGTCCTTCACTCCTGACTGCTTCCCTCACCGATCTCGGCCGCCCCCTCAGTGTCCATCCAGTCCCTCGCTGGCCGCAATGACCCGCCCGCTCATTCCCAGCAGGGTGAGGGTGAGGTCCTGGGACGTGCTGTGCTCGCTCCATCCTGCGGGTGAGCCGCCAGGCCGAAGGCCGAGGCTTCCACTCTCTCAGTCCCACATATGTCAGCCCCGAAATGTGACGTCCTCAGACCCTGGCCCTGCAGAGGGACCCCAGGCCTCCAGAGTGGCAGAGGCCCCGTGGCCTCCACTCCTCTGGACACTTGCGCAGCTAAGTCCCAGCTCAGTGACAAAAGGAAAATCGGTCAGGGGAGGGGAGGAAATAAGCAGAGCTCCTTAAACGTGGCCTTCTCCTGCTTCAGCACATCACGCACTGGACCCAGAAGTTCATGTGAGGCCAGGAAGGCGTGTGGGTCAGAAGAGGGGCAGAAAACAAAGCTTTGGCGGCCACCAATGCGGTCCATCTGCTTGGTTCTCACTCTATCATTAGGGAGCAGGGTCACCAGCCCGCTGTTACAGGTGAGGGTACTGTGAGGTATGGAGAGAGCAACCAGGCAACAGCCCCAGTCAGGCCACAGGAAGTGGCGACAGCAGGACTACCTGTCCCGCAGAGCTTCCTACACCAGCACCTGGCGTATCTGCAAAGCAAGCAACGTTCATACGGGATCTCAACGCAGGGCAGGTGTGGAAGCCGCTCCTGCCCGCTTCTGTCAAGCACTTCTCATCTGTTACAGCTGGACAGCATCTGAAACCACTCTTCCTCGCTAACAAATCTGCTTTACATTTTGTGTTCCTATTGTTTATTCCCCAGCAACAAACCATAACCATCACCAATGTAAACAGGTACAGGGCAGCGGGTTTAACTGGGGAACTTTGTCACACACTGAACAGGAAACTCACATCTTTGCCAACAAACTGAAAATCACATCCAAGGACACATCTTCTGGGAGCAGGGCTTGCAAGAAAATCTCCAGAAACACACTATAAAACCATTTTTCAATGAAACTAAATATTAAGGAGGATTTGGTGGTTTGGATGCTTTCCTTAAACAGAAGTTACTGTAAGATGTTTTGACAAAGAGGAAGTGCTATTCCATGTAGTTTAATATTTCATAATTTCCCTGTGAAATTTTACAAGAAGCTCTGGTAAGAATTTTTAAACATTGTAAACTCTTGTAGGGGCAGTAATGTTACCATGCGTGATCAATATCCAATATTGGCAGACATCCAGTGAGTGAGGGAGAGAATATAAAAGTTAGGGGGATTCTGCCCTTTCTTCAAATAGGAACTTGAAACATGAGAGAATACAACAGGATCAACGAGTCTCAGGGCAGAATTTGTTATTGAAAAATAATGCCTCATCACTAATACTGTGTCATAGTTCCATTAACTCAGCAAGCCTGAGAAGCCAATTTCTATCTCTTGGTGAGAATGATAGTCGGTTAAGCATCTGACTCCTGGTTTTTCAGCTCAGGTCCTGATCTCAGAGTCATAAGATCGAGCCCCACATCAGGCTCCCTGCTCGGTGTAGAGTCTGAGATTCTCTCTCCCTCTCCGTCTGCCCCCACCCCAAAATAAATCTTAAAAAAAAAAAAAAAAGAAAACACAGTAAGACAGAATTATGAGCAATGGACATTCTTTGGTAGTATTTTTTCTTAAAAACATTTCCTATACTACACAAAGCGTGCTTTTGATGGATAAAATTTTAAATGTGCCCCGGTGCCAGATACTGTGGTGACCTACACGGAAGTGTGAGTTTTAGTCTATCATTTGCAAGTATCTAAACAGTTGACTTGAAAAGAGAAAAATGCAAAAAACTACATTTAATTTTCATCTGGCTGCTTGTCCTGTAGATAGCTTCAGAAAACGCTATTTAGATATAATTACAAGTAACAAATGACCTAAAAAAAAAAAAGTAATGATTGGTTGACAAATATTTACAATTTTTAGAAGTTGATGTCAGGAAGGACATATGCTTTTGAGGGACTAGCATTTGCCAAGGCGATCCAGCACCTCTTCTAGTCCTCAGGATAACACTGACAGCAGGTGGGCGACCGGAAGCATGTGAGGGCTCACCCTTCTTGCACGTAACAGGTTAGCCTGGCACAGTGCCCAAAGATGCTGGCAGAAGACACAAGCCTCTTGGCTCAGAGACAAAGGGCTTTGTCGCTCCCAGCAAAGCAGGTAGTGTGAGTTTCACGCCCACCTCCACCCCCCTGCTCTCCCAGGCCCCTGGGGTGCTGTGGGCTCCTGGCAGATGCTGCCCGTGCAGTGGGTCTGTGCCGCAGCTGAGCTGCCACGGCTCCAAGCCTAGGAACTCTCAATCTTTTATAACCTACTCTTGGCCCCCCAGGAGACATTATCTTTATTGCACAGGCCCACGAAAAAATCTGCCCCTTATAGCTAAGATAGAGGAGGACACTCTCTGTCTCCCAAGCCTGTTTGCTTTATCACCATCCTGGGAAAGGTGGTTGTTAAAAAAGCTGTCAGGGCCACCACCCACAAAACATGCAGAAAGCCAGACACCCATGGAGGATTGTCTCCCAACAGCGGACGATATTCCACTTATCACAGATTCATCAATGCAACACTTGAAATGGCAACCAACTTGCTCAAGGTCATAAAGCTTATCGAGTTGAAGAATCAGGATTCATATCTAGGTGGGTCTGATTCCAAGCTGATCTCTCCACCATACAGCTGGATAGCATTCTCCCACATAAGAACAGAGTTAATCAATATATAAAAGACACTGTTACCGCAAATTCCCGAATTTACCATGCCTATACCTGGGATGTACCATGCCTATACCTGGGATGTTCAACATTTCAGTGACAGACCTATTATCGTCAATCCTTTTAACCATGTCTAACTTTATTATCCTGCATTTTTCAAATGCAGAACATGAAACACAGAAGTAAACCAGCAGTAGAATCAGAATTGTAGCATGTTTAAGGGACATCTTTAGAGTGTTCAGTCCCAGCTCTGGAATGCAAGGCAAAGCAGGAACCACCTCTGTCCCCTTGATCCATCACCTCTTCAGACCACATGACTTTTAACGCTACAGTGGGTGGCACTTGAATTTGGGCACACTGTACAGTTTTCTTTCTTGTAAAGCTAATAACATTATATTCATAAATTTTGATAATTTGGTAATCTAACATAAAAAAGTAATCTGGTTTCTGAACAAATTTTATAAGTCATTGTTATATGTGCATTTCTGCAGGGATTTTATTTTTTAACCAGGAAACACTTTTTTTTTTTTTGAAGATTTTATTTATTTGTTTGACACAGAGAGAGAAAGAGAGAGAGCAGGAACACAAGTAGGGGTAGGGGGAGAGGGAGAAGCAGACTCCCGCTGAGCAAGGAGCCTGATGCGGGGCTCGATTCCGGAGCCCTGAGATCAGGACCTGAGCCGAAGGCAGACACTTAATGACTGAGCCACCCAGCTGCTCCAAACACTTTTTTTTAAAGTTGTAGTTAAACTTAAAAGAATTATAGTTTATTTTTAGACATGAAGAAAGATTTTACACACTTGAAATGCATGGTTTTATTCCCAGTGTTGGTTACTCTGATTTACTTCTAAAATGTTTATGCTGTACATGCCCATTTTTTTTTAAAAGAAGCAAAATTGCCAAAATTAAATGTCTTAAAAAGGATCAGAAAGAAAAAAGTAACCAGATTTTTCCTGAATCCAACCACCTCAAGAAGTGAAAACCACAACAGGAAACCACTCCGACCAAGCACATGACATTTGCTATATATATAACATGACTTGGGTTGCAGATAAATAGAATCTTTTTCTCTAACTTTACTGAGGTATAATTAACATACAATTAACCACACATATCCATTTAATCCTTTTTTCTCCTCTCCCAGATATGTGTTTTGTAAATATTTCCTTCCAGACTTGAATAGAATCCTGGCGTCTCAATAAAACTCAAACATAAATGTTTCCAAATTAAAGCTTCTTAAATTAACTGTGAAGTTTTACATTTTTAATTTGTATAGAAAAGCAAGATAAGAAAACAAAGAAAAGCAAGATATGTTATGTTCTACTTTTAACTAAAACTTTTCAATTTAAAAATTATATCCAACAAAAATAAGTTATCTGATTTTTAAAATTGTATTTAATAATTTAGTAATAACTTTTTTATTGGCTAAGAGTATATTTTAGAAATATTAATTGTACAACATTATACTTGATTTCTTGTCCTTTCAGCCAAATGAACTGAGAATGTTTTAATCTATAAAATTCATTTTAATTTGCACTGTATTAAGCAGATAAGGTAGTGATAAATAAATCTATATTGTGCAACAGTAATAGTTATATTTTGATCATATAGAACATGTATGCTAATTTTTTTCATTTAGAAAAAAAAGTTGCTCTACAACATAGATAAACCTTGAAAATATTACACAAAGTGAAAGAAGCAGTCACAAAAGACCACATATTGTATGATTCTTTTTATATGAAACGTCCAGAATGGGCATAAAAGTAGAAACAGAAAGATGACTGGTTAACTAGGGCTGCAGAGTTTGGGACAAAATGGGGAGTGACACCTAATGGGTACAGAGTTCCTTCTCAGGGTAAAGAATATGTTCTAAAATTGGATAGGATGATGGTTGCACAACTCAGAATATACTAAAATCCACTGGCTGCACACCTTGAAAGGTGAACTTTATGGTATGTGAATTATCTCTCAACAAAGCTGTTACTAGAAAAAGCTATTGAGCTTCCTGCAGTGGTATAGGTAAAGCCCACTTTCTACTCTAACAGTGCTCAACCAGACACCTGCCTTTTCCATAATTTCATGGCTTTCACATGGTTCATGCCAATCAATAAAACCAAGACTTGGTCCTTTGAAAAGATTAATGAAACTGAAAAACCTCAAGGCACAAATAATATCAAGAATGAAGTGAGAGACATCACTACAGGTCTCATGATGTATGAAATCTGTAGTGATGTCTCTCACTTCATGTGCACATCACGCAAATAAATTTGAAAATTTAGATGAATTGAACATAATTTCAGGAAAAGGAAGCTTGCCAATGCTGACACAAGAAGAAATGGAAAATTTGAATAGTTCTATAACACTTAGAGGAACTACATCTATACTTTAAACTCCCCCACCCTCACCACTCCCACCCCTAGAGTGAAACTCTAGACCCTAGTAAATTCTATCAGATTTTGGGGGGGTTGGGAAAATCAGAGAAAAGAAAAAGGGGAACACTCCCCGATAATTTTTATGAGACTGGCATAACTTTGACGTCAAAATCTAACAAGGACAGTATAAGAGACAAAAATGATAGGCCAATCTTCCTCATGCATATAGATGCAAAATTTACACATAAAGTATTAGCAAATCAAATATAGCAATGTATAAAAAGGATGACATATCTCAAAATTTGGGGCTTATTCCTGGGAGTAGCATAGTAAGAATATTTTTAAAAAGAAGAAAATTAGAGGTGCCTGGGTGGCTCAGTCGTTAAGCGTCTGCCTTTGGCTCAGGTCATGATCCCAGGGTCCTGGGATCGAGCCCTGCATCGGGCTACCTGCTCAGAGGGGAGCCTGCTTCTCCCTCTCCCACTCCCCCTGCTTGTGTTCCCTCTCTTGCTGTCTCTCTGTCAAATAAATAAATAAAATCTTAAAAAAAAGAAGAAAATTATACGATCATAGAATTAATAAGAAAAAGCATTTGAAAGAACTTAAACCCATTTACGATTAAAAAAAAAAAAAGCTCTTAGCAACCAGGAATGGAGTGGTACTCCTTGATTATGATGAAGGGTATTTTTTTAAAAAGTAGGAATAGAGTAGAACATCACTGTTATGAAAAAGGGTATTAAAAAAATTAATAGTGAAATGTTGAAACCTTTCAATCTGAGATAAGGAAGTAAACAAGTTTTTGGTATCGCCACCTTTATTCATCACAGCCAATTCAATAAAGATATAAGGGTTGGAAAAGAGGTAATAAAACTGCCATTACATGCAGCTGATATGATTGTGTACATAGAAAACAAAAAATTATTAGCATGAATAAGTGAGTTTAGCAATGTTGTTAAACACAAGGTTACTATTTTAAAATCAATTATGTATCTATGCATTAGCAATAAATAGTTGGAAAATGAAATACTAAAAAATATACCATTTATGGGGCGCGTGGGTGGCTCAGTCAGCTGAGCACCTGCCTTCGGCTCGGGTCATGATCCCAGAGTCCTGGGATCGAGCCCCACATCGGGCTCCCTAAGGGGAGCCTTCTTCTCCCTCTCCTCCCTGCTTGTGCTCTCTGTCACTATCTCTGACTCTCTCTCTCAAATAAATAAAATCTTTAAAATAAATAAATGAATAATAAAAATAAAAATACATTTACAATAGCATAAAACATCAATATTTAAGATTAAATCTAAAAAGAAGATTCACAAGGGCTACATAGAGAAAACTATACAACATTATTAAGAAAAATTAAAGATGGTGGGGGGATATACCATGTGCATGGATTAGAAATGCTTTTATTATAAATATATCAATTCTCCCCAAATTGGTCTATAAATCCAATGCCATGTCAATAAAAATCCCAGCTGCATTTTTTTGTGGTGATTGACAATCTGATTATAAAATTTACATGGAAACACAAAGGATCAAGAAAAGCCAAGATGACCTTTCAGTGAAAAGAACAGTGGAAGGGCTTAGTCTACCAGATATCAACATTTATTATAACATTTTGGTAATTAGGGCAGTTTTTTTGTGCAGCAATAGGTCTAGGTCTACTTAGACCAAAGAAACAGAATAATTAGTTTAGAGACAGACTCACACACATGTGGACACATGGTTTACGGCAAAGCTGGAGCAACGGGAAGAGCTTTTTAATAACGACGCTCAGAAAACCTGGGTAATCAACATGGAAAAATATAAAACATAACTCCTACCCTGAAACAGTACACGACAATTAATGCCAAGCCTACCATTTATCTAATGTGAAGGGTAAAACATTGAGAGATGATCATACAAGAGCAAAGCTCTATGGCTATGGGATAGAGACAATGTCCCAAATGAGACATAAAAGAGCACTCCCCATGGGAAGAATGAAGGGGATGGAAATCGGAGGGGTAGACGATAGACTCTGAAAAACAAACTGAGGGTTCTAGAGGGGAGGGGGGTGGGAGGATGGGTTAGCCCGGTGGTGGGTATTGAGGAGGGCACATTCTGCATGGAGCACTGGGTGTTATGCACAAACAATGAATCATGGAACACTACATCTAAAACTAATGATGTAATGTAGGGGATTAACATAAGAAATTAAAAAAAATATTAAAAAAAAAAAGAGCACTCCCCATGGAAGGAAAGGGGCATACAGTAGGCTACATTAAAGTTGAAAACTACTCAAAAGTGAAGAATAGAAGATGCTACTGAGAGAGCGGAGAGCTGAGCCGCAGAGCGCAGAGCAGTCACCCACCAGGTAGAAAGTTTACACCCAGGACGACTCACTAGTTCCTACAACCAATCAAGAGAAGACAGATGACCGAACAGAAAAATAAGCAAAAGACCTCAAGAGGCACTTCACAAAATAGGATATCCACATGGTCCATAAATATGTGACAGGAGGGTTATTCTCACAAAAACAAGAATTAAAATAATAAAACATCACTATATGGCCACCAGAATGGGTCCAGACAGAACCAACAGCAGCCCTGTCCCCGCGCTGGTGGTGCTGATCGCGCGGGCTCGTGGGCCCCACGACCCAGCAAAGCTGCTCCGAGGCACACACCCGACCACGGTGCGCATAAGACGCCCACAGACTATTCAGAGCTGCACTGTGCTCAACCGTCCAAAGTCGGCAACCACCCAAAGGCTCCCTAGCAGGAGAAATTATCGCCCAGTCATACAATGGGATGGTGCCCAGCAATTAATAGGAAAAAGTCACCACACACAACTAAGTTGATGAATCCTGACGCACCCCCCCCAACACTTTGATCCTATCTTTATACACTTCAAAAACTAGACAAATTAACCTGTGATATTGGGAATCATGAGAGTGTTTAACTTTGGACAAGGAACGAAGGGGACTCTTTGAGAAGAGACATAAGTGGGGACACTGGGGTGTTAGGAATATTCCATTGTTTTGTTTTATTTTATAAACCGGTATGTTTGTGTTGCGTTAACTGAGCTGGTACACTTATGTGACTTAAACATAAAGGTGACAAATACTAGTTGGGTCCTATTTGAAGAGAAACATCAACGACGTAGCAAGCATTATGTGACTTCAGAGGAGAGAATATTACCAAGCACAGTAGTTGGCCTGGTTTCTCGGCAAGCAAGGGGCAGAGAAACAGGCTACCAACCAGGATTCCCAATACTGTTGTATTTCTCACCTGAAGGCAGAATGCCCAGGTAAGCGTGGTCTGGGCTTTTGCTTTCATGTGGCGAAATTCCTGCTCTGTGCTCTGTGCCCTTCTCTCAGGACTAGCTGAGGATGCTTATTAATTCAACATTGTGCTTTTCCCAAAAATACATGGAACTGATACACAGCTATTGTCCATTTCCATCTAAGTAAATGCAGTTGTAAACTAAAAAATAATTCAGCTTTTGTCCCTCAGCTGTCTTCCTCAGGGACCTAGTCTGGGGTTGATTCTGGATTCCAACACCTTGTTTATAAAATTCCCCAAATATGTCAGGTGCTTTCATGTTGCTGGATCTTTCGGAAGGTGTTCTGATTACAAATATCTCCAAATACTGAATTCTCATTTTGGACTAAAACACTTTCTTCTGGGATAATTATCAGTGCCCTCCCAGAAAAGCTGTGAAACCTGACAACTTCTGTTTTCAACAAGGCAAGTACAATGAAGTCAAGTCTGAACTGATGAGAAGTGGACACCTCCTCTTTTTTTGCTTCTGTAACTTTATCCCTGTTTATTAGCTAATACTGTCTATATCTAGACTTTAAAATTAGCATCTTGTCATGTGTCACCTCTCATTCTGATTTTCTCAACCATATAAAAACAAAGCAGGCTGGGTCTGGCCCACAGGCTGTAGTTTGCTGATCCCTGGCTTAAAATATTAACCTTTGTTCATATTAATCCATAGTCTACATGACTTCAGAAATAAAGGTCAGTTGTGAAAATGTGGATTTATGGTATAGAAAATCATACAAGACTGGAAGTATTTATTTATTTTAAAGGTTTTATTTATTTATTTGACAGAGAGAGAGATAGTGAGAGCAGGAACACAAGCAGGGGGACGGGGAGAGGGAGAATCAGGCTTCCTGCCGAGCAGGGAGCCTGATGCGGGGCTCGATCCCAGGACCCTGGGATCATGACCTGAGCCGAAGGTAGACACTTAACGACTGAGCCACCCAGGCGCCCCAAGACTGGAAGTATTTAGAATATGCCTTTTTAAAGATGGAACTCACCCTGCTTTGCCACTCCTTATAATTGCCTTGCAACAAATAAACCACATTATTAAACTAAAAAAGAAAAAACAAACCATTTGTCTTTAGTCTTTGAATAGACATCTCTTCATGAACTTCTATATTTAAAGAAATCGTTTTTAGCTAGAACATAATTATCTCACCTGTAATTGGGCATACATCTGTTGGATACTTTGTTGTGTATACTCTTGGCTACAGCCCCTTTAAAGATTTTATTTTTTACTCTATTGCCAGTTCACTATATTCATAAATTGAAATTCACACTATAATCTTGTCTTCTTTATTTAATAACTGTGGGGAAAATAACAGTTAAAAATTCCTCCTGGAAAAAAGTCTTGTTATTGAACCAAAAGGGTCAATTTCTGGCATCCCAATCCAAATGAAAGTATAAAATCATAGAAAATTCTCTCAAAACTCGCTGCTGAGATTAATGTTTTAAAAGATGCTAATGATGTCTTAAGTTTCTCATGGAAATTGCAACCATGAATTACTGAAATTACATAGTACCTAATACTGTTTTGCTAATAATGTATTTCTAACCGCATTGAGGCTTTATGCTACTCTAGTGAAAGCATCATGGTCTCAGTATGTATTAATATGCAGTTATTTTAAAGAATTTAGTATCTAAACAACAAACTGCTTTCATCTAGTCTACAATGTAAGTTACTCTGTAATGACGGTATATTTATTCATTTCGTCCTTAATACTTACACAAATCTATATTAAACAAGCAAAAAAAACCCTGAAATAAAAAATTGTCATATATTTCAAAATAGATACTCAGGTCAAGGGTAATTGGAGACATTTAAATAACAAAACAATTTTACTTTATTTTTCTGACAATTGTTTTTAAATAGATTTTTCTTGTGAAAATTCCAGCGAACATTTATTTTAGAAAGACAAGAATATTACTACATAATGATTTAACCAAATTAATTACACAGTTATGTTTTGCCTTGTTAACTACCTGAAAAAGAAATATGTATCTGTGCATTACTTTAAAAGAGATTGGGGGCACCCATGGCTCAGGACCATGCTACTCTTGATCTCAGGGTTGTGAGTTCAAGCCCCATGCTGGGATTACTTAAAAATCTTAAAAAAGGTTAAAAAAAAAAGAGATTAGACTTTGGTGAAAATATTGAATAGAGAAATTTGTGTAGTCTTGTAATTGCCTTACATACAGAAAAAAATAAATCTTATTCTCTGAAATTACTTTAAGGTTTGTGCATTTGCAGTACCAGGGAGAGAGAGATCTCATTGAAGGGTGAACATTGCAGGAATGCAGCTCGCTTACTTTTGAGGATCCTGAGCAGCCTGCCAATTACATAGATAAGAAAACTGGGTTTTAGAAAGATACTTGACCACTAATGGCCAATGACAGTGTGACCTTCAAACTCGGCTCTAGGTGACCCTAAGTCCATGCTCTTCCATCAGCTGGGGTGTGACTGCAGAGGGATGAGGTGCACGGGGGTCCCGCAGGGGTGCCCCTCCAGTTGTGGTTAGCGCACTTGCCCCACTTCAGTGTTGAGGCAAGTGGTCCCATGGTAGTAAGCAGCCCCCACATTTCAGGGCTTCACACCCACTGTGGGACCCAGTGACCCTGCAGGGTTGGCTGCTGGGGAGACTGGGCTGTTTCACTTTATGGCTCTCCCACTCCTACACAGACTTTGCCAGGCACTGCAGCAAGGGAAAACAGGGCTGGCCGGTCACTCACTGGCTCTTAAGTGACATACTGCTTCTACACCATTTCATTAACCAAAACAAGTCACAGGGTCATGCCTAACACCACAGGGGTGGAAGGTGAAATCGTGTGTGCTTAGCAGAGGAAAATCAAAACCAGTAAACAGCACGGATGTGTAGGGAGGAGGTTAGGATTTCAACTGGTGGCTGTAAGAGGGGATATTCCCAGTGAAGGGAAGATGTGAGCAAAACTGGGGAGGTGAGGAGGCAGAAGCAAGTTTGTGAGATGGAGAGGCATTCACCTGTGAAATAGTAGGAAACTGAGCTACCAAGATGAACCAGGCTGAGCTGACTGCATGAGAGGCTGTAATTAGGGGGATGGCAGTTATGACACGATTGCTGTCGTGTGTTAGGAAGTTCAGATGGGTTTGAAATAGGAGGGACAGTGCAGCAAAATCTCAGGAGAGTACTGAGGGTAAAGAGAAGTGCCAGGGTTGGGGACCAACAGGACATGCAAAGTGAGAAGGGAGGGAGTTAGAACGACCCTGAAATCAGAGCAAGGAGCCCCTGAGTTGGGCGTTTGGAGAAGGCATGTGATGGGGTGGGGGGGCGGGCTGGAGAAAGAGGGAAAAGGAGGGGACTGGCAGCAAGACACCCTTGAGTCTTGGAGATGGAAACAACTGAAAGGTGGTTTAGTAATTTGGGAAGGATAGATGAGCACTTGTTTTCTCCCACATACAGAATTACAGTTTAAAAATTCACAGTACGGGGGCACCTGGGTGGCTCAGTCGTTAAGCGTCTGCCTTCCACTCAGGTCATGATCCCAGGGTCCTGGGATCGAGCCCCGCATCGGGCTCCCTGCTCGGCAGGAAGCCTGCTTCTCCCTCTCCCACTCCCCCTGCTGTGTTCCCTCTCTAGCTGTCTCTCTCTCTGTCAAATAAATAAATAAAATCTTTAAAAAAAAAAAAATTCACAGTACGTAATGTACCAAATTCGTTATAGACATTGCATTGTGATGAAAACAATTATGATAATACATAGTGAAAATAACCACCACTCAGATATTTATTAAAGCATTCTATTGCTTGCAACTCTCCCAAGGCTCTAGAGGCTTACTGCAATGTCCTGAACAAATGGAATTTCTAATGTAGTGTCTTTTAATAATTAAAAATATGCATAAAAAGTTAAAATTTTACAATTTTTCTTTTCTCCACATCCATAAGCATGAATACTTCTGTACTGTCTCACTCACTTTCAAGTCTGTTAAAAAAATCTTTTCTGCAACCCTACAGTACCAATGTTCAAATTAGAATGACGACATCTCTATAGCCATGGCCTCTTGGCGAGCACATTCATGTGCCTTACTTGAATTTAAACAGTGTAACAGTTCTGTACGGTGGACAGTCGGGTAATCCGCACCGTGATGTTTATTTTTCACCAGAGGAAACCAAGTCTCAGAGAGCTGCAAGGGTCCATTCACTGTCCTATAATTAGTGTTAAGAGACAGACCTCAAACTTGAGAATTTGACTGTTGACCCTGTGCTACTTTCTCATCCCAACACTTAGGATAACACGTACAGAATAGATTCCCATGCTGGCTCTGTGACATAATGGAGACAGTCTCACTTAGGTGTGACTTCAGATGTGTGACCTTGGAAAAGTCAGTCTCAAGGTCAGAAAGGATCTAAAAGATCATCGAAGCCAGTGGTTATCAGACCTGTCAGAGTCACTCAGGGAGATTCTGGATCCTGATTCAGTGTCTAGGACTGGGTTGAGGGAATATGTAGGTTTAAAAAGTCCTCTGAAATGTGAACATGGAGTTGATAGTTGATAGCTGAGGAGTAATTGTTTCCCTTCAAGTTATGATAACGGTATTAGGAAAATATGTATTTTTGACAGTCCTTGTCTTTTTTTTTTTTTCTTTTTTTAAGATTTGAGAGTGAGAGTGCACATGTAGATGGGTGCACGTGTGAGCAGGGGAAGGGGCAGAGGGAGAAAGAGACTCTCAAGCAGACTCCCTGCTAAGCGTTGAGCCTGACGCAGGGCTCCATCTCATGACTCGGAGATCATGACCTGAGTGGAAACCAAGAGTCGGTCGCTCAACCAACAGAGCCACCCAGGGGCCCCAACAGTCCTTGTCTTCTAAGTATTCATTGGAAACACTTAGGAATGAAATAAAATAATGTCTGACTACATTTAAAAAATAATCCAGGGATGAGGAAAGAGGGCAGAGGGTGCGTGAAACAGGCTTGTGATGAATGTGGGAGCGGTGGAGGGTGGGAGGGGGCAGGGAGCTCTCTATACTATTATGCCCATGGATAGCATTGAAAATTTTCTATCCTAAGAAAGCTACAAAACAAGTAAAAAGCTCCCTAGGAATCTCTGATGACCACCAACTTTTGGAAATCTCAGATCTAATCCAAGCACATCACTCTAACTACAGAGGTTCCCTGTCAGCTGGGCTATTTGCACTCAGCTACATTAGAGCGGTATTGCTGAGGAGAACTCTCCTACTTGCCTTCCCGGCCAGTAGCAGCAATCAAGAAATGGTGGTACTGAAACAGGGTGTTTAGAACACAGCTGACCCTTGATCAATGCAAGGGTTAGGGCGCCAACCCCTCAGTCAAAAACATGTGCTTTACTTTGGACTCCCCCAAAACTTTAACTACTAATAGCCTGCTGTTGACCAGAAGCCTTCTGATAACAAACAGTTAACCCATATTGTACATTATATGCATTATGTAAGGTATTCTCAAAGTAAGCTAGAGAAAAGTAAATGTTATTGAGAAGATCTTAAAGAAAATAGCTTTATTGTACCATACTGTAAAACACCTACGTGTGAGTGGACCATCGCAGTTCAAACCCATGTTGTTCATGGGTCAGGAGTGTAGTGAAGTAAGGTGAGTAAGAACGGCTGGACACACGTGCCCCTGTGTGAGCCTGAGTGCTCTCCCACCTGAGGTCCGTCCCTCAAAAATGGGCATGTTTTCTAGGTCCTCTCTTGGATTCTATTCCTTTCCCTTCATTCGCAGTCCATTCTCAGGTAACTACTAACATTTCCACGTTGACCTTTACCCTGCAGTTTCCCAACTCTGTATCAAGTGTCGGTTTACTTTCCTTCATCCTGCTTGGATTTAGAAGCACATTTAATTTGAAGACTCATGTGTTTCTGACATTCTGGAACATTCCCACCTTTTATTGTTTTAATTATGCTTGTCTGTCATTCCCTTCATTCCTCTGGAATTCTAATTAGATTAGATTGAACCCTTAGCCTATTCTTGTCCCTCATAGGACTCCTGTCTTTAGAAATCTCTTTCCATTCTACTTTCCAGATACGTTTCTGAGCCCGTTTCTTCTATTATGTTTATGTCAATTGCTACATTTATCATCTCTAGGATTTCTAGTTGGTTCTGTTTAAATATACACTTGTTTTATTTCTGCCACTTCAGTATTTCACAATTTCTTATCCCTTTTTATGGGCATTATCCCATCATATATTTCTTTAAGTTTCCTAAATATTTATTTAAAGCTCTTTTCAGAATGTTTCATTATTTTTATTTTGTCTGGAGTGAATTTATCTTTTTTAAAATTTTTATTTAAATTCAATTTAGTTAGCATATAATATATTATTAGTTTCAGAGGTAGAGTTTAGTGACTCATCAGTTGCATATAACACCCAGTGTTCATTACATCAAGTGCCCTCCTTCATGCCCATCACCCAGTTACCCCATGCCCCTAACCCCCTCCCCTCCAGCAACCCTCAGTTTGTTCTCTATAGTTAAGAGTCCCTTATGGATTGTCTCCCTCTCTGATTTCATCTTATTTTTCCTTCCCTTCCCCTATGTTCACCTGCTTTGTCTTAAATTCCACATATTAGTGAGATCATATGATAATTGTCTTTGTCTGATTGCCTTATTTTGCTTAGCATAATACCTTCTACCATCCATGTTGTTGCAAATGGCAAGATTTCATTCTTTTTGATGGTGGAGTAATATTCCATTGTGTGTGTGTGTATACACCACATTTTCTTTAACCATTCGTCTGTTGATGGACATCATCTGGGCTTTTCCCATAGTTTGGCTATTGTGGACACTGCTGCTATAAACGTTAGGGTGCAGGTGCCCCTTTGGATCACTATTTTTGTATCCTCTGGATAAATACCTAGTAGTTCAATTGCTGGGTTGTCTTCTATTTTTAACTTTTTGAGGAACCTCCATACTGTTTTCCAGAGTGGCTGCACCAGTTTGCTTTCCCACCAACAGTGTAAGAGGGTTCCCCTTTCTCCACATCCTCGCCAACATCTGTTGTTTCCTGACTTGTTAATTTTAGCCTGGAGTGAATTCATCTTTCGATTCTTGCTTTTGATGGTAATGTTAGCATTTGGTTTGTGCATGTGTTTTGGAATTTTGGGTTTGTCAACTCATCCTAGGTGGCGATTCTCTCAATCTCTCTTTCTTTCTCCCCCTCTCTCAGTGCCTCTTTGCTCACACCTCCTTCTGGCTAACGAAGGCATTGACCTGGTCCAAGTGGGGCCTTCATCCTGGAGCAAGGAGTGTTGTCCTGGCAGGAGGCATCCGGATATACCAATGTATGGCTTAGCTCAGCTCCTGGTCAGAAGGCTGGATCCGTGTTTCCTCCCCTCCCTGTGGGCTCTTAGTCCCCACTGCCCAACAGGACCCCACCTCCTTGTGGGATCTGCCTGCTCTGGGCCCCAAGTCCAGCAGGATGGCTTCTCTAACTCCTTCTCATCCTGTGCACTTGTGTCCAATGCGGATCCTCAGGGATGTTTGGTTGTTTCAAGTACCCTCTAATTTTACATTTTCTCTGTCCTTCATCTATCATCAGTGTGTATTTAGAGCAGGGGCATGTGTGTGGCAACGGTACCTCGAGCACAAACACCGTCTTAACCAAAGCCTCAGGCCAAGATTTTCACTTCCCACAAGACTTTGCAGACATCAGCTATTTTAAAAATGTTTAAGTTGTACTGCATTTCCAAAAGCAAACACCTATAATTTGGTATTTTTGATTTCCAGAGATGCTAGTGGATAAAGGAGAGGCCGGGGGGAAGACCTGAGATATTCCACTTTCAGGTTTCCCATGAACAATACATTTCTCAACATTTACTTCTCTTGGTTTCTCCAGTTCTTAGTGCTCGTAAAGCATTTAATAGTCCACGTTCCCTTCATCTGGTCTGTGTTTTCATTTGTTCAAATACGATGTAATGGGAGTTTGCATTTAAAAATATGTTTTCTAACGAAATTATATATATTCTATATAACAGCATATATTATATATATAATTTATATTACTTATGTAAATAATTATAGGACACATTTTATTTATATTTTATTTTTATAATATGTAATTATATTATAAAATTTTTTGTTTGTGTATATATATATATATCATACCCACTTTCTGGCAGAAAGGGGCATGAGACATAGGGAATAAAGGTTGACATATTTGTACCTTTGGTTCTTCTTAGGTCTGTTAAATTCCTGATCTTTTTCCTGACACTTTCTAGTTTCCAGAGCCTATGAAAACTGGGGCAGGAGTCAGTTCACCTTAGAACCTGGTTTTCACAATGTCTCTTTGCTTCTGTTGAATCAATGGCAGCCAGTGGGCGGAGTCATGTGCAAGCCGCTCAGTAGACCAAGACCTCTGTTGTAGGGATGAGGCAAACACGCCTTTTCCTTCCAGCCCCACTGTCTGGAACTATACTTTTTATTATCTAGAGAAAAGGTGAAAGGCTGGGTGGAAACCATCTGTGGCTTCCATGCTGTGGCGTCCACCCGTGTAAAGATTACTCACTTGAGTGACGGCGCTACCGCAAGAGGGCTGGCGGCGCTGGGCTGGGGGCCGCGGACCACAGCGGCCTCCACTGCGGTCAGTGATTATTCATCCAACATCAATTATAGGCAAAGCACAGCGCTGGGAGTGGGGGACAGAAGCAGAGTCAGAAAGACAAGTCCTGGGCATCAAGTGGCCTTAGGTAAACTAAGGTAACATGAAGCAGTTCTCCAACACATTAAGGGTAAGTGACCGGTGTTCACAAGGTATAATTCCCCTCTAACACCTTAAACACACACACATACACACACACACACACGTGCACGCGCACGCACATGGTCTATTTCCTTTGCATTCAGTGTAAATACCTTCTTTACTTAAGATTTGGCTTTTTTTTTTTTTTTTGCAGCATTATCTTAATTTATAAAATGCTAACAAACACATTTAACCACTGATGTCTGAGTTGGTAAGCTTAATTTCCTATTTTAAGGGCTTTATGTATCTCTGCTTTCCCTTGTTTCCTGAAAATTCTAACAGGTAACCTAGAATTTAACCATTAAGAACATGGAAATATAATGCAGGAAGAATTTGAAGGTATATTCCTCCATTTATCAGTAAAGTAGCACATACCCTCCTTACTTCTGTAGACTTAATCCTTTGGAATCTCTCTCTTTTTAAAAGTTAAATTAACAACACTGACATTCCTAGCCATGGGTTCGGCAGAGGAAGAGTCTGGTTATTTAACTTTCTATAACTAACTAGATGAACTTCACTTGTGGAATGTAGTCTACCCCAGAAAGTTTGCTCTTTGTAACTTTATTATATCCCTTTACTTGACGTTTTATTTAAAGACCATCCTCTGAATTGATAGATCTGGCAAAAGGGCTCCTAAGATGATCTGTACAATCTTAGGATTAAAATATTTCAAAATTAACTTACTGAAATATGAAATTTATTGGTGGCTAGAAAACTAAATGACTTACGGATTAAACAGAGTTGATATATTTGTATCATTTGTTCTTCTGAGATGGATTAAGCTCCTAATCTTTCTCTTGGCATTTTCTGTTTTCCAAAGCTTGGGAAAATTGGGGCAGGAATAGGTTTATTACATTTGGTTGGTCTTAGAACCTGGTTTTCATTAATACTGGAAAAAATTTTTTTAAGTTCAGAGTTTAACCAGAATTTTAATAAAATATCATTACTTATTTGTTCCCATTACATTATACTTTAAGGTTTTAAGTAGATTTAAGTTTTAGACAGAGATACTTAGAAATATTTGTAGATCAATGCAGACTTAAGCAGGAGCTCTTACTCTTTTGAGCGTAACTAAAAATAATACTTTAAAGAAAGAAAACTAAAAGTTAAATACGAGGTGGAAAATAAATCTTAAAACAGAGTTATAGATGAAAAAGATTTTCTTTTTCAACCTCACCCAGCTTTGGTCACCTTCAGCCTAGTCTCTGGTCTCACATCTTGGTTTCTCGGTCTACAAGGTGGGGCGAATAATAAATCCCGCATGAATTTATTTTTATACAGCATTTCTTGAGGAGCAGTTAAATCTGATTTCTTAAATGTATCAGAACTCAACAGTACACTGAAAATAGAAGACTGTGTCTAATTATTTTTATAATGTGGTATCAAAATTAACACAGGGATCAGTGTATTACCTTGAGGTCTTGAACAATGATAGTTAATGAAGAACGTCAGCCTGAATATTTTCATGGCCTGAACACATATATACTGGCTCTTCATGATTTAGAAATCATAGGCATTCTTCGGATTTCGGGTTGCTTTTAAACCTTTGTCAGTAAACTAATGCTGGTTGCAATCTACTATGAGTTGTAGTTTGGATATTAATATACTACTCACATATAACATAAATGGGGATTTTTAATGAGACTCACGAAAACTACAATAATTAACATTGATTAAGAGCTATGTGTCCTGCATCATACTGCAGGCCTTCCGTGCGTGCCAGACATTTTTATTACAAAAACGACACTGCAGGGAGCTCACACGTACTTTCTAGCAATGCTGAATTTTCCCTAGCCATACTGCACGTCCTTCGGACACCAGCAAGCTACTCACCAGCTTTGCACACTGCGTAAGTTTTCACGAGCGGGTGGTTCCTGGTCACAGCATCATCGGGAATTAAGCTCTGACAACGAGAACTCGGCTGACACGGCGGCTGATGACTCGCGGGGCGCGCGTGGCATCTAGCGAGACAGTTCCAAGCCCTGTCACTCCGCCGTGTTCGCTACAAACCCAAAACAAAACACAAAGAAAAAGCCCGGGAACTTAAAGGTGTAAAGGAAGGGAATGCCAGAAGAACGTGAAGACACCATTTGTACGTCTTTGCTTTTCTACAAGGCACCGCCCTCTAATTTCGGGAGCGCAGACCACAAAGTCGCGAAGGATTCCTCCCCCCACCCCCCCTGGCTCAGCACCTGGGGGCCCCTGGGCTGAAGAGTGGAGGGAGGAAAAAGCTGAGGACAAAGCCCAGTAGGGATGATCTCTTCTTTGCTACAAAAGAAAAGATCCCGTTGGTGGAGAGCGAAATTACCTGCACACTGGAAGACAAAGGAATGACAAAAATAAAGAGGCTTTGTCAAATATAACCCCCTGTTTTCATTCCTTAGCTCTGGCAATTCGAGGATGAAGGCTTTGGTTACAGCACGTCACAGGTAATGTAAGAAACCAGCTTCACCTGAGTGAGCACTGCATGGAGGCAAGAGTCTGTTGGAATGTGCTCTGTGGCCCAAAATAATTTTGGGGCGGGGGGAGGTGGGGGGCAATTAAAGAGAAGCGCCTAATGAAACAAGCATCCCTACAATTTAGAAAGCTTGCTAGTGACATCGGGTTGAGGCCTCCACACCTACAGGGCGCTTGGAGGCTTTGACAGCGGGGTGAGGTGGCCTCTCTCCCTGCCCCCAAATGACTCTTCCCCTGTCCCGTTAGGCCCGCTCTCCACGTCTGGGGGCTCTGCGGGTACAATCGGTCCCGGGCAGCCAGACACAAAGAGGGCTGGGCACCCCGGCCGCACCCTGCACCGCAGGACACAGCTGGACAGCAGCAAAGGCTCAAAGAACGCAGGGCAGCGGAGGAGGGGGTTGCCTCCCGAACACGGGGAGCGCGGCCCAAGGTCTTTGAACACCCGCACGAGCCTACCCGTCGCCCTCCTCAGAAGGTGTGCTCTGACTGGACCCCGGCAAAAAGGGAACCACCCTGCAAGGGACACCTTAGACAGCCACCACACCCGCGAGGACCCAGGCGGGGTCAGAAGGGGAGCCGGGCACGCACGGGCCCTGCAGCCGGGGCCAGCACCGCCGCTCTCCCGCGCTCGCCAACGCGCCGCCCACGCCCACGGGGGTTTCTGCCCGCGCTCTGCGGTCCCTCCGCCCTTGAGCGCCCACACCCACCGCCCCAGCCCGGCCCGCGCGCCCGGCCCCAGCCCCGTCCGTCGGAGCCCAGCCCCCTGCAGACCCAACCCCTTCGGAACCGGGCCCCGTCCGTCGGAACCCAGCCCTGCCTGTCCAAACCCAGCCCCCTGCAGACC
>NW_023270812.1:10493833-10496240 GCF_011800145.1 Mirounga leonina
GGTGGGGGCCGGCCGGGCCCGGGGCGCTTTCGTGACCGCCCGCGCCCACAGCCGCGCCTCAGCCCTGGGCTGCGGCTGCGCAGGCCGGGGCGGCGCACCTGGCGCGGGAGCCGGGCGCTCCGGCGGCGGCGCGGGCTTGGCGGCGCGCGGCTCTGCCGGGGCCTCGGGGCCGGTGCGCAGGCGGCGCCGCTTGCTCGGGTGCCGCTTCGAGCCCCGCGCGAAGCCCATCGTCTCTGGCCGTCAGCCCCGGGCCGTGTTTCTGGGCGGAGCTGGCGCGCGCGAGTCGAGCCTCTTGGACGCGCCCGCGGGCGCAGGCTTCCTCCGGTCTGGGCGGGCAGAGCCTCGCCTCAGCGCGCGGCGTTGGGTTTGGGCCGCCCGTGCCGCGGTCCCCCCCAGGCGGTCTTCGGCCGGGCCCCGCGAGCGGATTGCCGAAAGGCGCTTGTGCTCACCCGCGGACGCGGCACGTCTTCGAAGGGCGGCGTGCCCTCGCCTTTCGGAATGTGGATGCTCTTCTCTTTCTCTGGCTTAAGAAACGGGGATGTGAAATACCGTCACGGTGCGTGGCTGCTGTGTTTTTCTCCTGAAAAGGAGAGCCCATGTGCAGTTGTTTTTTGAGAAACTTCCCAAGTCTGGTTGAGGAAAGGAATTGTTTCTCAATCTACTAACAGATAACTTAGCTTTCCCTTGGGGATTTTGAATTGCGTTGGCATTTTTAAAAAGTCTAAACCAGAACCAGATTATAGTTAATTGGTCTCCAAAAATTATATTTTTAAGCGCTCAATTGAAACTTTTTTTCTGTCTTTCCTAGAGGTACTCTAGGTATTAAAACTGGCCTGCCGTTTGCAGAGCTACTTTTCACATAGTTACTCTGCAGGTGAGAAGTTGCTGTGTATGTGTCTTGAAGCAAAGCAGATTTGAAGGACTGGTTCCGAAAAGGACTATGAATTCCATTTCGTAGTTTCTCCTCTCCCTCTAACACTTGACCTCTCTTTAGGAATGGTTCTCCAGAATTCTTTGGGGAAGTTCGGCATAATGAAATAAACTGTCCTTTAAAAATGTCTGATGTTATTTACATTAGTTTTTTCATTCTCTAGAACCTAGCTCACGCTTAATACTATGTGTTCTGGAGAACCTTTGCCTACTATTAAATTTATCCTGGTCTTGCAGGTTGAGCTTCGCATTTAACAGGGTGTATTTTTCATTATGATGTAGGTAACGTTCATGTTAGTAATTCTCTAAACCAGTATTTCAACGTTCGTGGTTTCACTCTGCTTTATTTAAACGTGCGTCTAAAAGTGTCTACCATCTGATGATGAATTTGTATTTGGGCATCACAAATCATTTTTCTTAGCTTTCTATAAGAATTGTGATACAGGCCTTTATTATTCCTAGCTTTCTATAAGAATGTGTGATACAGGCCTTTATTATCTTCAATAAATGTTAAGCAGATTTACTACAGAATTTGATTTGTAGAATGCGATTTAAGCCTTATATTTAAATATTTGGATACTCTTTTTATGTATCTATATGAGAGTGCAGTGGTTTTATTTTCTTTTGTTTGCTTTTGGGGGTGAGGGTACAGTAATCAGTATCCGTTACCAGGTTTTATAACTACATTAATCATTTGTGTTTGGTGGCTGCAGGGAGTCTTGATAACCACGGATGATTCTGTGGCTTCTGTGTTCAGTATAAGATGATAAACTTGGCTTTTTGGACTATATTTACTTTTTGAGAAAATTAGAGTATGTTCTAAAATCAACCTGGTTAAGTTTACTTTTTCCTTCATAATCACATTTATGTGTAAAAGGAGGGCTTCCAGAGGAGAAGCAGGTTATATTTTGTCATTATGTATTTTTCAACCCCTTCCTCGCTTGGGTCCTAGACCCTTTTGAAATTGTAAAATGAGAGTTGATTTAAACTTAATGTTGATATTTTATCACTAGGAGATTGTTGTTAACTTGAACTAAGATCTTGATTACTGTGGAAAACTATAGCTCCTAATAAAAGCTTCTTAAAGCTTTTTAGTCCTATTGTTTTCTTAATGTTAAGGATTTTTTTCTTTTAGGGATTTCTCATTATAATGGCAGAATGCTTGTTGCTAATCTTTACTTCCCATTACTTCCTCAGAAGAGGGCTTCTCTGATTACCCAAACGTCTCCCTCTTGGTTTTTGGAGTTCTGTTGTTTAACTTATCCCAGTCTTGTTATTATAGCCGCTGGTTTCTGTTTCCCTCCCTGATTACATGAAAGCAAGAGTTAGAATTTTATTTTTTTAAACATTGTTATGTCTTTTACCGTGGTAGGTCCTCAATAAATATTTTGCCGAAAAAGTGTTGAATATGGCTTCCTTTCTGTATACCTTTCTTCTTCTTCTTCTTCTTCTTCTTCTTCTTCTTCTTCTTCTTCTT
>NW_023270812.1:10496250-10587646 GCF_011800145.1 Mirounga leonina
TTCTTCTTCTTCTTCTTCTTCTTCTTCTTCTTCTTCTTCTTCTTCTTCTTTTTTAAGATTTTATTTGTCAGAGAGAGAGCACGAGAACGGGAGAAAGCAGGGGGAGGGGCAGAGGGAGAAGCAGACTCCCTGCTGAGCGGGGAGCCTGATGCAGGACTCATCCCAGGACCCCGGGATCATGACCTGAGCCAAAGAAAGTCAGACGCTTCACCGACTGAGCCACCCAGGCGTCCCTGTATACGTTTATTCTTGACAGAACATGGGGTATATACATATTAAGAACTTGGTGAGATTATGTTAGGCTATTAAAGGTTTATGTTTTCATGTGTTACTCTTTTGCATAAAGGTTACACCTAAATGCAAAAACTATTCTAAGTAGCTGACCATTTTGCTTTACGAGATAGTTCTTAAAGACAGTTTTTTAGAAATAATATATTGAGTTCACTATCTTCTTTTGAAGGGAAAATATAACCTAGAGTTTGTACGTACATCCACATTGCTTTATTAAAGGCGAATATGTTATGTTTTAATATTCTGATTAATCTTCAGAAGTAATGTGGTGATTCATATTACCCAGAGGTGTGTGTAAAAAACTTCTGGTTTGTCAGCAGAGATGGAGTAGGACATTTTTATGTGAAGTAGTAATAAATTGCATAATTTATAGCTAAATCTATATTCCAGGACTAGTGCTTAGGGTGTAACTATGCTTTATCACAAGATTAACTATATTTGAAACGGTTCTAAAAACAACAGTTGTGTTATTGAGCATCGATACTTCAGAAGAGCTCTTTTTCTGGTGACTAATGTATAATGATACAGGCAGGCAGTTGCCAATGATGTGTTTTTACTATTTATAGGCATCTCTGTCTTTTTTTTTTTTTCTTCTTTTTGATTTGAAACTCAGTGGTGGTTGTAACTTTTTTTTTAACCTTTATTTTCTGTAAGAACTGGTTAAGATGTGTTTGTGTGGGTGTGAGCCTGTCAGTCTGAGGTAAACCCTTGTCCAGCACTGTTGAACATCTTAAGTTGAAACTGCATCTAGACTAGCTTGAGTTTGCTCTCCTTCTGCCAGTGAAAACTAATTTTAATTTCTGCGATTTATAGACTTAATGGAATGTAACTGTTGTAACTAGGCTTTTCTAGACTGTAAAATTTGGATCGTGGTTCATAGCGTGGTAGCAGAAGTGTCTCTTTCATGTTCTTGAAAAAATGAGTCACAGAAGATCAGGGTATGTACCAAATTGGTGGGAAGCTTCTGAAAAGAAGGCTTAGGGTTATGCCATTAAGGATTTATTTGAGTAGTTGTACTGTGGAAGGCATTATTCCTAGGTGTTGCTTATTCTGGTGCCATAGGTTCATTTGTTTATAAGCAGTTTTACCGGACTTGAACTTGGGTATTAATGTCAGAAAATGCTAATAAATAATAATAGCAATTATTTTGATGTAAATCTGTTTTCCTTTATTATAAAATGAAATGGTTACGGGTACTGCAAATAGAACATAAAACTAAACTGATCTCTTAATTGAAAATTATTTTCAGGTTAGGTAAATTCTGTTCATTTTTGTTCAGAAGTTTGCTGTTTCTGTTATTTTCTTGGCTGATTGTAATTAGGATGTACTCATTCACCTTGAAGATGCCTAGGAGAGAGATGACAATTTGTTTGACCTACATTTACACTTGTGAGTTAGATCCTAAATACTTTGCCAACTCTCACAGACCTTTTCGCCATTTTTGGGTGCGTCCCAGTCTGTTAGCTGACACTGACAGGCTGGCAGGGCCTGTAGATCCACGGTGGGCTTCTAGTTAGTGTCCCCATATGTACGAGCTGATGGCAGATGTGGGCATATTGTCAAAGTTGGACCATCTTTATGCATGAGTTATGAATGAGCAGAAGCTTTTCTTAACATCTCCAATCATATATCAGGACCAAATAAAGCAGGCAGAGAGCTGGTGAGGGGGATTTTGTTTGCCTATCTCAGGTCATCTGGTTGAGGTTTGTTTGGTTCTAGTAACAATAACAATGTAAAACTTCACTCACCATTTTGGTATATGTGATTGACCAAAATTGTGTTATAATTTAATTTAGAAAGTGAATGTATTTTATAAGGTGAAAGTAAGCACATGTAGTAGTAGTTCATATGTAAACTGGGGAAGTATTTTCCTGGTGTAAGTTGATTGCAGAAGATAGGGATAATTTGAAGTTTCATACTTGCAAGTTTACAAGTATGTGTCATGAATGAACTTATTTAGAGGAACTGAAATTGAATAGCTTACTATGACTGGAAAGTAGCCAGAATTTCTGTATTTTTACTCAAAAAAATTTTGGTGTTGAAGGAAATTAAATTGTGTGGCTTACAGAAAATGATGTGAACTTTTGCTGCACTTGTTTGTATTGTCATGTTTTTAGGTTGATTACACATAGCATGCTTTGCTCTGTGTGTGTGTGTGTGTGTGTGTGTGTGTGAGTGAAGTGTAGTTGCCATACAGTATTATTAGTTTCAGGTGTACAACAGAGTAATGCAACATTAGTATGCATTTATATACATTAGGAAGTGGTCTCCACAATAAAGCTAGCTACCATCTGTCACCATCCCAAGTTGTTGGATGTATTAACTAAATTGTCCGTGTTGTACATTAGATCTCCAGGTCTCATTTTGTGACTGGAAGTTTGTAGCCTTTACTCCCTTCCTTCCCCATTTTGCCGCCCATCTTCCTACCACCTCTCCCCTCTGACAACTACCAGATTATTTTATGTGTCTATGAGTCTGTTTCTAGTTTTGATGTTGTTATTGGTGGTTTTTGTTATACTTTTTAGACTTCACATAAGTGAAATCATATGGTATTTGCTTTTCTCTGACTTCACTTAGCATAATACTCTCTAGGTCCATCCATGTTGTTGTAAACATCATGATTTCACTTTTTTTTAAATGGCTGAGTAATACTCCATTGTGTATGTATGCCACATCTTTGTTCATTCACATATTGATGACCACTTAAGTTGCTTCCATATCTTGGCTATTGTAAATAGTCCTACAATGAACAGAGTGGTGCCTACACCTTTATAAATGTTTTCATTTTCTTTGGGTAAACACCCAGAAGTGCAATTGCTGGATCATAGGGTAGTTCTATTTTTAATTTCTTGAGGAACCTCCGTACTGTTTTTCATAGTAGCTGTACCATTGCATTCCCACCAATAGTGCATGAGGGTTCCCTTTTCAGTGCATCCTCGCCAACACTTGTTATTTCTTGTCTTTTGACAGAAGCTACTCTAACGGTGTGAGGTGTTACCTTCTTGTGGTTTTGATTTGTATTTCCCTGATGAGTGGTAATTTGAGCATCTTTTCATGTGCTTATTGGCCATCTGATGTCTTTGGAAAAATGTCAATTCACAACCTCTGCCCGTTTTTAATTTTTTTTTCTGTTGCATTGTATGAATTCTTTGTTTGGATATATGTGATATGTGGTTTACAAGTATTTTCTCTCATTCCATACATTACCTTTTCATATTTTTCATGGTTTCCTTTGCTCTGTAGAAGCTTTTTAATTTGGTGTAGTTTTATTCATTTATTTTTTGCTTTTGTTGCCCTTGCCTGAGGAGACAGATCCAAAAAGATACTGCTCAGACTGATGTCCAAGACCTTACTGCCTGAGTTTTCTTCTAGGAGTTTTTAGTCTCCCGTTTACATATAAGTCTTTATTAATCCATTTGAGTTTATTTTTGTATATGGTGTAAGAAAGTGGTTCAGCTTCATTTTTTCTACATAGTTGTCCAGTTTTCCCAACACCAGTTATTGAAGGAGATGGTCTTTTCTGCATTGTATATTCTTTCTTCCTTTGTTGAAGATTAATTGACCATATAAATGTGTATTTGTTTCTGGATTCTCCGTTTTGTTCCATTGATCGGTGCGTCTGTTTCTGTGGCAGTACCATACTGTTTTGTTTACTGAAGCTTTTTGTAAGTATAGTTTGAAATCAGGGAGCATCATACCTCCAGTTTTGTTCTTTTCAAGATTGCTCTATTTGGGGTCCTTTGTGGTTCCATACAAATTTAAGAATTATTTGTTCTAGTTCTGTGAAAAATGCCATTGGTGTTTTGATAAGGATTGCATTGACTCTACAGATTGCTTTGGGTAGTATGGATGTTTTAACAATATTCTTCTCATGGGTTGGGAGAATATTCTTCCAATCGATGAGCATGGTATATCTTTTCATTTGTTTGTGAGGTCTTCCATTTCTTTCATCAGTGTCTATAGTTTTCAGTGTAGAGGACTTTCACCTTCTTGGTTAAATTTATACCTAGGTGTAGTATTCTTTTTGATGCAGTTGTGCATGGGATTGCTTTCTTAATCTCTCTCTCTGAAGTTCATTATTAGTGCATAGAAATACAACAGATTTCTGTGTATTAATTTTGTATCCTGCAAATTTACTGATTTTTTTTTTTATTCCAGTAGGGTTCCAATAGTATGTTGAATAAAAATGGGGAGAGTGAGGGGCTCCTGGGCGGCTCAGTTGGTGAAGCGTCTGCCTTCTGCTCAGGTCATGTTCTCAGGGTCCTAAGATCGAGTCCCACATCGGGCTCCCTGCTCGGCTGGGGAGTCTGCTTCTCCCTCCCCCTCTGACGCTCTGCCTGCTGTGCTCACCCTCTCTCTCTCTCCCCCTTTATTTCTCAAATAAATAAAATCTTTTTTTAAAAAGTGGTGAGAGAGTATCCTTGTCTTATTCCTGATTTTAGAGGAGAAAGTTCTAGCTTTTCACAGTTAAGTATGGTATTAGTTGAGGGTTTGTCATATGTGGCCTTTATTATTTTGAGGTATGATCCCTTTATACCCACCCTGTTAAGAGTTGCTTTTTCAGTGTTGTCACTGCATTATATAGTTGGGGTGAGCCATATGGAAAGTATGTGAGTAATAATCATACCAGGACAAGAGGAATACACTGGCATTGTCTCCATAACTCCGGTGCAAACAAGACAAACTTGCTAAATGGTTGGTTTGTTTCTGAAGCCTCAAACTTCCTTCCGTTTACTCTTGCTCTGAGTGCCCAGGTGACCTAGGCAGAATGGACAAGACCATTTTAAGACTGTCTTCCATTTGGGTAGCACAGAAGCATACTGCAAGAGGACATAGCACTGTTGAGTCTAGCTCTGCGCCCATCCGTAGTAAAAACAGTGTGACAGGTTGTTTCAAATGAAGAAGTCTTGCCTTGTTTTCTGAAACTTTGTCTGAGAGTTTCACTGTTCTTTTGTAGGAGAAGAGAGTTTGACTCCTAAAATTAAGACCCGTGAAAAAATGCTCATTCGTTAGTCTTGTTTGGGTATTTATTGGTTAAGAGCAGTTCAGTGAGCTTGTAATATTCAGAATTATAGTTTTTCGTTCTCTGTTGCTTGATTTCATATATGTTTTGCTAAAGGAAAATTAGACTTTTGCCTGTTGCAAATTTAAATTGTTGTTCCTTGCAAGAATGTACTTTCTCTTTACCCTAGTTTGCTAAGAGTGGTACTTTCCATGGTGACCTACTTATTATTCTTTGTATTTACTGATCTTTACAAGAGAACCAGCAAAATTTCTATCTTATAATTTCTTTTTGTGCCACTATTATCAGTCACAGTGTTTTGGTGCTGAGACTTAAGATTGTCAGTTTTTTCCGTTGCTTAGAACCGAGTTCCATATGTTTAGGTGCGAAAATGAAGTAGGAGCAAAAATACACACACAGTGTTGGGGCGTCTGGGTGGCTCAGTCAAAGCGTTCGACTCTTGATTTCGGCTCAGATCATGATCTCAAGATCATGGGATCCAGCCCTGCATTGGGCTCCGCACTGGGCATGGAGTCTGCTTGTCCCTGTCCTTCTGCCCCTCCCCCCACTCTCTCTTAAATAAAGTCTTTTAAAAAAAATACACACACTGTTGGACCCCAAATTATTTATTTATTTATTTATTTATTTATTTATTTATTTATTTATTTATTTATAAAGATTTTATTTATTTATTCATGAGAGACAGAGAGAGAGAGAGAGGCAGAGGCAGAGGGAGAAGAGCCTGATACAGGACACGATTGGGATCATGACCTGAGCCGAAGGCAGACGCTTAACCGGCTGAGCCACCCAGGTGTCCATGGACACAAATATTTAAAAACCATTGTATTCTTAAAATGGATAAGTTCTATGTATATATTTAGTATAAACCTGTGCATTGGGAAGATGTCTTTCAAATATGTTATTTTTTGGTGGATATTGGTATTATTATCTGAGTAAATTTCTGAGTGCACCAGACCTCTAGACCAGTGCTTATAAAATATACCATGATTTTACATAAGTTTACAATATACCATGATTTTACAGGAGCTCTCTAATGGGTTTCTAAGTTACATTACATTTCACGTTAATGAATTTTTGTGTTGGCAAAAACTTGGGGTGGCGTTGGGGTGATTAATTTTAGGAGACATTGGTAATAAAAGAATCTGTTATGTGAAGGTTTTTGGTTTGAGCCTAAGTATTTTAATTTCTGCTACTAATTCTTCTTTGCAAGATCCTTTTAAATATTTTTTATGTTCTGTTACATTAGAGTTCGTCTGTCTTGTTCTTTGAATGGATTTTTTACCCATGGGTTTTTGCCATCATGCATTGACCATATAGAAAATACTGGTTCACTGAGTTATGTGGATATTCCAAATGTTGGAAACATTTCTTTAAACAATATCGAAATACTACATTTGTTAATGTTACCGCTGATCAGAAAAATCTTAAGTTTTCAAAACCTGGAACTTGCTATCCAAGCTCCAGTTTTAGTACTTGCCTCACTGCCCAGACAGCACTCGAGGCGGGGTAGGCTGCCTCCTTCCTGTTTGAGGAAACGCCTGCCGGATACTGACGCCTGAATAAATGTAGCTCCTCAGTCCTTCCCTCAGGTGGAAATGCTCCTCCTTGAAAAATGGGCTCAGCCTGTTCACAGCATCAGCAGTTCACAAGTGCCTTTTCTTGAGAGCCATCGAACTGGTATGCAGCCCGTGTAGAAGTTTTTCCCATTGTGGTACATAGATTATTGAACAGACACGTGCTCAAGAGTCAGACTTTAATAAAATTAGTATTTTTTTCTGTTTTGTCAAAGATACTCTTGAGTGAAACTGCACCCCCATTTTTAAGTGTGGATTCGTAGCAGTGAAAAATTCATTGATTCTGAGTACAGTTTGTTGCTGCTGCCTTGGTTTGTGCTCAAGGGCCATCGGTTTGAACGTTAGTGTGAATGCCAACACAGTAAGAGGCTCGCACTGTGTAAGGACCGGTGTGGAAAAGTTCTCACTTCACGGTTGTCTTTGGAAGCTCTGAGGGGAGCCCCCGGGATTTGTGGACGGTAGTTTGGGAACTACTGCCTTAGGATACTTAAGGGGGGGTTTTAAGAATTACGGTTTGTGGGGCGCCTGGGTGGCTCAGTCGTTAAGCGTCTGCCTTCGGCTCAGGTCATGACCCCAGGGTCCTGGGATCGAGCCCCGCATCGGGCTCCCTGCTCGGCGGGAAGCCTGCTTCTCCCTCTCCCACTCCCCCTGCTTGTGTCCCTCTCTCGCTGTGTCTCTCTCTGTCAAAATAAATAAATAAAATCTTTAAAAAAAAAAAAAAAGAATTACGGTTTGTACTTGAATTTTGGTTTCTATTTGAATATTCATTGTATTTTCCAACTTTGGTTATAAAATTAACATGCATATCATTTAAAATGTGAATGTAGGGCTCGGTATGATAGAAGGGTAGATTTCAGCATGTATTAATTTTTCACGTATTATTATATATTTGATTATTTTCTATATAAGCACCTATTTTCATTTTTACTTATCAGTAATAAGATGCAAGCATTTACTCTTTTGTTATTGAAGAATACTGTCCCACAACCTCACTAAAGTGGTGACCTGTGAATTTTACTACTCGGACTCACCCAGGGTGAGAGTTCAGCCACTGCTCCTCGGGGGGCAGTTCCTAGTCTGGCGAACAGTGCTGTCTGTATTCCAAGTTTTCTGGTGGGGGGATGTGTTTGGTGTGGGCTCCATCTTCTGGCACCGTCTGTCCTTTGCTATTCTCCTTCCAACGTGGACACTTGCAATCAGGCCAGTTGCTGATGATGGGAGGAGGTCGTCACTGCTGTTTGCAGTTGCATTTTCCATCAGTTTTAGTGTATTTCATGAGATAACACACAAGTACAGACAGATAATACTTATTTTCTAAAGCCTGCCTTACACAATATGGAATTTTAGTACTTCAAAGTAATATGTAAATATAGTACTTCTAAAAGTGCATGTGGTAAAAACAAAATATTAGAATACTGAATTTTACGTTGAATTTACTCACCCAGTGGCAACTTGTTTTGCAACAAATATGTTGTGTTGCTTATTTATGGTGAGGTGTACATTCATTTCGATCTTTTTGGTGACCATTTCCTCTTTATAGATAGCATCACTAAATTATTTTGATGATACACTATTTTTAACCACTTAATGAAATGTATTAGTAAACATATTTTAACTTACCAGGGTAATAAAATACAGATAAGAAATCTTATTTGCTGAATAAGCCGGTTTGTAAATGATTCCTTTTGTAGATGAACTCAGCTTCTGCTTATTCAAGAGGAGGAGCTTGCCAAGAGTACCATGGACAGTGTTTTCACATTTAACGTTTAGGACCTCAAATATTTAAAAATGTGTTTTTAATTCAAGTTTGGCAAAGGTGGCCTTGTTGAGTTCTTGGTATAGTTAACGTGTTTTTATACCAAATTTGCTGATCTCAGTTTTTAAAAATTATTTTTTTATTACCTTCAGGAAATTGTTACTTTGGGAATATTAAGGACAGTAAAATTAAGACCAGCAAATCTGGAAAAGCATTAGGAAACATTTATGATATTATTATGGTTTATTTTTAAGTATATTCTTGAAAGTGTAGTTAGACATAGAAGGAGTTTATGCATTTACTTCACTGTAGTGAGATGATATGCTTAAAAATACTTGTTTTTATTGTGAAAGTAATAGGTATGTTTTAGAATATTTGGGAAATGGTTGAAGTGTACATGTATGTTTGGTTATATGTGTTTATTATTTGCATTTTTTAGTCAGTACTGAATCCTATTTCTTAACCAGCCATATGTCTGTCAAGAACCCTAGGTTATTCGGATAATGTAATACTTAACATTTTGTGAATGCGTGCTTTCTACATACCTGATATTTTATTACCCAGCTAAATTAAAACAATCTGTTTACTAATAAATGCTTTGTGTGTGTTTTCTTTAGTTTCTGTAGCAATCCTATGAGGTGGGTACTTTTGCTATTCTCATTTTTGGGTGAAGAGACCAAGGCACAGGAGATGAAATAACTTGCTCAGGAGTATGTAGGTGTAATGAGCTGAGGAGCAATGATTTGAACCCGGATATTCTGACTCAAACCCCTAACCACTGTGTTTGTAGAATTCAAAAATTTTGTAGGAAAATAATTTATAAATAGGATAATTTAGGGGCACCTGGCTGGCTCAGTCAGAATAGCGTGCGACTTGATGTCTAGGTTGTGAGTTCGAACCCATGTTGGGTGTGGAGATTACTTAAAAATAAAATCTTAAAAAAATAAAAAATAAATAGGGTAATTTAGAGCTTGATTTTCAGAAAGAATCACAAGTGTGATATAAGGAACCCCCCTTTCTGTTTTATTTATGTCGGGTGTTATGTGTGTATATGTGTATATTTTTATATGTTATAGACATGAATGTATTGATTTTCATCTTGATTTTCTGAACTCTATTATATCTTTTATCTTTGAGACAGTTGATGGTATTTTTTTTTTTTTTTAAGATTTTATTTATTTATTTGAGACAGAGAGAATGAGAGAGAGAGAGAGAGCATGAGAGGGAGGAGGGCAGAGGGAGAAGCAGACTCCCCGCTGAGCAGGGAGCCCGATGCGGGACTCGATCCCGGGACTCCAGGATCATGACCTGAGCCGAAGGCAGTCGCTTAACCGACTGAGCCACCCAGGCGCCCTGATGGTATTTTTTTTAGCCAGCATGGTGCATGCCATACTGTATGCTTGGAGCAACCACAAATTTGAGTATGAGGGAATTTTGATAGCTTCACTGATAGCTTTCCTGTGCCTGAAAGAAATAAAGGCAAGGCCTCCCCAAGGTTCTGGCACTGCTGTGTTCAGACCCTTTTGTGACAGCATGGGTGTGATTGTGAGTTTGTAGTTGTCCCTTTTTCTCCTGATCTGCTTCCTCTTAGTGCCATCCGCCTTGAGTTAGCTTTGGTGTCGCCTCAGCCCATTTCTGGCCCACGCTTCTAAGTAAACAACAAATGAAACTTGTTTGTTCTCATCACTGTTGGGGCTCAATTTAATTTTGTGAAGTTTTGTTTATATATTATTAACTAGCGATTTTCCCCTAGGTAATGTTTGAATTTCAACGGTTTTCTAGAGATAATTCCTTGGGGCATCTGGGTGGCTCAGTCGTTAAGCGTCTGCCTTCCGCTCAGGTCATGATCCGAGGGTCCTGGAATCGAGCCCCGCATCAGGCTCCCTGCTCCGCGGGAAGCCTGCTTCTCCCTCTCCCGCTCCCCCTGCTTGTGTTCCTGCTCTCACTAACTCTCTGTCAAATAAATAAATAAAATCTTTTAAAAAAATTAGAGATAATTCCTTGATTGTTACTAACAATTCTGACATCTGTTGAGCAAATATTTGCCATTCTCAAACTAGGAGGGGGAATTTCCGATAAAATGGCAGGTTTAGGCGGCAGTGTAGTGGACCTTCTCAGATCCTACAAATTCACTTCTCTGGTTATGAGCCTATGTTTTCTCACATGGAGGAAGTTTCTAGATGGGAAGTTAGTATACTTTTATGGATCAAGGATTCTGAATAATTGTTAAGTTATATAATTTACATGTATACATTATGTACATACACATAATTTACGTGTTAGCATATAATTTTGTAACAGCAGTAAACTAAGCGTTGTCTCTAAACTAGTGTTACAGGGTGATTAGATGCATGCCACGCCAAGTTTTCCCTCTCTTGTATTCTAGCATAAATATAACTTAACTGTAAGAAGTTACTATTTTTTTAACCAAGTGGCACCTAAACCAACAAGTGCCACTTGTTTCTTTTTTTTTTTTTTTTAAAGATTTTATTTATTTATTTGAGACAGAGAGAATGAGAGACAGAGAGCATGAGAGGGAGGAGGGTCAGAGGGAGAAGCAGACTCCCCGCCGAGCAGGGAGCCCGATGCGGGACTCGATCCCGGGACTCCAGGATCATGACCTGAGCCGAAGGCAGTCGCTTAACCAACTGAGCCACCCAGGCGCCCCAAGTGCCACTTGTTTCTGATTTGCACAGCTTCTGAACAAGTTTTGAATGCTTCTGGAATGTTTACATTTTATTAGCATAGTGACATTTTTAGACATTTTATCTTTAGTATGTAATTGCAAATGCATGTAATTGGTATTACCAGCTTGATTGTTGAGAACCATTGCAGATTTTACATCAAATACTGTGACAATTGTTTGCTTCTGCGAACTTCTGACTGTGAGCAAAAATTTTGGAAATAGTTACGTGCCTGTATCACAGGCCCAGTGGTAGGAGAAATTGCTTCTTTGGTGTGTGTGCTTTTTCGTGGCTGTGCCCTGTTAAAACTGTGGACATGTAGACGTTCCTCTTGCATTTTTCCTAGGCTAACCCAGCACTCAGTTCTGGCCAGTATTTATCGAGTGCTTGCTGTGTTTTAGGCTTGGTCAGAGACTGGCCCTGCAGAGGTGAAGGGATGAAATGGTCTGCTGTCCAAGGTGACAGGGACACAGACTGACCATCATGGCCCCATTGTGCTATCAGAGCAGAGCCTAAGTGGCAGCCAACAACGCCAGCTACACGTGGGGCCTGAGGTTGAATCCTGGCTTTCCTGCTCATTACAGGTGTCCCTCTCTGTCTCCATTTCCAAGGTTACTCATTTAGTAGTTAACTTTTATGGGCCAGTCACTGCAAGTGCTGAGTGTGCAGAACGTCGTGGACACACGCTTCTTTTCTCAGATAGCTCCCATTCTGGTATGGAAGATAGATTGAAAAAAACACAGCAGTAATGTGGTAAGTGCTCTGTTTGGATGGTGGGGACCAGGGACATCTCCATAGACTTGAGATGAGTCTTTAGATGGCAAAAAACTTTCTGGAATTTTCTGTGTGGGTAAGGGGGAGGGCATTCCTGGCAGAGAGCATTATTGATTCAGCAAACGTGCATCATCCGGTACCTCTTGTGAAGAGATGAGCAAGAGGCATACTTGTCAGGAATGCTTTGGGGGCAGGCGCACGTGACTAAGCAGATACAGTGTTTGTAGTAAGTGCTGTGAGGAGGGAAGACCCTAGTGACCTGGGCAGCCAACCTTGCCTACTTGGCAGGTCAAGGTTAACTGAGCTGTAGGAAGTGTTTCTTCTGAATCCTGAAGTATTCGTAGGACATAGATGGAGGAAAGTTGGAGAACTTGTGAGGTGCCCAGTCTGGCTGAGTCCATGTGTGTTCCTCGGTGCTCGCTGCTCCTTCCTCAGTGAGGGTTGGGGGTCCTTCTTGTGCTCCCAGTGTCAGGCGTGACTGTGGCTTGCCCTGGCCAGTGGCACATGCCCCTCTGAGCCCAGGCTTTAAGTCCCATGCCACACTGCTGTCGTTGCTTCTCCATGAATTAGTGTGTCCCGGGCGGGGGCTAATTCTTTCAACTTTGGTACCAGAATGAAGACTACTGGGACAGTCCCAGCTAGCCACACACTGATGTGCTATTATGAGAAAGAAATGAATCTTTGTTGTAAGCCGCCGAGATGGTGTGTTCTTTTGTTTTCACAGCATAACCTGGTGACTGAAGTATAGTGTGTGTTCATGTGTGCGTCCTAGTGTGTCCAGAGCGGAGGAGTTAGTGACTTACAAAACTGGACGTGTTAACCAGGGCCAGTTTCTTATGGGCCTTGTTAGCCAACTGAGGAATGTTCCAGGTGAAATAATATGATGAGGTGTGCCACTCAGCGACCTTCCTGGTAGCAGAGTGAACGGAATGTAGGGAGAGCGAGCTGGGAGGCCGGAGACTTCTGGGCTATTTGGCTGTTGTGCCTGAGACAGGGGCCTGAACTAAGGCTGCTCAGTTCACAGGGAAGGAAGAGCGTAAGCTCAGGAAGTACCCCGGGGACGTGGAGAGTGATGAGGGGAGCGTCTGAGAGAAAATAAAGTCCAGATGAGTCCCAGGTCTGTACTTGGCTACCTAGACAGATGGTAGGACCCTGAACCAGAATTAAAAAAAAAAAAACAAAAACTGTACCCGTGGTAGATTAGATTTGGGTGGGGAAATAGGAAGTTGTGTTTGAGATAGTTTGAATTTGAGGTACTTGTGAATTTCCAGGTAGAAGGTTCCTATGCAGACAGCTAAAGAGGACTGGCAGCAGGGGATGAAGGGCAGTTGCGGTGGGTGGTGGGAGGGAGCCAAGGCAGAGATGAGCCTGCTAGAAAAGAGTTGTGTGAGAGACAAGAGCCCCAGGACAGCAGACTTGAGAACACCCCATGTCTGGAGCGGGTGGAGGAGGGGGGAGTGGTGAAGCACAGGACCGAGTGGCTCTAGGAGGCTGATGCGGGAGAGAAGTCTTGCTGCTGTCCAGATCATGGGGGAGTTGACAGAGGGAGCCTCCCCTGCTGAGCCTTTTCCTCTGTGACCTAGAACACCTGCTAGCTAGTTCTTGCCTGGCAGTCCTATGGCCCTACTACACTGCTCTTCTCTAGGTAGCCTTGATCTTCCCATTGCCAAAATCACTTGCCCATTGTCGGACCACAAAAAGGCCTTTTTCGTTTTCTTCCTGATGGTATTAGTCTGTTTCCTTTCTTCCCTTTTCCCCTTGGTTGACTCCATTTGCTCCTCTGGGTCTCGGCAGCGTAAGTGTTTTAATACCAGAGTCTGTGCTCTACTACTTCTTTCAATTGAGGAAGGCCTGTAGTTAAGGATGGGGCTGTTCTGAGACCATGGGGGCAAAATGATACTGTAGCTGACATGATACACTCACTTAACATTTATTGACTTCCAACTATGCACACTCATTTAGATACTAAAAAATGTTGCTGAGAGTCCTGGTCACAGGATCCTGTGCGAGAGGGCATTACGGAGGGCCTGATCGCCTGTCTCCTGGCAGCTGCTGCTTCTGTGTCGTCTTCTGCCTTCCCCTCCTTTACCAGGACGGGATTGCGAATGTTATGGCTGTCATAGAATCTGGAGTCTGTATTTTCTAGACCAGGCAATTGAGGTGATGGCTTACCAAAATCCAGCATTGCTTTTGAGTTTGGGCTGGTGGTCAGTCGGTGACTATCCTCAGGAAGTGCCTACTAGGGCTGGTGTTCAGTCCTCCACTTCGAATGTCTTCATCGCTCTCCGGTGACGCTGTCACACACATGGGCATTTAGTCCTCCCCCATTATCCATAAATAAAGGCCTTAAAAACAGAGCAAAAACCGTGTTTATTTCGGTGGCCAATCTTAGGGAGAGGAGCTGAGGAAATGAAATAGATAAGAGCAGTAGCACAGGAGTGGAAAGGAAAATAAGTGGAATTCTGGGGAATCCAGGTAAATCTGCGCACTTGGGTAGCCGGTTCAGAGTTAAGATTTGTCTTAGAGCTCCAACAAGATCTCTCAGGTAAGTCTATATGAAAATATCCGTCCTCCTCATCGTAAACTTGTGATTGATCTTTTTGCTTCCCGTCCATTCTGTGCTCAAATGTCCAAATAATTTTCCCCAAACTCCCGCACCTCCAGAGCTCCAGATTGCCAAAATGTTGTTTTAGCAGTTTCTGACCTCTCTTCCCTAGTATTTGGGAAGATGGAGTTGCTAGGGGGGAATCTGCATAAAGCCAAGAGCATGATGAATTTACTGTAGGAATTAGGTAGTAAGTATAAGAGAGCTGTTTTATTTCCAAGATGGAAGAGTAAGTCATTGATACCAAAGCACATTGTCAAGCACTTGGGCTCTTACACTAAACTTCAGCTCTTTGAAAACAGTGAAGCATGGCTATTTACTCTGCTATCAATTTGAATTGTTTAACTTTAAACATATCAGTTCAATTTTAGAACTTTTCCATTGCTTTTTACCCTAAGAGGCTGAACTCTTAACTTCACCAAAACCTCTCCTGTCCAAGTCACCAAGTGACCTTCATGCTGCCAAGCCCAGTCACCATTTCATAACCCCTATATCCTGACACATCCTCCATGGAACTCTTTTCTCCACATGCTCTCCAGGACTGGCCTTCTTTCCTTTGCTGAGTGAAGGAGACCCCAGGGTTTGACCCAGGTACTTCTTCCTCCTTATGATTTTAAGTGCTGAATTGCCCATGTTAATATCCCTAGGGTGAGTCATTGCCCCGAGGTTAACATGTCCAGAACAGAACTCTCATTTCCCACTGGCCCACTCACATCTGCTCTTAACAGTCTTTCCCGTCTTGGGAAGCATCCAGCAAGTCACTTTTATCTGTTGCGTATGCGCACGACCTTGCGATCATTCTTGATTCCTTTCTTTCTCTCAGACCTCATATTGAATCTCTCAGCAAATTCTGGCAGCTCTACCTTCAGAATATTTTCGTCATCTAACTACTTCTTGATGGTTGGCCCAGCCCACGCTACCCTCATCTCATCCAGACTCTTCCCGTGACCTCTTACCTAACCTTTTTTTCTCCTTTTCCCCCCATCATTTACCTTTGCCCTCTTATCTGTTTCCTATACTTCTAAACCTTAGGTTAAATCATGTCATTTTTCTGCTCAAACTCTCAGTGGCTTTTACATGGCTCAGAATGTACCTTGGCCTACAAAGCCCGGTATGATGCCATTTTCCCCACCTTCTCATTCTGCCCTAGCCATAGTGGTCTTGTTGTTTTTCAGACATGCCAGCTAGGCTGCTGTCTTGGGGGGCATTTGTACTTGCTTCCTCTGCCTGGAATGCTCTTTGCCTAGAGTTAGGGCTTTGTTCAAGTATTCCCTCCTCCCACTTCTGTCTCCCAGTGACTTTTGGTCCCTCTGCTCTGTGTAATTCTTTTTGTGTGCCACCATCTGTCAGTACTGTATATCTCCTCCTGCTGGATTATAACTTCTTGAAAATAGGGGCTGTTTTATTTTGTTAATCGCCCTTTTCCCGTTGCCTAGAATGAGGAGGAGGAGGAGGGGAGGAGGATGATGATAACGATTTAACTGGAAGTAAAAATGTTCTATCCCCTAGGCTTAATTTCTTCTCTAAGTCTTCCTTGACTAAATTAAAGTTTTCATTTCTTTTGAAAACATTTACTCTAGGGATGGCTGGGTGGCTCGGTTGGTTAAGCGTTTGCCTTCAGCTCAGGGCAGCTCAGCTCAGGTCATGATCCCAGGGTCCTGGGATTGAGCCCCACATTGGGCTTTCTGCTAGGCGGGGAGTCTGCTTCTCCCTCTGTGCTCTCTCCCTTTCTGTCTCTCAAGTAAATAAATAAAATCTTTAAGAAAAAATTGTTTAAGTCGTTATTCCCATATTACTGAATGTTTACATTTACTTATTTGTTGAATGTGTAATTTTTACATTTTTAATACAATTCAAAGCATTACTGTGAAGTGAGGTTTATCTTTGAACTGATTTGTATCTCAGCTTTGGAAATTCTGAACTCTGGTGTTGGTTTTTGTTTTTTTCCTCCCTTGTGGACCGTTCTCTCTCTTTCCCTTCTTTCTTCCATTTCTTGAGAATTATTACTGGAAAAGTGTAGAGAACCCTTGTCCTAACGGCTCTGACCAGGTAGACCCATAGTTGTGTGGCAGCCCGCCTCCTTGGGCACTTCTTTTATTGCGGGGATAGCTCCTTGGGAAACGTGAGCTTCTCCCTGGGCAGTAGGTTGTCTCTCCGCCTCCTTGACTTGATGATGTATTATACACCTAGCGGTGATTTAGGTGCTGCAACCAGTCTGTTACTTCATTTAGTTCCCAGAGCAACAAGGGATGTCTTATTGTTTTTCTTTCAGTTGAATTGAGGCCCAGAAATTTTAAGGAACTAATAGTTACAGACATAGCCTTTCCTTCTCGCTTTCTGCCTTTCCAGAGGTAACTACTAACTGGAAGCTGTGGAGGATAATTTAGTTATTTTAACTGTTTTGTAGTATTCCATTGTCCAAATGAGCCACAGTTGATCTGTCCCAACCCCTACCTGGAAATGATCATGTTGTTTATATTTTTCCACTGTTACAGATGTGGATTTAATGAACCCTTGTCTGTGTTTCCTTCTGTACTAATGAAAATTTTTAGCATGGACATCTAGTAATTTCTTGGTCATAGGCCATGCAGAGATTCTGGCTTACCAGGCCTGGCAAATTGATCTTTGAGATGGTTATAGCAATTTGTATCCCAAATTTCAGAATTTCCTATCTCCTCAGTGTATTCAGATTTTTTTTTAAACAACCTGGAATATATGAAATATTTATTGCTTATATATTACCCTGATTTCAGTGAATGGACATGTTTCCTTATGTTTATGGTCATTCTGATTTTCTCTTTGAATTGCCTATATATATATTTTGTATATATTTTTTCCCATGAGCTATTTGTCTTTTTCACATTGACTCATAGAAATTCTTTTAAAATCTGAATCCTGATTTTTCGTGCATTATGTATTGTTTATGGTTTCTCACGTTTTACAGTGTCTTCTGTCACAGATTTTTAAAACTTTTGAAATGGAGTTGGGTTTATCTTTTTTTTTAAGTTTTATACTTTTTCTTGTTTGATGCGTATATTCCATGTTTTATTCTGAAAGTTTTACAGTTTGGCTTTTTACAATTAGATATGTAGACCCCCTGGGATCTCTCTGTGATATGGCCGCCCACCTCCGCCTTCCCCTCTGTAGTGGGTGCCGCAATGCTGGGCATTCTGGAGCCCGTCCCGTACACCTGTTTTTCTGGCCTGCCTTCTTGGAGTTTTCTTTCTTTTTATAGATTCAGTGATACACTTCAGAGAAAGTTTATTTTGTATTATCTATCATATAAAGTAATGAATGGTTCCTGAATAGTCTACCATCTTGCTAGAGCTGGGAGTTTTACAGTCTTTTATACAGCAGGGTAAGTAAGAGGCATTGTTGCTTCGTGGTTAAAAAGTATGGCCTCCTGGGGCACCTGGGTGGCTCAGTCGTTAAGCATCTGCCTTTGGCTCAGGTCACGATCCCAGGGTCCTGGGATCGAGCCCCGCATCGGGCTCCCTGCTCGGCGGGAAGCCTGCTTCTCCCTCTCCCTCTCCCCCTGCTTGTGTCCCTCTCTCGCTGTGTCTCTCTCTGTCAAATAAATAAAGAAAATCTTAAAAAAAAAAAAAAAAAAGTATGGCCTCCTGTTTCAAAATTGCCTCAGTAGAAATTCTGGCCCACGGGTATTAGCTGTGCCATCATGGTCAAGTGACTTGGTCTTTCTCAGACCCTGTTCCTCCTTGCAAGACAGGAAAGTAATGGTACTGGCCTCATAGGGTTGCTGTTACCACCGAGGGAGACAACGCATAAAGAGCCCTTAGCACCACGTTTGGCTCCTTCAGTACTAACGAAATTTTTTTACGATGGATGCCTAGATGTGTTAGATGTTCTTTGTATTATCATCATCGTTATTTGTGTTTTCTTTTTTCTTGCCCTTTCTTGTTTGCTGTAGCAGAACATCTTCCTTGTTCATCTCAGGACAGAAATTTAGATCTCTCTGCTTGTCTTCACATCAGTTGGTGTTATTTGTTGGGGAGAGGAGGTTTCCAACAACATGCTTAGGTTTGATAGTTTACGGTTTAGGTTGACTCTGCATTCCATATCTTAAATTGAAAAAAAAAAGTTCTTATTTGTTGTTGTTTGTTAATTGTGTGTGCAATTATATCTAGACACAGTAGTTATTATCTTCAAGAGTCTCCTTGAATGAGATTTCGTGAGCAGTGTAATTTTATATATAAAAACACAATCAGTGATTTTTTAGGTTTTCATTTCACAGAACCTAACACTTATCAGATTTCTGTATCTATTGTTTTTGAGTTCCTTTCTATGACATTCCATTAATTACCTAAAGAATTTATTCCAGAATGTACTTTTTTTTTTTTTTTTTAAGATTTATTTGTTTATTTGACAGAGAAAGACACAGCGAGAGAGGGAACACAAGCAGGGGGAGTGGGAGAGGGAGAAGCAGGCTTCCCACCGAGCAGGGAGCCCGATGCGGGGCTCGATCCCAGGACCCTGGGACCATGACCTGAGCCGAAGGCAGATGCTCAACGACTGAGCCACCCAGGGGCCCCAGAATGTACTTTTTTTAGTCTATATATATGTGTGTGCGTTAGCTTGGAATGTTTAACAGTTTGGACGGCTTTTGGACTAGGAGGTAAAAGTATTCTAGGGAGAATATTTAGTAACATTAAACGAGAATCTGTTCAGTGATTGCTTCTTTTCATGATAATTCCCTTTTGCAGTTATATATTAAGAAGACTTCTCAATTGAACTGTGAGCTGTTATCGGTGTTACTTTGCCCTACATAGAGGTTTTGTGTTCCTTTTCTAAATTAGTGCTTTAAAAATCCTGTTTTATGGGGCGCCTGGGTGGCTCAGTTGTTAAGCGTCTGCCTTCGGCTCAGGTCATGATCCCAGGGTCCTGGGATCGAGCCCTGCATCGGGCTCCCTGCTCGGCGGGAGCCTGCTTCTCCCTCTCCCACTCCCCTGCTTGTGTTCCCTCTCTCGCTGTGTCTCTCTCTGTCAAATAAATAAAATCTTTAAAAAAAAAAAAATCCTGTTTTAAGGTAAAAACAGGACTCCTTTTCAAAGTCCCTGTGCTGATTTATGCACCTTACCTTTTGTTTTTCTCTTGCCTGGTACTCAGTGACATTCCAGTCTGCTGGGGTCATTTGATAATGCAGAGTGAAACAGGAAGTAAAGTCAGGAGGTACTGCTTGGCACCAAATACGCAGTTGGGAGATCATTCCTGATACCAGGGGATAGAATGCCAAATATGTGCACCAGCATAGTACTTGCACCGAAGAGAGTTTGTTTAGTTTGTAAAATCCCAACTGTAAGACAGTCGTCGTCCACGCCACGGCTGCTGCATCCTCTGCCCCAAAATTAGTTCGTTTCTAATTTGTTCTTTCCACCTCTGTCCCAGCCCCCTCTCACATATCTTGGGTAAGACAAAGACGACTCAGACAATAGCCTGTGTTTTAAAATTGTGCTGCACCTGTGTTTTATGGTAGTCCTCATGCAGTACTACCAGAGATTGAGGATATTTTTAATTAGGTAAGTTGCATGAAGTTTTGTTTAAATAGGTTCAATAATACGAATTCAGTTTTTTTTTTTTTTTAAGATTTTATTTATTTATTTGACAGAGAGAGACACAGCAAGAGAGGGAATACAGCAGGGGGAGTGGGAGAGGGAGAAGCAGGCTTTCCCGTGGAGCAGGGAGCCCGATGTGGGGCTCGATCCCAGGACCCTGGGATCATGACCTGAGCCGGAGGCAGACGCTTAACGACTGAGCCACCCAGGCACCCCACGAATTCAGTTTTTAGTCTACGATACTACTGTAGTAAAAAGATACAGATGGAAGCATTTTGATTATAGGAAGCTTCTTTGAATCAGTCACAAGAATGTTTACTTTGATTTGAAAGTTACTCTAAGTACAGTAAATGATAGTCTACTTACTTGTGTATACAGTTTGTATGGTGCATTACGCTTGTTCAAATTTAGAAGGTCCTTTTTATTTATTTTGTTTTGTTTTGTTTTGAGAGAGAGCACATGTAAGTGGGGGCAGGGCAGAGGCAGAGGGAGAGAGAATCTTCAGGCAGATTCCCCGCTGAGTGGGGAGCCCAATGTGGAGCTCCATCTCATGACTGTGAGATCATGACCTGAGCCGAAACCAGGAGTTGGACGCCTAGCTGACGGAGCCACCCAGGCACCCTGAAACTCCTTTTTAATATTTCACATTCTTAAAAAAGAATCTCAGTCCAGATTTAAGAAGGTTATAAAAACACATTTTCTAATTTTATATTCTTGGATTTTCTTTCTTTTTTTTTTTTTTTTTTAAAGATTTTATTTAATCATGAGAGACAGAGAGGCAGAGGGAGAAGCAGGCTCCCCGCAGAGCAGGGAGCCCGATGCGGGACTCGATCCCAGGACCCTGGGATCATGACCTGAGCTGAAGGCAGACGCTTAACCGACTGAGCCACCCAGGCGTCCCAGATTTTCTTTTTGATATTATGATATTGAGGCAGAGTTCAGGAGTTTTATGTATGTTGATTTGGTTACAGTCAGATCATTGGAAATGATTTGAACTTTTGGATATTGAGTTTCAAAAGCAATTATAAATGTTGTAAAGTGTCATTTTTTCTATAAAGCTTACTATTTTGCATTTTTCAGATACTTTTAATATGTGCTCAGTTGTTTTTGCTTTTGTATTTCGTTTTGCTAGAGATGGGATTATGTACCTTTCAAACTAGTTCTCATGTAAGTATGAACATTTGAGAATGTGCACATAGGAAGTGACATTTATCATCAAGTGCTTTATTCATAGCAGGTGCTTTTATATACCATAAATGATGTAGTAACCACAAAACCCTGTGAAATAGAGTAGCCTCTCCATTTTGTAGACAGGGAACAAGAGAACTCAGGCATCTCGCCCAGAGCTGCATGAGCGTTCAGTGAAAATACCAGAGTTTGAGCTAATGTCTGGCCATTTCCAAGGCCCAGCCTCACTTTCTCTCTTTCCTCTACACACCTGCTGCTTGCTCAGTGCAAGCCATAGATGCTTGACCTCTGATGTTAGTTCATTTTATTATTTACAGAATCCAATTCCTTGAATTTTTTCTAAAGCATCTGTATTTTTATGAAAATGGGTTTATTTCATATTTAATAATTAGTTTGTAATTATAATTTATTTTTATATTAAACACTTTTATTTATTTATTTTTTAAAGATTTATTTATTTATTTGACAGAGAGAGACACAGTGAGAAAGGGAACACAAGCAGGGGGAGTGGGAGAGGGAGAAGCAGGCTCCCGCGGAGCAGGGAGCCCGATGTGGGACTTGATCCCAGGACCCCGGGACCATGACCTGAGCCGAAGGCAGACGCTTAACAACTGAGCCACCCAGGCACCCTATATTAAACACTTTTAATAAAATGTAATAGATGAAACTCATTTATATCCATCCCCAAGACTTAAAAATTTTCAAAATTTTGCTGTTCTTTTTTTTTTTTTAAAGATTTTATTTATGGGGTGCCTGGGTGGCTCAGTCGGTTAAGCGTCTGCCTTCGACTCAGGTCATGATCTCAGGGTCCTGGGATCGAGCCCCGCATCGGGCTCCCTGCTCGACAGGGAGTCTGCCGCTCCCACTCCCTCTGCTACTCTCTCTCTCTGTCAAGTAAATAAATAAAATATTAAAAAAAAAAAAGATTTTATTTATTTATTTGAAAGAGAGAGTAAGCGAGAGAGCATGAGGTGGGGGGTGGAGGAGCAGAGGGAGAGGGAGGAGCAGGCTCCCCTCTGAGCAGGGAGCCTGATGTGGGGCTCCATCCCAGGACCCTGGGATCATGACCTGAGCTGAAGGCAGACGCTTAACTGACTGAGCCACTGAGCAGGCTCCCTCAAAATTTCATTGTTTTTAATTCATTAGTTTTTGTTGTTGTTTTAGCTATTTTAAAGCAATCCTGGGGCGCCTGTGTGGCTCAGTCGTTTAAGCGTCTGCCTTCAGCTCAGGTCATGATCCCAGGGTCCTGGGATCGAGTCCTGCATCGGGTTCCTTGTTGAGCGGGGAGCCGGCTTCTCCCTCTGCCCCTCCCCTTGCTCATGCTCTCTCTCTCTCTCTCTCCCCCTCCCCCCCCTCAAATAAATAAATAAAATCTTTAAAGCAAATCCTGAAAGCTGACATGTTATTTTTCTTCTCCTTCGGTGTGTATCTCAAAAAATCTAACCATAATGCAGTAATCCTGCCAGCAAAGTTAACCATATTCCCTTACTGTTCTCTAATATCTAGCCCATATTGAGATTTCCCTGTCTCTCTGAAAAACTGTTTTTATAGGTAATTTATCTGAATCAGGATCCAAATAAGGTCCACACATTATATTTATTTATCTTATGTCTCTTTTTAATCTAGAGCATTCTCACCCCTCTCCAACCGGACTTTTATTTCATGTCATAGACATGCCGGAAAAAACTGGCTAAATTTTCCTGTAGAATATCCCATACTCCACTTGCCTTTTTTGTTTGCAGGGATGGTGGCGGTATTTGACTTGTTTCCATAGCTTTAAAGCCCAGTTGGCTTCAGATCAAACTATTTGATAAGAATGCTTGGTTAAGTAGTGCTGGTTGCGGTCTGTGGCCGCCCACTGGCTGCACAGTAGGAGGGGACCTGTGTGCCCCTGAACCTCCGGTGCAGATTTTAGCCTTTGTAGATCTGTGCCTAGTCAAGTAGGGCTTACAAAATTGTGATTTTTCTAATTCTATGATTTCTGTCACATTGAGTGGCTGGAATTTTTCTTTAGAAAAAGAAACAAATTTTCTGCATCTAAGTTAAGGAAAGCAGAGTTTCTGAGTTCTTTTACTTGAATTGCTTATTTTCAGGCCAAGGAGTTGGTACCCTAGTTACCTGGAGTGGTGACAGTGATTATGATTTTGTTTTTGGCTTGCATGGTTTTCTTTACTATCATTAGGAATGTGAGGATTTTTTTTTCATTTTTTTAAAATAAGCTTTTTATTTAAATTTTTAAATAAAAATTTATTTTTTATTTGCCAGCCAAACTTTGCTGGCATTGTTATATTAGCTTCAGGTGTACAGTATAGTGATTCAGCAGTTCTATACATTATGCAGTGCTCACCATGATAAGTGTAATTTTGTTAAGATCTTATTATTTTTAAGTAATCTCTACATCCAGTGTGGGGCTCGAACTCACAACCTGGAGGCGAGGAGGCCTGTGTTCCACCGGCGGAACCAGCCAGGTGCCCTTTCATTAGTGTCCTCGTTCATCCCCTTCACCTGCTTCCTCCGTCCCCCACCCCCACCCCTCTGGGAACCATCAGTGTGCTCTAGAGTAAAGATTCTGATTTTTGGTTTCTCTCTCTCTCCTGCTTTTCCTTTGCTTGTTTTGTTTCTTAAATTCCACATACAAGTGAAATCATATGGTACTTGTCTCTCTGACTTACTTCACTTATTAGCATAGTACTCTGTAGATCCATCCACATCATTGCAAATGGCAAGAATTCACTCTTTTTGATGGCTGAGTAGTATTCCATTGTGCCTCCATATACCACCTCTTCTTCATCCATCCATCCATCAGTATGGACACCTGGGCTGTTTCCGTCGTTCGGCTACTGTTGATAATACTGCTGTAAGCATTGGGGTGCGTGTGAGGACTTCTATTTGTTCTGTGTTTCAGTCAGTTTGTAGTCATTATTTTTGCTGGCATTCAGATTTCCCCAGATTTGGCCAGGTGCACCTTTTGGTTGGCTAGAAGGTTCTTTGGAATGAACCAGTTAGTTTTTGAGAACATCTTTTTTTTCTGGCATAACAAGATGTATCAAACTCATCTTGTCCGTTTTCTGACTGACACCTGGATTCAGCCATTTCTCCAAGGAGCTCTGACTCCTTTTAGTGGAGAGTGATATTTAGAGATCATAGTCTAGGTGCTACACGTGCTTATTTTTTGGAGCTTGTCTTTTGCTTCAAGGCCTTTGCATGGAAAGAACTAGAAGATACTTATTTGTTTTGGGGGAAAAAAATCCATGAATTTCTTCTGATGTTACCAATTCAGGTTTGGCCTTACAGGTTTTTATTTAATTTCTTTGATTTTTGAAAAATTTTAATCTCCTTTCTCTTACATGGAAAATCTTGTTTTATAACTAAATTAACACAATTACTTGTTTGCTTTATTCTGTCATATAGTTCCAGTATTATACGTAGTAATGCCAATATTACTAAACAGGACTTCTGAATGAAGATTAATATTTCTCTTTTTTTTTAAGATTTTATTTATTAATTTGAGAGAGAGAGAGAGCACAACCAGGGGGAGCGGCAGGCAGAGGGAGAAGCAGACTTCCTGCTGAGCTGGGAGCCTGATACGGGGCTGGATCCCAGGATCCGGGGATCACGACCTGAGCTGAAGGCAGATACTTAACCATCTGAGCCGCCCAGCGCCCCAAGATTAATATTTCTTAGCAAGGTATCTGTTCTTAGAGTCTACCAGGGATGTAACGTCAAAATACTGTTTTCTAACATGACTTGAAAAAAAATTTTTTTTCTGTATGGTAATGTAACCAAGCTGATACATTGTTAGACATTAAATTTCAGTTTGTTTTAAATTTTTAGTGATTATTTTGTGTTAAAATTTAATTATTATTTAAAATAATCACATGGTTCCAAAGTTGAAACTGTGTAATCAGTTGCATTGGGGAAGGCTTTGCTTCCCTGTGGTTTATTCCACTCAAGGAAGGTTTCCTTTTGCAGATGTGATCACGTGCGTCTGTGTGTTTGTGTTTCCTGCCCTTTCATGTAGAAGGTGTCTGCTGTGCATACCGTCCCGCTCCTTGCTTTTCCCAGCCGACTGCATCTGGTGCACTGAGCTGCGTCACAGTGTGAAGAGCTTCTCCTCGTTCCTGCCTCTGGCAGCGTTTTACTCCATTATCCGAAAGTACCAGAGTTGCCTCCTCCTGCGCCCTTTGCTGGGTCGTTGCCACGCTCGTGCCCTGACAGCCAGGCCTGCGGTGAGGTGCTCTGCCTCAGCCTCTCGGCTGTGCTAGCATGCACCTGTGGGTAGAGCCGCAGAGGTGGGACTGCTCTGTCACAGGTCCACGGGGACCTGATTGTGCCACATACTGCCAGATTTTGCTCCTTGAGTGTGTACCTTTTTGCCATCACCCAAAATAGAGTATGTTGTCAGAATTTCAGATTTTTACCAGTTCGATTGTTGAGAAATGGCATCGTACTGTTATCTTTATTTGAAGTCATGGGTGAGTTTGTACATCCTTTTTTATATTTGAGTCATTTTTTACCTCTTTTCTGAGCTCTCTGTTGCGTTTCCGGATGTCTTTTGGCTCATTTTTCAAGTGAATTATTGGTGTTTTTCTTCTCAAATTTTAGGAACTCTATTTTTATTTATTTATTGCGGGGGGAAGGCAAGGAACGGTTTATTCTCACAGCCAAGCAAAGGACGAGGCCCCCAGCCTTGGTAGCAGCTGAGACAGCCCCCTCGGGCCACAGGGTGCAGCAGGTGACGGCGTGGAGCCCGGAGTGTCAGGCCGACCGGCTCCTGTTCCCCTGTGGGTGGTGCTTAGTGAGGGCTGGAGTAGGGGCCTTGACTGTGAGGTAAGAGGCATCTGGAGTGGCTCAGTGGGCTGGGAAGATGTGGCGGGAAATGTCATCAGGAGCCATTCAGTGCCAGATAGGAGGATCTCCCCGGTGCACCCGTGGTGTCTGGATGGAGCCCGGCTCTGAGGCCTCGAGGACGGTGTTGGAGAACAGCGCTCCGAGCAGGTCCTGTTTGTTGGCGGACCGCGGGGTTGCTCCAGCCAGGCTCCTCCCACACAGGCTCTGGAGCTCTGGCTGGCGGCCGGCGCTGTCCCCCACCCAGATGAGGCCGGCTGTGCCTTGTACCAGGTCCACCAGGAGGACCGCACGGACCGCTGGCCGCCCTCGTCCCAGGGGTTCAGCTTCAGTCCTCCGTGCTCCAGGCTTTTCGTGTTGAAGCCCAGCGTCAGGGAGGTGGTACTGATGTCTTCCCCGTTGCATTTCTTGAGGGGATGGTGGTTTTGCCGGCATTGTCCAGGCTGAGCGTGAGCACTTGCTGCTCCCACTCTTTCTGATTCATCTTCAGAATGGTCAGAAGCCGCATGGTTCCGGTAGCCCCCCAGGAACTCTTTCTATATTGGCAGAAATCTGCCATGTTAGTTGGAAATGTTTTTTTTCCCTAGTGTGTCACTTGTCTTTAGAAAATTTGTGTAGTCAGATTTGTTCACGTTTCTTTAGTTGCTGTATGATATATATTTATATTTTAGTGTGTAATTTTTAAAATATAGATTTCCATAAAGGTGTTTGTTTATTACACAATAAAAACTTTAAAACCACTGTGTGACCTGAACATGTGGACCTTGTCGAAAGGTGTACTTAAAACTCTTCATAGAAATGTTCTCCGTGACTGTGGCCAGACTGCAAGGGAAACTGCCTGGAGTTAGGGACATTGTGTAACCCCATTCATAGGAACCATCATGGCTCAGTAGAGAGAACGATGGCATTTTGTGTGTGCACACGTGTGAGAGAGACAGTAGGGCTACCAGGTTTGTAGATCAAGGAAATGCATCAGCCATAATGTATCCAGACTTTATCAAGGAATTCAGCAGCATCTTTAGTCACATTCTTGTGTTGATGATCTGGCTGTAGTACAGTTAGATGAATGAGGAAGCAGTTGTACTCAAAGGCTGATTAGTGCCAAGCTGAGAAGCGTTCCTAGTTGGTAACTAGCGTGCAAATGACTCAAGAATTTAAATTTACTGGAACCTCGTGAGAATCAACAATATTAGGTGGTAACCAAAAAGCTAATGTAGTCTTACATTGCATTAATTACAGGTGTCCTGTTAGAAACAGCAGTGTACTTAGAGTTGATCAGAGCTACACATTTGGAATCCTGTGATCAGTACTGGAAATGGTGTCAGGCCGGGTGGATAGAACACTAATGTGTTCAAGAGAAAAGTACGTGGATTTGGAATTTTGTCACAGGAAAGAGAACAGTTGGAGGAACTAGAATTAGAATGCCATTCTGGAAAGGGACTAGACTTGTTCTAAATCCTCAGTTCTCCACAGGGGCAGTTTTGTCTCCTGGAGGATGTATGCAGATGTCTGGAGACGTTTTTGGTTTTCACAACTGGGGGGGTGCTACTGGCATGTAGGTTATAGAGGCCGGGGTGTTCTCGCATCCCGCAGTGCCTAGCATGCCTCCCACAGTACAGAATTCTGCAGTCCCAAATGTCACGGGGCAACTCTCACCTGTAGCAAGAAAAAGAAGTGCATTTTACCTTGTAGCCCAGGGTATACACAGGAATGACTGGAATTAAGATTTCATGAGCCAGTACTTGCCCCGTTTCCTTACCCAGAGTGCATTGTACCCAGTAGAAATCATCTATTCTATACCATTTCATTAATAAGTGGGGAAAAAATCATTCATAAACCATGGTTTGAATATAGGCCTAAATAATACCAAAGGATAAAATTAAGCCCAACTGGTAAAGCCACAGGAGATGAATTTGCTTTTGTATAAAACCCTACTTTCCTGCTGTCGAGCTGTACAAAGAAAGAACGGCCTGCATGGCCAGTGAGTTTGCCATCACTGGAGTTGTCATGGGGGTTTCTTAACTTGAGGTCTAGGAACAGACGTCATGGGGTCTTGGAACAGATGGGAAGGTCATTACATCTTTATTTTTAGTAAATAAATTTTTGTTAACCTATACCTGAAATTTATCATTTTCTTCACTTAAGAGATTATACTCATATCTACTTCAAAATTAGAGTTGTATGAATCAACTCTGGAACTTATTATGCTAGTAAAGATGCACTAATTTTTACTATATTATGGTTTTTAAAAATTATTTATTTTTTAAAATAGATTTTATTTATTTATATGACAGAGAGAGAGAGTGTACAGGCCGGGGGAACGGCAGGGAGAGGGAGAGGCAGGCTCCCCACTGAGCAGAGAGCCCAATGCAGAGCTCAATCCCATGACCCTGAGATCATGGCCTGAGCCTAAGGCAGAGGCTTAACCAACTGAGCCACCCAGGCGCCCCAAGAGGAAACTCTTAATCTGTATTCTGTAGTTATCTGAAAGGTAGTTCAATATAAAACAAACCCATTTACTTAGTTTTTACAGAAACCTCTTAAGGTACCATTTACAAGGTACTGTAATTAGAAACAAAAAGGGGGGCGGTCGCTTAGCTGGCTCAGTGGGTAGATCATGCAACTCTTGATCTCTGGGTTGTAAGTTAGAGCCCCACATTGGGTGTAGAGATTACTTAAAATCTTTTAAAAAGAAAAGAAAAGGGACGAATAAGCAAAGAAAAGAGACAAACAGACTCAATACAGAGAACAAACTGGTGGCTGGGGGAGAGGGGTTGGAGGGGTGAACTAGGTGAAGGGGATTAAGAGGACACTTGCGGTGATGAGCACTGAGAAATCTGTAGAATTGTTGAATTGTTATATTCTACACCTGAAACTGATACAGCACTGTATGTTAATTATACTTGATAATAAATACATAAATAATTTTTTAAAAAGAAAACATAGGGTTTCTTAGTAGCTCCCCACCCATAGGAATGGAGAGTTAGGTGGGAAGGGTAGGCAAATGGCCCCATTGGGAATGAATGAGCCTGGTGAGGACATTTGACAGTTGTTACTTATTTTAAGCTTTCCTGAAATGCATATAATTTTAAAGTTTAATAAACAGTGTTTATACAAGTAAGATTCCAGAAACCCATATTCAAGTATTTCTTCCATTTTCCATCTAAATTATTAACACTCAAATGGCTGTTATCCAGTTGATTGATTTACGTACTAATAACGTGTGTGTGTGTGTGTTTTGAGGCACAGCTGTATTTTTTCTTAACATTTTGCACCTATTGGGCGCCTGCCTGGGTGGCTCAGTTGGTTAAGCGACTGCCTTCGGCTCAGGTCATGATCCTGGAGTCCCGGGATCGAGTCCCGCATCGGGCTCCCTGCTCGGCGGGGGGTCTGCTTCTCCCTCTGACCCGCCCCCCTCTCCTGCTCTCTCTCTCTCTCATTCTCTCTCTCAAATAAATAAATAAAATCTTTAAAAACAAAACAAAAACAAAACATTTTGCACCTATTTTTGGAGGCACCAGCATTAGAAATGAATTATGTGTGTGTAATAAAGTGGTGTGTTCTGTCCACTGCCCTTTCTTCCATGGGGAGTTGGGTGATTCCCTGTTTCAGTTAGCGGTGCTTTGCTGCAGGCTAGGAAATGGCTTCACATAAATCCTGGACACAATGAGAAGAAAGATGGATTAGCACGGTCGACCGATGCAGGTTTGGAACAAATGGTTCTGAGTAGTTTGAGCAAAAGGAGATTTGGGATTGCCCTGGTGAGTTTTTACTGGTTTGGAGAGGGCCAGTTGATTATCAGTTTCATTAATTAATAAGATATTGATAAAATATTTCAAAGCTAATCTCTACCTTTAGTCCTTTGTTCTTTGCATTGGCTCTCTAGTAATTTATAATATAGCCTTCTGTGGTTTGGGGTTTTTGTTGTTGTTTTTGGTCTATTCTTTCTGATAAATACTAAAATAATTTTGTTTCCAAGTTATCATTAAATCCACCCCAAGTAGTGTTCATTTCTATTGTAATAATCCTTGTGATAATATTTCTCAGGGAGAAGTTTATACAAAGGTAAATATACACCTTTAGGAAAGAAAGAAACTTGTTTTCCTTTCAGGAAAAATAACCCTTAAGGAAAGGAAAACAGGTGATACATTGTGTCTTCTGCCTCTCAGGTAGATTATTGCTGTTGGCATATGGTAGCGGTCTGTGCTGATTATAGTACTTACCCCAGTTTACCGCAGTTACTGGCCTACCTGCTCTGAACACAAGTTTCTTCCTGAAAGTATGCTGCCAACAAGTAGGCACTTCATTTAGGTATTGGAGGATCTACAACAGTGTTTTTAAATTTTAAATGTTGTCTCTTGGGTATTTGTGTAAGGACTTTGTTAAGGAAACATTTGTCTTTGTAAAATTATAACTGTATTGGCTGCAACACTATCAGAATATTAGCCCTGTTATTGAAACTTCAGGGCTGCTTATTACAGATTCCAAGTTTTGCTCTAGAGTCCTTATCAGTTCAGAGCAGACAAACCACAGATGGAAGAATCAGATACTGTTTTTGGAAGTTTTGACTCAAATTTGTTATTTTTATGTGCGAAGCAATGTATTAGAGACTGAAGGAGGGCCTAGAACAATGAATCAGAGACTCCCTAGGAAAGCTATCCTTTAGTGGGAGCGCTGATTGCTAGTTCTTTATATAGTTTACTCCTCAAAACAAGCTTATTTTCATTTTATAATTAAGGAAATTGGAGCTCACATGCATATCAGAGAGCTCACTCAAAGATACAGCTATTAAGTTGAAATACCAACTTATTTCTACCCTTGCTGCAAACTCCCAGGTGTCCCTTGCACCATGCAGTGGCCAGGCTCCTAGGCTAATAGAGGAATTAATCTGGCACTGCATGCGGTGTGAGCCTGGCCTCCGATCCCAAAGTGAGCATTAAGATACTTAAGATCTGTCTGGCGGGTGATTCCGGCAAGTCATTGACCCCTCTCAGTGTCAGAATTCTTTCTCTTCACTGTTTTTCTGGAACTCCTCTTGTACTTGTTGTAAAGAAAAGGAAGACATTCATACCAGTCTTCCTCTAGATGATGCAGTGACTTGAAGAAGGGACTGCAGAGCGTGGTGGTGTAGAAGTTGAGGTTTCGTGGGACAGCTAATGCTGGCTGCTTCTCAGCCCTGCTCCTTGGCAAGCTGTCTGATCATAGTTAAAACATACTTAAAACCTCTGTGGGCCTTCTTTTGTACCCCCCTGTAAAGTCGAGATGATAATAGTATCTAGTTCATGTTTGAGGAATTAAATGCTGAACTCTTAGTATCTGGCACGTGGTAGCCCTTAATATACGTTAGTTATTATTTTTTGTTAGTTTGGTCATTACACACCAAACTTTAAGGTTCAAGAACTTGATTTTACCAATCTTTTCAGGTCTGATAAAATTCTGTGGACTTAGTCACACAGGCCAAACTTGTATTTGGCTGAATAATTAAACACGGGGCTAATGTATTAATTTATTAAGGTGTTATTCTAATAACAGCTACACTCAGGTATTGTGTGATATTGAGGTAACCAAGCAAACTAAGTTAATATTTATTAACATTTATCTAGTGTGAATGAGATCAAAGGTAGTTTTAATAGGCTGCTTTATTTAGGCTAGGTGTAGAACCTGGAGATTTGTTTCTTTAAAAACATCTACAGAAATATTATTTCTCTGTAGACACGGGTACTATTGCTTGCTGGATCTCTACCCTTGGGTTTACTCCTTTTTTTCCTTTTATCTCAACATTTTATGTGAGATCAGTACCAGAACCACATTAATAACGGAGATTTTGTATTTGTAGTTTCCTCTTAAAAACAGTAGTAATCTATACATAAGGGATTTTCATGAGGGTGATTGAGGGATCTCCTCCTTTCCATGCTTGCCTTACCAAATTCATTCTTGATCATTTCCTTGGTGTTCTTGCCAAGTTGGGCATTCCCTCCCAGATCTTTGATGTCTGGTATTTTGGAGTTTTTTGTGGACAGTTACCAGGGAGAGTGGTGCTTTCTTGTCTTTGGGATCCACAGGTACACCTGTCTTATTCTTGTCACAAATGATGTAAAATTACTCTGTTAACAAAATGATCGAGTGGGAGGTTACTTTGCCTCTTTGGTTTGACTTCATCTATAAAGCATGAGCCCTGGGAGAAGCCAGGGCCAATTAATATTTGAGATCGTTAGGTGTAATATAAAGGTGATTTCAGAGTGGCAGTGGTGATGGTATCAGAATCCTGGGATGAAAGTAGGACTCCCATAATAAACGCATTCATGCAGCTAAATGTGTAGAGTAATTCTTGTTTCCTACTGTGTTGTCTTAGGATAGCCTGAGGAGGGTGGTGGATAGGGAGAGTAGAGAAGCATAGAAGGGAGGGGTGCGGGGAGGGGGCCCGTGAGCAAAGGAGAGCCGGGGAAGGAAGCCCTGCAGGGGGAAGTGTTCAGACAGCTCCTGGCACCCAGGAAGTACTTGGTGCCCCGGAGCTATTTGTCGTACCGGTAATGCAGTGCTTAAGTAGTAATAATAGTACTGTACTGTGCTGACGTACACATTTACAGTGTAGGGGCATCTTTCACATCTGGAGGTTTCGGGGTTGCCAGACTAAAAGATAAACCTTCAAAAGGATGTTGTTTAAATTTCTTTGCTGCTTGACCTAGGCTAACAAAGAGGCAGTTTATATGATTTTGAGAGACCGGGGCAGGACTATTAACATAACTCCCATTTTGCTAACTCATAAAGCTTTTTTCAGCCTCACCCCCATAATCAATGGCCCTACTTCAACCCAAGATCTGTTTCAGTGGTATTTATTTATTTATTTATTTATTTATTTATTTATTTATTTATTTTTACACACATGCTCACTTACTCTCTGTTTTCCCTGGGGCAGTGGGTAATGGGTAGGACGGACTGACTGCCTAGTAGACAGGATCTGAGCAAGCACAGTAAAGCTTTGGGGCTAGAAATATGTCTTAATGTCTCATTTTCTGTTTTAATTTTCATATAGTTTATACAGTTAGCCACATTCTAATATCCCACAACCATTATAATTATTAAGGCGTAATTATTAGTGAAGAATAAGCAAATAGATTGGGAGGAAGTAGAGAAAGCTTACTTGTGATGGGCTTTGAGCCCATAGAAAGGCCATTGCCAGGAGTAAAGCTAAGGAGTGACATCATCTGACTTACTTTTAACAAAACTTTGGATGGATTCTAGGTGTCTACTGAAGGTGGAATGACTTGACGTGCTAGCGTGGAGGGCGAGAAGTGGGAAGAACTGATGAGCCAGTGGACCTTTGGTGGTGCTGGGGGCAGTGAGGGTGGCCAAGGAGTTAGAAACACTGCTTGGAATTTCATCAGGACCTGTGCTTTCTTTCTCCAAGTTCAGGCTCTGGACCTTACACCCTCCGCTCCCCCCCCCCCCACCTCCCCAGGGAAACTGTAACCCACCAAACAACCAGATTCTCTCTGATACAGTGGCTCATCTGTGGGATATGAACCACTGAGTGTTAGGGTTGTAGCAGAAGGCCTGGAAGCCCATGTGAGTTTCACCTGACTGAACTGCGTTCTAATTAAAAAGGGAAACAAGGAAATAACAGGAAAGAACGTCGCATAGTTACATGGGCCACAGTCTTACAGTGGTATTTCTTCACTTGTAAGACCATTGTATTTTTCTCTAGAAGTAAGGTTTTGAGAAAAATCTAAATTGTGTTCATTGATTTTGGGCAAGTAGTTCATATTAAAATTAGTTACAATTATATTCTGCAAAAGTTAAAGAGTTTCCATTTATTCACATTCATGGTAGAATTGGGGCTAACATTTCCCCTGTGGTTTTAGAATGTCTCTTTCTTCATTGAGGCTTTATATTCTCCAGGTTGGGCAGGACCTCAAGGACTGATAAGCGTGGACTTTGGGGACCTGTGGATCTGGATTTTAACTCTGGATTTGCCATATAACTACTTGAGCAAGCAATTTAAACTTTATGTTTTAATGACCAAATCTTGAAAATAGAGTTTAGTAATAAATCTACTTAACTGGGCCATTATAAAGACATAGTAAAATACTGCATGTCAAGGTATGCTTGGTACTTGCTGAAGACTCATTAATATTAGCTGTTACTAACATCAGCTACCTCTACAGCTGTTGTCTTAGATGTGAGATGAGTAAGCAGAAGTTGTAAATAACTTGTCCCAAGTCACATAATTAAATTTGAGGACTAAAATGCCATGTCTCTCAGTTTCTGAGATGTTTATGGTAATGAAACATTTTTAAAAAGTGGTGAATACTGTTTTTCATTTATTATTGTTACAAAAAGTGAATCTTTTTAGAATGTTGTTTTTCCAAAAATGTATCTTTTTGTTTTCTTTTAGGATTTGGAGTTCCATGGAGTGATGAGATTTTATTTTCAAGATAAAGCTGCTGGGAATTTTGCAACAAAATGCATTCGGGTCTCTAGTACTGCCACCACTCAAGATGTGATCGAGACGCTGGCGGAGAAATTCCGGCCTGACATGCGGATGCTGTCATCCCCCAAGTACTCCCTCTATGAAGTGCACGTCAGCGGAGGTCCGTGCGCACACACATGGGGAGCTGGCGGGGTGTCCCCTTCTTGGATAGAGAGCTCCCAAAACACTTTTTGGTCCCCAGGGCAGCTCAGTCACAGCCCTGCTTTCCCGCAGGTCCTTCTCTTTCTGGAGGGGCTGGGGAGCATTTGACAGGCGGGCAAAATGTTTGTGTGTCTGCGAAACGTTCTTAGGAGATCTTGGCACACACATCTGTGGGAAGTTAGAATGAATGTGTTAATTTAATACATGTTTATTTCTTCAGAGATAAGTAGCATGACATTTCCTCATAAAATTAGCCAGGCGTTCCAGGCGTCGTACACACACTGATGATGCAATATGCTACTTGCTTTTGGAGCAATAGTTGATGTAACTCTTATGTGTCGAGTATAATATTACAATTAATTTTAACCCAGTTAAATATTATATGAGTATGAGTTATCAGTCTTACAAAAAATGAGTATTTTGTAATGTGAGATAGTATATTTTCATTATTATTTGGGAATAATTAGGGCATCTTGAGGAAATTGTCTTATGTAGTTAGTGATTTCTCCTTGTTTTTAATGTTTAAAATTTCTTAAAATATCCTATGTATCTATATCAAGTAGCAATTTTAAGTTGGACTGATTAGAAATGTAGAAATTTCTAAGAATTTTTTATGAGTGCTTTGGAAGTATTGAGTCACCTATAAAAAATACAAATCTCAATTAATGCAGCAAATAAAAGATTACATACAGCCCAAACCAAAATTTAATACCTGTTAAATTCCATCCCCAAGTCCTTGAACATAAGTTATCTGTCTTAACTTCAAAATGACAGCTCTCTGTGTATATTTGAAATTGGGTGAAAAGTTTTGTATTGTGTGGAATTTGGGTATGACCATACACTTTTTTCCCCAGTAGAATATCAGATAGGTCGTATTCATTTATTACTCTGTTAACGTTATGAGGGTATCCCACTACACAGATGATACCCAAACTGGATTTGACAACAGAGGATACTTCACTTTGGATGGTTTTTCTGAGGTTGGGTTTTTCCTTTACTCAGAATCATTAGAACCAGGTTATCGAGAAGAAAATACTCTCACTTCCAGACCTTTTTGTGTTTTCACTTTTTGGTCATTTGAAAACCACCAACTGAAGTCTTTGGAATAATATGTAAGATTGGAATTTGAGATCTTCAAATGGAATGACTTTGATTTTTTTAAAAGAAACTTTTTCTTTTAAATTTCCTTTAATTAAAAAGTAAACTATCTTACCTGTAAGGGGGTGAGAACAAAATGAAGGTGTGTGGAGAAGAAGGGGAAAGTCTCACCCACACCCTGAGGAGAGTGGCCAGGACATCTGGCTCTGTCCCGCACATGTCCGTGCTCATGCCGGTGGGTCGCACCTGTGCCTCAGACACGGGGAGAGCCCTTGTCTGCGTGTTCTCAGTTTTCAGGTCATGGAGCCCTTAGGGTGTCAGTGATTTTTCAGTGGTACCTCTGGGCCAAAGGAAATACCTAACATTTCATTTTATTCAGTAGTTCGATTCAGACAAGTTAGTATTTATGCTCTAACAACTTGGTAGATGTTTGAAAAAATCGTGCACATAAAATGAAAGGAAAACTAAAATTTTCATCCCTGATGGGGTTTTATGTGCCCTCATTTCCCATCCCTGCTGGTTTGGGCAGTGCTGCTGGTTTTGTCCAGCACCACGGAAATCCCACCTTGACATTGACACTGACGCTAGCAGAAGGGACGACGCGGTCCGGTGTGGGCTGGGGGCTGCCTGCGGCTAGCAGTTCACGCAGCATCTGCCCGACGCAACTGATTTCCCTGAAGATTTAAAATGCTCCTCCTCAGCGAGTGTTCAGGGCACCTCCCCTCATGCTTGTGAACTGTAGGTCCAGTGCGCTGAATCCCAGGCCCCAACCCGCACTCTACCACCAGGGAGACTCCACTCTTATCCTTCCTGTGTTTTAGGATTCCTTATGTGAAATCAACTGGGAAAATAGAAATTTTTGAATTTTGAAAGTTGAAAAAACAGGATTCTGCTGTTAAAAAACAATATAAGAACCTCTAAGGCAGAAAGATATCTTTTTTTTTTTTTTTTTAATTTTATTTTTTATTATTTATTTATTTATTTATTTGAGAGAGAGAGAGAGAAACAGCATGAGAGGGGATAGGGTCAGAGGGAGAAGCAGGCTCCCCGCCGAGCCGGGAGCCCGATGCGGGACTCGATCCCAGGACTCCGGGATCATGACCTGAGCCGAAGGCAGTCGCTTAACCAACTGAGCCACCCAGGCACCCGGCAGAAAGATATCTTAAAGTTATAAAGTTGTGGTAGGACCCTGACTGTATTTACATTTAATAGTTAGGCTCACATGCTTTAGAATACCTCACCCTTGCTTTTATTTGACTTTTATAATTTCGACTCCGTTGTTCTTAAAATTAGTTCTCTAAAAATATATTATGAAGGATTTTGATCTAGGACAAGCTTTGCAATAAGAAGAACTTGGTAATTTTGGTTTGTAGCAGGAATTTCAAACTTCATCCAGTCCCTAATTTATTGCTCTCATTTTCATTTCTCATATTTTCGGTTCATGAAATAATAAATTGGAATTTGTTATTACTGTATTATAATTAACATTGCTGTTTATATACAGTATTTAGTGAAAGCCTGTATAAGTCTATTTATCTTTTAAATTTGCCCCGTTAATTCCTGCTCCCTTTACCACAGTAGTTCTCCAGCTGGCCCCTACCTCCTGTATTTGCTGTGCTCATTGTAGACATCCTATAGACAGTTACACGGATGATCTTGGCCGACTGTAGGCTTCTAATAGGTGGCCCAGGTGTGCCAGGCCCTCAGGCAGCCTGTTCCATCACATTCCTGATCAGCATGCCCTGAGGCATGTTAGATGTGTAGCAAGCAAGGAAGGAATACTCTAAACCTAGCGCTGTCCTAACGAAGAGATGGGATGGTGGTTTCATGGTGGGACGTGCTGTGAGGGCTGGACCTGGTGAGTTTGGGAGATGAGAGATAGAAAGAAGAGTACAGCCGTTTTCGTGTGAGAAGGAAATCTCATAGGTCAACCGAACTCCTGTGTTACGTTAATGTTGTTTCCTTATTCTCCAGTTGCATATATGAGATAATTTGATTTACAGAATTAGGCTGATAGCAAAGCCCTATATATATATTTTTTTTCTAGTTTGTGTATCTCTCTTATTTTCCCAGTTTGGATTCTAAATGTTGTAAGGGCATTATCCCTGGTCAGTGTTTGGCACTGGGTACATGGTAGTATATATTATAGTGGCAACAAAATGGTAAATAATTAAAACTAACACATAACATTTTGAATTACATTTCAGCCTGTTAGTAAGTACTTGTGGTAATAAGGTATTAATATCTACAAAATTAAACGTATTTGAGAATGTTGTATTAGCTAGTGCCATTAAATAACCATGACTTAACTTTTTTCATTTCATGATTTGAAGAAGAAAGAAGATTGGATATAGATGAGAAACCCCTAGTTGTTCAGTTGAATTGGAATAAAGATGATCGAGAGGGCAGATTTGTTCTTAAGAATGAGAACGATGCCGTTCCTCCTAAGGTAGGATCCCTCCGCATCTCGTGCTGATGGTGTCCCGGGCCCAGGTCTGACCAAGATGAACATGAGACTGTGATGTTAGTTAGTGTATTAGAACTCCACTGAACTTTCCCGTTTGCTGCTTTTCCTAAATGACTTTTTTACCCACCTCCCAGAAAAAAATTGAAAGGAGTTCTACTTATCTCTGCTTCACTAACTAATCCCTAATATTGCTCTTTACTTTTGCAAAGAAGCATATGGAAGCTTGTGTTATTAGAAGATTTAATGATCAAGTAATCAGCTCCAAATTAGAAATTCAAACCGAATTAGAAGTTGAAAATACGTTTTAATAAGAACCCCAGCCTATTTTGTGTGGCTTTTCAGATACAACTTAATAAGGCACATTTAAAACCTTTTCTGTACTCTGTGTAAGATTAGAAGTTAGCCAACTGTCTGGGCTGATGTAATGCATTAGTGCGGTGATACCAGAGACCTTCTCCGGTGGTGGGGTGTCTGGAATTCCTGTGCCGCTGTGCTCACGTGGAACACTGTGAAATACAGATAAGATTTGAAACTCACTGCGATTTCTGTGCTAAATCAAGTGGCATCTTACACTAGAATTCATTCTGACAAGTGATAGCAAATGCAGAGGTCAGGAATACTTTGAGAAACATCTTCTGTTTATTTTCCTCAACAGATTGGGGAGAGAGTGCCATTGTCACTTCTGGAAACAGAAAATTTTTACTTTGTTTTGTGTGATGTTAGTGTTCCATGTTGAAGAGTTTTAGATCCACAAAATGTGTTCTTGGCCTTGGCTTTAGTGGCTTGGCATTTGTAGCAAATGCAAATACATATAAAGTAATAGTGAACATTTCTCTTTTTTTGGTCCATGTGGTATTTCATTTCTGCACCATGATTTCAGCTGTGGGCCAGAGATCCTCATTCATGTGGATCAGAGGTCTTATTCGGGTTAGGACAATGCTGACTTGGCTAGCAATGAAAATGGAAATGCTAACTTAGATAAAACAGAAGGTACTTTATTTCCCAATACAGTAACCGTTCCTCCGTGTTTTTCTTGATTCTTTGCCGGTCAGCCTATTAATTATACCAAAAAAATAATGTCTGTGTCATCTGCTAGCAGGCCATGTTGTAAATTAAGAATAAGCAAGCAGATAAACAAGATCTGGAAAAGAAATTAGAAGTTCTTGCACAAATAGTACTTATAATTTTGCTTCAAAAAAGCCAGTTTCTTACAGTATGCTTAACATTTCTTTTGAACTTAGAGAAAATATCTATAAAGTAGATGATGATTTAAGCAGTTATTTCCTTTTTTTTTTTTAGATTTTATTTCTTAGTGAGAGAGCAGGGGGAGGGGCAAAGGGAGAGGGAGAAGGACGAACAGATTCTGTACCAAGCACAGAGCCCAATGCGGGGCTCAGTCCCACAACCCTGAGATGATGACCCGAGCTGAAATCAGGAGTCCCACGCTCAACCGACTGAGCCACCCAGGCACCCCAGTTATTTCCATATTTTGATTAGACTTCTTTTTTAAAAGTAACTATGTAAATTATTTGGATTTTTATTTATTGAAAATCAGATTTCATGATTCCCACCCTAGTTTTCTTAGTGGGTTTGGTTTTCTGTTTGCTTGCTTTTCTGTTTGAATTGAGGTAAAATATGCACACGGTGAAAGGCACAGATCTTGGATGTATAATTCATTAATTAAGTTTTGCTAAGTACACACCTGTAACCATCAGCCCAGTCAAGGTAAAGGACATTTCCATCCCCCGGTTGTAGCTGGGTGTTGGCGTTAACACGTGAAATGAAGTTAGCTAAGCCATAGAGAGCTTTCTGTGGTTCTATGTAACAACCGCCATAGTGATGATGCTACTTTTATCAGAAGGCTCAGAGCAATGGACCTGAAAAACAGGAGAAAGAAGGTGTTATCCAGAACTTCAAGAGAACTCTCTCAAAGAAAGAAAAGAAGGAGAAAAAGAAGAGAGAAAAAGAGGCAGTGAGGCAGGCGTCTGATAAGGACGATAGGCCTTTCCAAGGGGATGACATGTAAGTAATTCTGGAAATACCTCCTATTTCCTTTTGCTCTAATAAGCTGAATGTTTCTAATGCAGCAGACCTCGTTAAATTACCAGATAAACTGTGAAGAGAACGAACATCCGTTACGAAGTTAATTTCGGTACCCTCTGGCTCTTGTGTTTGGGGAAGGTGGAGGGTCTCACCTGAGCAAGGTTTACGGCCCACCATACCTGTCTCGTGGGTTTGCTAATCCCAAAGAAGCAACCTGGTGAACAGTATTGTTTTTTCTGAGTAGACCATTGATGTCCGTGTTCTCTTCATCTTTGGCCTTTCGTTCCTGGCTTTTTTGGTCCTTAAGGCAGCAGTGCTTTCCTGCAGACCCTAACTGTGCTGAACACTTATCAGAGGTGGCCAAGAACAGCGAGAGGGGCAGCTAAGGTTCGAATGCACCATCTAGTTGACTCCAGCCCCGCCGGCTCCCATGCCTTACTTCGTCACACCAGCCCCATCTGAGTTGTACTTAGCTCTCGGAAGGCATTTGAACTTCTGACCGAGTCCGGCCGTTCGTTAGGCCAGCGTGCGTTGTGCCCTCCCTCCTAGGTGCCGCCTCGCCTTGCTGGGGACGGCAGCAGAGTGTCCGCACTGTCCTTCCAGTGCTAAAGTAGCGGCCATGCGTGTTAGGAAGCCAGAGCGTACGGATTGTCAGAAAGACAGACTAACCTGTCATCGCAGGAGCCCAAAGAGAGCCGTAGAGTTTTTGTTACTGGTTTTTTAAGATTTTATTTATTTATTGGTCAGAGACAGAGAGAGCACAAGCGGGGTGAGCGGCAGGCAGAGGCAGAGGGAGAAACAGACTCCTTGCTGAGCAGGGAGCCCGACCGCGGGACTCATTCCCAGGACCCTGGGAGCATGACCTGAGCCGAAGGCAGATGCTTAATGACTGAGCCACCCAGGCGCCCCTATAGTTTGTTTTTGATACACAAATATATACTATTCATATGTTTATGTAGAGTTTTTAAACAAATACAATCATAGGCTTTTAAAACTAGAGCTTTCCACATGATATTTTTCCACTAGAACGTATTCCATAAATGCATATATATTCACAATTATGTATTTTCACAAAAGTATGAATTTAAACGATTATGTAGTAATCTCTCATACAGCTTTTTCAAATTTTATCTCACTGGCCCCTTTTTGTGTGCTTGTAGGTAGTTCACAGGTTTTTTGGTCTTGCAAGTAATACTTCTGTGACCATCCTCGCTCTCCAACTCTGGGAGTGCTCTAGAAGACAGCTCAGGGGCAGCCTGAGGCCGCATACATCACCAGGCTGTCCCTGGAAGTGTCTTCCGGAGCCCACGAGCCTGCTCGCGTCCTCCCACCCTGAGAACTGTCATACACTCCCTTCTCCACAGTGTATAATACCTCCAATAACTCGAATTTATTTTATCAATTTATTTTATCTACCTATCAAGGTAGATGTCTTTTTACACATTCACTAACCATTTATATCCTGTTGTAGTGACTTCTTCAAGTCTTTGTTATTTGATACAGTGTTCTGTATCTTTTGAGGACAGTTAACTATTCCTTAGTTAATGATGTTTACTTTAGAGTGGAATCAAGCCCATTTTGGATTGCATCAAAGTGGGTTTAGGTATTAATCTGTCAGGCACTGATGTCTATGTAATGAGTGTAAACTCTTGAGTAAAGTGTTCCATAGTAAGGCTCTCTTTAGCATAAATAGAACTTGTATAAATATATTGCTTATACATGAAAAATATCAAAGAAAAGGAGCATTTGAAACTTAGGCTATAGTTTGTCCTAATTATCAGTTTAGTTTATCGGGTGATATATTGTCTGTGTTTAGAAAATTAGTTAACTTAAAATGAGTTAAGTTGTTCAATTTGGTTGATTCAAAGCTTGATTTTATGTTGTTAGAAAGAAGGAGCAGGGGACAGGGGGAGGGGCAGAGAGACAGACTCCCTGCTGAGTGCTGAGCCCAACACAGGGCTCAATCTCTCAGACCCTGAGATCATGACCTGAGCCGAAACCAAGAGTCAGATGCTCAACCCATTGAACCACGCAGGGGCCCCAATGCTTGATTGGTTTTTAATTAAATTATTTTTATGATTAAAAATGATATCATTAAAGTGTATCAAAATTTAGCCATTAGTCTTTCTTTAATAATGCAGTCTTCAGCTCCTCATTCTCTATAGTCAACTCCTTGTCAGAAGAACTGCTGGAGCATTTCCTTTTGAAAGTTTTAGCTTCAAGAAAGTGAATGTTGGTAAATCATTTAGTTGTTAAAAAATCATGCTATTTAAGCTCAACATTTACTGTAATTGTAGGAGAGATTTTTACTAAATAAAAGTATATTCGATCCGTTACTTCTTATGGTCGGAATGTTTTCTCACTCATTTGGTCTATTTTGGGAAAACACTGGTGGAAATTCCTGACATGTATAATTTATACATTTTTCTTTTAGCCTGATTAGTGAACCCACAGTAATTAAGTCACATAAACTCACCATGAGATTTTAATGATAAATTTCCCTTTAGTTTAGTGTGTTGCTTGTATTGAGAGGAACTTCGTTTTGTATCTGCAGAACTCGTCAGCACGTGGTCACTTGTCCCCGGCACAACTGTGCACGGGACAGAGCAAGTCCAGGGACATCCGCCACGGGGATGTGTGTCTGCTTACAGTGCAGTTCTTTCTAATATAACATTTAGAAAGTACTCTTGGTGCCTTTCTTTTCTTACAGTGAGAATTCCCGACTGGCTGCTGAGGTTTACAAAGACATGCCTGAAACCAGCTTTACCCGAACGATTTCGAATCCGGAGGTGGTCATGAAGCGTCGCCGGCAGCAGAAACTAGAGAGGAGGATGCAGGAGTTCCGGAGCTCGGACGGGCGGCCTGACTCAGGTACCCGCAGCAGGCGTCCCCTGCCGCTGACACGGACCCGGGCCTTGCCGCAGTAAAGGCACCGTGCGCCCTGGGGGTCTGCTCCAGGACCAGCTTTGCCTTAGGCACAGGAGTTCCGGTCACTTAGAGATAGGTTTAGTTACATATTTTTCCCCAGTGTGGCTCTTCCTTTTTTTGTTTTTATTTCTGAATTCTGGAAAATATATATGAAAGAAGACAGAAAGATACAATTCCCTGGGTACTTATTGCCCAGCTTCCATAACTAATAACTCGTGTCTCATCTCTGCTCCTACATGGATTGCTCCTGTTCCCAAACTGGACTATTTTGAAGCATATCCCAAATTTCTCAGTATTTCTTCTTATATTTCAATATATTTTCCTAGAGGTAAGGATTCTTGAAAAATAAAAACAGAAGAAACCACAGTCCCACTGTCACGTACAAAAGAATTGAAGCCAATTCCCTAATACCATCAGCTGTCCTGTCACTGTTCACATGTTCCTGACTGCTGCAGATTATTGTCCAGTCGCGTCGAGGGCCGGGTAGAACCTGCATGCGGCAACTGCTTGGCGTGTCTGTCATTCCGGGTCCTGATCCTGTCTCTTAGCTCACCTCCAGTGTGCTTCACTGGGCGTTTGTTTGGAAAACCTAGTAGGTTGTTTGTCTTGTAGATTTTGCTGACAGCATCCGGTAGTTTACCATTTTTTCCTCCTGCTTTCTCTGTTTCCTCCATTAGGTGAAGAGGCAGGTTTAGGTTTTTGGGGGAGAAGGGAGTGTGGCAGAAATACTTACCTTATGAGCATCCACAGGTGAGCAGTGTTCATGAAAGGTTTTCATGATCTCATGGAGTTAAAACTTCTCAGTATTTTTCCATCTGTTGCAGTTACTGTCCTTCTAACTCTTGAACTGTCTTTGAGACAGTGAGGATCTCTTCCACCTGGTGCCTCAGGCTTTCGCATGGCCCCAGTGGCCTTGGCGCATCTTCCTGTGTGACAGGACATCTAGGCTCACCTAGTGCATTTCTTGCCCCAGGCTAGGAAGCTGCTGTTTCTTCAAGGAGTCCTTGTTCTTTTTAGTGGGATAAGTATTTGATTGCTAAGAGTGCTCCTCCTTACTGGCTAGTGTTTGCTTTTAATCCTATTTAGTGGACAGAGCTGGAAATACTTTTAATCCCTTTTTTTTTTTTTTTTTACTACTTGGATTTCAGAAAATCTGCGTATCTTTTCTCTTACTCTTCTCACCTAACACCAATAACATAATTATTTGCTTTTCCCTATGATAAATAGTAATATGAAAAAAATAATGCTATTATTAACAAACAATATGATACTAAAAAAATTTTAAGCTTTTTGGGAGACTTGTCTGTGAGTATATATAAGGATGTACTGTCAAATTACTGTGTTTTGAAATCACAGAATTGATTACTGTCTATGTAGTTATATGCTCATATTGATTTATACTTAGGTTTGTTTTATTTTGCTTTTGATTTTAGAGGTTTGCTTCTTAAAAATTTAATGTACTGTAATAGTTCCCAAGTCAAATCTGCAAAACAAGGTATACGTAGAGAAGTTCAGCTTTTGTCCCTGTCAGCCCCTTTAATTAAATGGCAGCGTGCTGGGTACACTTTTCCCCCACCTTGTCTTCTCCAGTTACTGGCATACACTAGAGATTACTCTGTGTTTCTGAGGGAATACAGATTATAAAGAGAGTTAAAACAAATGACTTTATTGTTTTAGCTATAAATTGAACTTGTGTACTTTTAGCTATTTAGCTATTTGACATAAAACTTTTACTTGTAGTTAACCTATAATTATATTCAGCAAAGAAAATATTTGTTAGAAACTTTAAGTTTTGCTTGTTAAAAAATGATAGCATAAATCATTTTGAGTTTCAAAAAGAAGCCTTGTATGAGAGGACTGTATCACTGATCCAGCCTTTTCTACGAATGTCTGGACTCACAGGACCCACCCGCTCTGCAGTCCTTCCTAGCCTTATGCTCGTGGCCTGAGAACTGCTCGTGTCGTGTTGCGTCCTCTACACCTGTTAGCTTGCTTACTCGGTTTAGGGTTTTGAATGTTGGGACTGCCAGCGTTTCTCTAACTGTGGACCCCTCCTCCTCTTGAGTCCAAGCCTGAGTCAAAGGGTTTTAACCCCTACCCAGATCACGTTTGTAACTATAATCCAATATGTCTATGTGGCAGCAGGTCAGATCCGGCAAGGGGGGCTGTGTTGACACTCATATTACATTCATGCGAACAGCGTTCTTCGCTCTCCTTAGTAAGTCTCTCTCCTCTCCATTCATGAAGTTGTCTGTGGACCATGGTTCTGATAGGATATGCTCACTTGACAGAAACTGCCGGTGAGTCCATGTCTTCGGAACTGACACATATAGGGCACTCAGTGTAGCATTACCCACGGCCGCTAGCCCTGATGGAAGCTGGCTCCATCATATGTTTACTTTGATCCTCAGCGCCCTTCTGAGTCTTAGTTACGTGTTCGTGGGAGGTATAGTGTTAGTGATTCGAAGCAGCTAGGAGAGTGGGCTACTTATTAGTTCCATAATTAATGTAACAGGTTACCTCTGAGATCCAGGTGATGGTCTGTTTCTATATATGCTGTCTTGTTTGATGAAATATTCGAAATAACTTAGAAATATATGCACCAAGGAAAAAAAAAATGAAGAAGAGGGAAAGAAAATACAAAGATGAAGAAGAAGAAAGGTAATAAAATCTTTGAAAGAACAAGAGGAATGCTCAGAGATGCCTAACAATGCTGACCCTTCGCTTGACAGACCTGGAGGGATTCTCATAGGAAGGAGTTTGACATGATCAAAATGATCCTTTCCTCAGTGATTCCTTGAGGAATATTCATGTATGCTCAGGGACGTGTGAGTCATGATAAACATAGCTAGCTGAGAGGATCCATTTATTTTTGTAAGTAACTTAATAAAATATTTTTAGAGGAAATATGCTTTTAATGTGGATTAGGATGTAACATTTATATGTATTGTTACAGGAAACTGCATGTCACTTCAGGCTGTGCCCACAGTGAACCATATTTATTGGGAAAATTTGGGAAAATTGGATGGAAAAATTGGATATGATCTGTTAATGAGCTGCTGAAGAGTTTTAAGGTGGGGATTCAGAAGGGTTTTAATTAGCCTAAGCTTCAGGTCTGGAGTGGTTACTGTGGGAGCAGAATAGAGGATGGATCTGAGGGAACTGTGGTTGGAAATGAGTGCGTGCTCCCCACATGAGGGATGGGTTTCTGAGCACAGCTGCTGGGAGCGGCTGGTCAGACAGAAGCCGTGTACTGAAGCCTGGTGCAGACTGTAACACCTGTTTCCAGCCAGATGCATGTTGACGGATTGCAGTGAGAGAATATTTGGGAGTGGAAGACAGGTTTCGTGGAGCTGCTGGTGTGATCCGGGGGGTGTTCTGAGCTGGTGGTTGAGTGGCTTGAGACCAGGTTCTGCTCAGCAGTGTCACATGGAGAGAGAGATTTGGGAGTAATCTGTGGTTGCCAGACAGCAACACTGGGCATGGGTGAGATTCTTTTTGGTAGAAAGTATACAGGTAATAGAATTTAAGGGAAGGCCACTGTTAAGAGGAGTAGGCAAGGACAAGGGGGAAAAAAAAACCTCCAAAGAATTAGGAGGAAAACTAGCAGAACATCCAAGAAGTAGAGGTTAAAGAGATAGTTGGGAGCAGAAGGAACCTTTTTCTGTATAGACTCCCAGGAAACCCTAAAAAACTAAATATTATTAGCAAAATAGCTGTTTGTGGTTAATATTAAGGACGTCAAATATATTAAGTTTAGCTATTTTGTTTGTCTTTAATAAATGACTTAGAAAATATATTTTCATAACCTGTTATAGTTACTAGTTTGGCTGTTTCATTGGTAGAAAATACGGGGGACGTGGTCACATGTTGGTAAGGTTTCTGAGACTGACAGCTCGGTCTATTATTTTCCTGTCTGGTTAGCCTGAGGATTGGCTCCCTAAATTCTCATGAGCTGACTCACTACACAGCCGATCAGACCCCTAGCTTGTAAGAAGCTTGGACCCTGGACTTTGTAAAACCTTCTTAACACTTGGGCATATACACTTTGTGATCCTCAAAGTGTGGTTGGCCCCGAAATGCCCTGTGTATGTCAGTTAATGGGTTTGTGGCGCTATGTTTTGCCATAGCTGTGGCCGTGGATTTCTTACTGAGACATCGTTGGCAGCAGTGTGAGGCTTTTCTAGGAACCGTTTTGGGAGAGGCAGAGCACGGTGACAGGAATCCCGTAGTTGGGGTCCTGGAGAACTGCAGGCCTCGGTGTGCCCCTCTTCAGAGCGGGGTAGCGGTCCTGCTCATCCTCAGAGCTGAAGCGTAGATTCATACAAATCAATTTCAGTCCGTGGTAGGGATTTTAAATTGTTAGCTGCTCTTCTCTTCTCCTCTAGCAAATTGGGTGGTATGTATCTCTACGAGGAGGATACTGTGGTGTTAGGCTCATCAACTGAAAACCTTTTGAATTAGACTCCACACTCATTATACTAAAACCAAGTCAAGTTTTAGATATTCTAAAGCATTCAGATGGTTGCTAAAAGTCATTCCATCCAGTAACTAAGTTGATTTGGCCAGTGAATATGAATCTACAGCTACCTCATCATGTGTCCTTTAGAAGGAGTGCTGCTTAAAATCATGTTATCAAAAAAACAATAAATAAAATTATGTGATCTGTAGGAACCATACTGACTTTTTACATGATTTTCTGGTAAAACCTGACCTTAAATTTTTTCAGACCAAATAGTCTTTCATCCTCTATGATCTGTAACTTCGGGATTGTAAAGTACTTGTCTTGGCTTTTAGCAGATGCAGAGTTTTCCAGAAAAATTAAATTTCTCACCATTTGCATTTTTTGTAGCCATCTCATCAGCTTTCAAAACAGGTGGTCTGGTTTGCTCTTTGGTTGTCTAAAGCACACAGACATGTTACCTCAGTCTACAAAATTGTTTTCTGCTCATTCTTTTATACATGTTTTTCTTATAAATTAATTCAAATATGCATCTGGAAGTAGAGTGTATTAAATCAGAAGGGAATGCATTTGGTAGAGTGGGATATGTGTTTCAAAACTGGCCTCCCGGGGCGCCTGGGGGGCTCAGTCGGTTGGGCGACTGCCTTCGGCTCAGGTCACGATCCTGGAGTCCCGGGATCGAGCCCCGCATCGGGCCCCCTGCTCGGCGGGGAGTCTGCTTCTCCCTCTGATCCTCTTCCCTCTCGTGCTCTCTGTCTCTCATTCTCTCTGTCTCAAATAAATAAATAAAATCTTTAAAAAAAAAAAAACAAAAAACTGGCCTCCCTGCTTGGGCTGTCGTCCCCGACTGCAGCTGTTTTTTACCTAGAAGCCGGGGCCTCTTCAAGAGCATGAGGGGTATTGTGCGTGCTCCTTACACACACAGGCATGGGTTCGCTTTTTTTTGCGTGTGCGCACGCACAGAGCCAAAGCCTCCCAGTGGCTCCCACTTTACCTAGAGTCAAATCCAGACTCTCACGATCGTGGTCTGGCCTCGGCCAGTCTCACTACGTTTCCCTCTTTTCACCTGGGGTTCATCTCTGGCCGGTGAGCCCAGCCAGACCCACGCCGGCTGTAGGCCTTAGCACCTGCTTGTCGCTCTGCCCAGGAAGCTCTTGAGGTGGCCATGAGGCTGCTGCGTGTCCCTCAGGGCTCGTGGCAGGTGTTCATCTTCACGGAAGGCTTTACAGTCCCAGGAGCTTCCTAAGCTCCTGGTCATTTTCTTTCTTACAACCCTGCTTGTGTTTTCCACAACATGACCACTATCTGATTTGTTTGTTTTCTCGTTAGTCTTTTCCTCCTGCGCCCCACAGCTACTCTGTAAGCTCTTTACAGGCAGGGACACTGACCTGTTCATCGCTGTGTCCTCAGCATTGGAACATGTCCGTGTGAGTTTGTATGTGGTTAAACATGTTGACAGGCAGCGCTGTCAAAACACTGTGGAGTTTCTTCCTTTTCTCATCCTTTACCCATAGTGAGAATCAGCTCATCATTATAAAAACTACTTGGGCTTGAAGAGAGGACAGGAAATGTCTTTGTCAACAGGATTATTCTCTGTAGCAAAGTGTTGGTAGATCAACAAGTGTCTGTAGGTGAATGTTGTCTAACAGGACATGAATGTAGAAGTATTACACAGATTCCATCTTTGTACTCCTTGCAACTGGAACTTAGGTGCCCTTTTTTAAAGTGATCATAGTTGTTAGCTATCTTTGTTACTGGAATAAAATAAAGTAGTGCTCAGAGGTGTCAAAATGTTTTTTTTCAGGTGGAACATTGAGAATTTATGCAGATAGTTTAAAACCAAATATTCCCTACAAGACAATCCTGCTGTCTACCACAGATCCTGCAGACTTTGCTGTGGCTGAAGCTTTAGAGAAATATGGTCTGGAAAAAGAAAATCCTAAGGATTACTGCATTGCCCGGGTAAGTAACTATCAAATCAGAACTTACCAGTATTACACATGCTACAACTTCACATTTAAGCAGAAAGATATTCTTTAAATCAAGTTAAATGTAGGGTAATTTTCTTCCCATGGTACCATTTAAAATGTAATAAATGGAAACCTTGTCTTAAATATGTATAAAAAACGAACATTGTCCTTTCCATTACAAAAGTAATAAATAAATATAAAGTAAAAAAGTATAAAAAGGTGACTTGAAGAAAATAAAAATCACCCATAATTCTAATACCAAAGGGTAACCCCTATTAACATTTATATATATGACAACATATATATATAACATTATATATATATCTCTTTAGTTCCTGTTTTGCATATATAGATAACTTAATATTTTTCAAGTGTTTTTCTAATGGTTTTACTAAGATACATCATGAAGATTCAGCTTCCAAATAAAAACTCCAGTTTGCTGTTCTAACTAGCACTTGGTGTCTACATTTAGTCATCATCCCCGTCATTTCTTGCAGATAAAAGACCGTGTATCTTTCACCCAGTTCTCACAAGGACAGTGAGCTCTTCTTCCTCAGAACTGAGCGGTCGCATTAAGTAAAATCAAGCAGGTTTTCTCTTCTGAGACAGACTACCTGGACAATTCTTAACCCTGAAGTGTGTGCTGGCTTCTTCATTACCAGGATTTCCCTGTCAAATCGCATTGGCACTGGGGTTTGACAAGAGATGTCTTCCTTTCCTCATCTTAGCAATCGATAACTAAATCATAAAACAGTGTGGTTCCTCATGTCAGGCCCCCCCTCCCCCCAGGATTACCGAGGAATGGTTGCAGTGCGGTAAACTGCATGTACTTACCTCTGCGGCCTTGCTAGGGCTGGTGCACCAGCCCAAGGGACACCTCGTCACCTGCAGAAGTCTCCGTGTGCCTCTGTGTGATGCGTCCCTTCCTCCTCCCCCTTGCCCAGGCAGCCACTGGTTTGCTTTCTGTCACTATAAAGTACTTAGATTTTGTAGAATTTTTATGTAAGGAGCCTTATATAGCGTGTACTCTTGTTGCTTGCTTTCTTGTACTCAGCGTAACAATTTCAAGTGTGCTTGCATGTATCCATGCTTGTCCTTTTTGTTGCTGTGAGTGGTATTTCATTATATGGATATTTCCAAATTTATTCATCTCCTTACCTATTGATGGACATTTGGGTTGTTACCAGTTTTTGGCTGTTAGAATAAAGCTACTGTGAGCATATGTGTGCAGGTCTTCTCACAGACAGACGTTTTTCCTCGAGTAAAGTGTTTGTGCAACTGAAGAAACTTTGAAACTGTATTCCAAAGTGATTATATCATGTTCCATCTGCATCAGAAGTTTGTGAGAGCGCCATATTTGATGTGGTCAGTTATTTTAAATACCAGCCGTTTTGATAGGTTATAGTGGTATCTCGTTGTGGAAAACATTTTTAGGGGCTCCTGGGTGGCTCAGTCGTTAAGTGTCTGCCTTCGGCTCAGGTCGTGATCCCGGGATCCTGGGATCCAGCCCCCCATCGGGCTCCCTGCTCAGTGGGAGGGCTGCTTCTCCCTCTTCTCCTGCCCCTGCTCCCTGCTCATGCTCGCTCTCTCTCAAATAAATAAAATCTTTAAAAAAAACTTTTTTAAATTTCCCTGTTGAGAGAGATATATCAAGTCCTTTGTATGATACATATGTTGTGTATATTTTTTCCTCGTCTGTGACTTGGTTTGCCTTTTCGTTTTTTTTTTTTTTTAAAGATTTTATTTATTTATTTGAGACAGAGAGAATGAGAGAGACAGAGAGCACATGAGAGGGGGGAGGGTCAGAGGGAGAAGCAGGCACCCTGCCGAGCAGGGAGCCCAATGTGGGACTCGATCCAGGGACTCCAGGATCATGACCTGAGCCGAAGGCAGTCGCTTAACCAACCGAGCCACCCAGGCGCCCCTGCCTTTTCATTTTTTAAATGATGCCCTTTAGAGAACAAATTTTGTTTTATTTTTGTGGAAGTCAACTTTTTTGTTTTTAGCATTCCTTTGTGTTCTATAAAAGAATGTGTCTCTTCTGAGGTTCCACATACTTTCCTCCTCTGTCTTAATATTATTTTTTAAAGATTTTATTTATTTGAGAGAGAGCGAGCAGGAGCAGAGGGGAGGGGCAGAGGGAGAGGGAGAAGCAGGCTGCCTGTTGAGCAGCTCCCTCCCAGGACCCCGGGTCATGATCTGAGCAGAAGTTGGATGCTTAAATGAGACACCCAGGTGCCCCTCCTCTTTTGTCTTATAGAAGTTTTATAGTTTCAGTTCTTACACTTAGGTCTGTATATTCCGTTTCAAGTTAATTTGTGTACGGTGTAAGATCAGGGTAGATGTTCATTTTTTTCCATGCAGATACCCAGTTGATCCAGCACCATTTGTTAAAAAGGCTTTCTTTTCTCCCAATGAGTGCTTTGACATCTTTGTTGAAAATCAGTTGACCATATATATATATGTGGTTCGATTTCAGGAATCTGTTCTGTTAATCTGTATGTCTTGTATCTTTTTCTGAGCATTAAGCTGTATTGATTACTTTAGGTTTTATAGTAAGTCTTAAAGTTTTACTGTGTAAAGTAAGTCCCAATTTTGTTGTTTATGTTTTTGATTTTAAAAATTGTTTCTGTTATTCTAGGTCATTTGTGTTTCTGAAAAAATTTCAGAATCAGCTTGTCAGTTTGTACACAGAAGGTGCTGGAATTGTGACTGGGTTGGCATGGGTTCTGCAGATGAGTCAGAGAGACGTCCACCCTCGAAGTGTCCAGTTTGCCAGGCTGCGAACACAGGGCGCCTCTTTGTTGATGTGGTCTTTGAGCCCCAGCAGTATTTTGTAGTGTTCAGTGTAGAGGTCTTAGACCTCTTTTGTTAGCTATAGATGGAATTAAATAAAAGGGCTTGTTGCGTTTTATGAATTTTTTCTTTTTGCTGAAAAGCTAAGAAGTTTTATTCAATTAGAAAAACTATTTGGTAGATCTACAATTTTATGAATATAGCTCAGGTTTTAGCTGAAAAGAAAACAGATTTTTTTCCCCATTAAAATGACAATAAAGAAATAAAATCTGTATAAATGCACAAGAACAAAGAGAATGAAAGAAGAGATGGCAAAAGAGCAGAGTTGTGAATGAAATTCTGGAGGAGTAAATGACTGGTATCCCACTTGTTGGGCCCAAGGAAACCTGCAGAGAGAACCTAGCAGGAAGAAACTGGCCGAGTGTCCACATCACAATCCCCAGCAGACTCAGGAACGAGGGGCTGTAGCACATGCTTCAACAACATTGAAGTTGGGCTAAAATCAAATTGGGTTGAAAGTTTTCCTAAGAAGTGGCAGGCTCCACCAGATTCTCTTCTCCATCCCCGCTACTGTGTCATCTCTCCATCTGAAGGCTGTGATGGAGGTGACAGGGGAGGAGGCCTTGCATTTAAGGGTAACAGGAGTAGCAGGGTATGGCAAGGGTCTTTACTGAAGATGGGAGGGTGAAGTAGAAGCGCTTCCCAGGACACTGACAGCCAGAAGATTTGAGGATTTCTCCCAGAAGGCACCCTCCCGCCAAGGGACAGAGATCTATATGGAAACTGACCTGTGGAAGCTCAATCCGGTAACCTTACTCAGAGGGCTCCCGACAATAATCCTTGCCTCTCACCTTGAACTTTCTTTTGCCTCACTGTCGAATGTGAACTGATGGCCAAGCATCAACAGACATTTGAAACACCTTTAAAATGAAAGACAGACCAACACAAATAGGTAAAAGAACCTGGTCTTACTTCATGGATGCAACAAGGCAGAAAGCAGGTGGACGTTTTCAAAAAGAGAGACTCAGGGAGAAGGAAGACGGTGTGTCTGTGGAATAAGACCACAGTGCTGTCACGAGGGACACTTGGAGAAAGGGACCTTGGAAATTTAAAATAGAAGTCAGTAAGGGATAGGAAAAAATGCCAGTAGAAGGGGTGGAAGATAAAGTTCAAGATATCTGCCCAAGTGTAGAACAGAAAGAAAAGAGAAAAAGGGGCGCCTGGGTGGCTCAGTTGGTTAAGCGACTGCCTTCGGCTCAGGTCATGATCCTGGAGTCCCGGGATCGAGTCCCGCATCGGGCTCCCTGCTCAGCAGGGGGTCTGCTTCTCCCTCTGACCCTCTTCCCTCTTGTGCTGTCTCTCACTCTCTCAAATAAATAAAATCTTTAAAAAAAAAAAAGAAAGAAAGAAAAGAGAAAATATCGGAAAGGTCATCTTGTAGAATACCTAGCACTTAGCTAAATGAGGGCCAGAGAGAGAAAGCAAGAGGACATGGAGAGAGAGAGAAGTTATCAAGGAAATGTACTAGAATGTCTCCCAGAACTGAAGGGTTTGAGTTTCTAGCTCAAAAAGGGCCCACTGAGTAATGGTACAGTTACTTCAAAAAAGAGCCAAACCAAGGTGTATTATTTTGAAAATGTAGAAAACTAGAGAAAAGAGAATAATGATTCCAAAGAAAAAGATTCCAGTTGCATATAAAGGATCTGGCGGAGGGGGGTGGGCAAGATTGGTGCCAGTCATTTCAGCATAACCATGGAGTCTGGAATACATGACATGACATAGTGCTTTCTGATTCAGAGTGAAATGATTTCCAATCCAAACTGTTGAGTGGTAGATGGGTGGAACAAAGACATTTCAAAACTCCCAAGGCAAAATTTACCACCCATTCAGCCTTTCTCAAAAAGGTACTGGAGGACATCCTCCAGCAAAATAATGGAGTGGGCCAAGGAATAGAAAGGTACAGACTTCCCGAATAGGATCTAGCACAGGAGGTCATCCCGAGGGTGATGAAGAAGGATAGAGTCTGGAAGATGTCTGTCTGTGCGGTCATCCTACATAGCACCCACTGCACGGTGGAGAGCGTGTATGAGACTGAAAACTGTTTATAAATGAGGTGATAAATGTTAGTTATACTGTCTAAAACAAATGGCCAGTAAATTCCTGAGTGTGTTTCTGTGGGGATGTTTTTTCAGTTCTGTGTTACAGCAATAAATAAGACGCAAACTAAACACCCATTACTAAAGGAATGTGTATGCCATTGGATACCTGTTGCTATGAAACATTATTAATTAAATCTGCACCAGTTGACTTGGAGATAGATACATTTCATAAAATACCCCAGTTTTGGAAAAACAGTTACCATAAAGTAAAACGGAACAACACAAGTCTTTTGTCTATGCATACATGACCATAGAGAAAGATAGATGCCTAGGAAAAATACACAGCAGTTTACCAGTTACCTATGTGAAGGGAAGAGGGAAGAAAAGAAGACTCTGAAATACACGTGTGATTCAGATGTGAGCCCTCTTAACGCGAGATAGATAGACGCATAAAGATCATTACTGAACGCATGATTGTAAAAACAGTCATCTCACAATGGGTTTGTTTTTTCCTTCCTTATGCTTTTCTATATTGCAGTTTTTTATAGTGAGCCTGTATTATTTAGAACCCCCACCCTCAAAAAAAATACCCCAAAGCTCATTTCTTTGTGGGGTGAGGAAAGATAGGTGATCACGAGTGTTTGTTTTTTGATATGCTCTTTCATTTCCTTTGGTCTCACTAAGAGCGTAAGAAATGGTATTGATAAATTAGAAGGGAAAGTGATGCTTCTGAAATCAAAGATATATTTTATACTGGATTTCTGGCGAATAGGGTTCATAGATAAAGAAACAGTATCCTGAACTGAAATTCTACCCTACTTTGGGGGGGTGGAATTCGTGGGGTGAGGTTGGGAGAATAGGTAATCAAGTTAATCATGCATTGCCTCTGAAGGGGAAATACTTCAGATACAGGACATTCTGGTGCATTTTCCTCCTGGCGGTTAAGTACGAAGTAGAGGAGAACCCTCTTGTAATGCTGGTGAGATCGTTGCTTTTCTGTTCAGGAGGAAAACATAGTGAGCATTACTGTATATCTGGGAAGTACACTTGTGCCTCTGGAGTAATTGGGCCCGTGGAGAAGGATGGATTTGGATGCATGTTCCTTATGGTTTTTGTTAGTCATGGCTGTAAAAAGTGTTCTGGTCAGAATAAAATCAGTAAATCAGTGGTGTGCATATAGGGTCGGCTTGGCTGAGCGGAAACCTGACCCTCTTCCAGCTGCGCCCCTGCTAGTCTTTGAGCACCCAGGGCAGGAACTTGGTTACCAGCGCCTAGCCTTGCGTGCGAGACTTGGGATTGCTCAGCTGTTTGCCAAGGGAATGTTTTTGTGTAAGTGTGTGTGAATCTATTAAATAATACTCATCAGTTCCATACAAAGTTGCATTTGATACATTGTGTGGTAATGAACTTGATCGTTTTTTCCCTTTCATTAATTTCTGCCATACTTTTACTGATGAAATTCAAACGTGAAAGGACACCTAATCGGGGTCATGAAGTTACAAAAGCCTACTTTGGGCTGTAGTGACAGACCTTTTTAAAGTCATTTGATGTTTTCTTTTGAGGGTCTCCTTCTTTGGGTTTTTTCTGTTCTATGATGTCCTTGCAAATTCTACTTCACAAACTTAGGGAGTACAAATCAGGAGTTGACTATTGTTTTAATCTTGAATTAGATAATCTTCGTTCTCTTGGTTTGCCATCTTATCAATTATGTAAGAGGTAGCGCTTCCATATTCATTCATTCAGTGGTTATTTTAGCTATTTGTTCAGTAAATATTTAAGTTCCTCTTACTCGTTCATTACTCTGTTGGGGTACAAAAGCAAGGACTGTCTCTGAAAGAACTTCACTAAAGGGGGACAGAGAAGCCGGGAGTGAGACACGCAAAACAAGGAGCACTGGAGTGAGTGTGGTGGTCAGGGAAGGCTTGCTGGAGGAGCTGTTGTTGAGCTAGACATGGATGCTGGGAAACGAACCTTTTAGGCTCAAGAGATCATCGACAGGTGGAACTCATGGCTTAGTCTGAGAGCTCTGAGTAGTGCCTGGGATCTGCCTGGGATCTACCAGGGTGCGTGACAAAAACTGGGGCAGGAGAGGGACGAAGGTCAGGTTTTGAGCTGTGTGTGTTCTAAGCCCAAGGTACTAAATTCAATACAAAACAGTACAAGAAAAGATTAATTACTTTAGCGGGACAGTGTATTGTAATATATTTTTCTTTTTCAGGTAATTTGATGTAGTGTAGAAAGAAATTACAGGGTTCTATACAAGAGTCTCATCTATTTGGTATATGAATATGATGATGTATTTGGTTGGTAAGGTTTATTGAGATAACATTGTAGTACCGTAGGTTGAAAATAATGTTCAGATGCCAGTGGCTTGGCTTCTTCTCCTATCTTCTATAATCATGTTTTGGTTTGCTTTAATACTAAAGTAGAATGAAGGAAGGGCAAAAGTCCAGCAGGTGCATGAGATTATTGGGCTACTGTCACCTAGATTCTCCCTCTGTATTACTGGGGGCTTTCCCAGATGATTAAGAAAATTGTTTGGCTATCAGAAAAACATAAAAGTTAATACAGCATTATGAGTTTTAAGAGTGTCTTTGAATGTAGTGTTTTAAAACAGATGCTTAAAAACATTTGTTGAATGAATAGTCCTGTGGTATAGCTAAATGATCTTATTAAAATTTAATCATAAAGACCGATTATCTACAAGAAAAAGAATGCTATGCTTTTTCGTTGTTAGGTGACAGTTATCCTGAGAGACCTCACATTAGATGAAACTATAAAAACAATTATTTGATGATGCAAGGAAAGTGGATTAGGGACCAGAGACTGAGCAGTAGTGGAGAGATCTTTCCTTAAAAATTACAGAAATTACTCACAGTTTGACCATTACATACCATCCTTCCCTATAAGAGTTTGTTAAAAAACAAACAAGCAAAAATTACTCCACTAATTCTTTTTGGGGGCCAGAGAGGGAGGTAGATAAAAACAGTGAAGCTTTTTATTGGAAGCTGTTGTCCTTCACTTTCGTTGATTAGTTGGAGAATTGTCTGTAGTGTTTGATCATTTTAATTTTACTGTGACTTTATTTACAATAAATTCTGTTTTTTTTACTTTTTAGGTATAGCACAGTTAATTATTTTTCCCTTTCAGGTTATGCTTCCTCCTGGAGCCCAGCATTCTGATGAAAAAGGTGCTAAAGAAATTATCCTTGATGATGATGAGTGTCCTTTACAAATCTTCAGGGAATGGCCAAGTGACAAAGGTAAAGGGTAATTATATTTGTTAAAGAATTACTTATATGATACATTAAATTTCTGCCGGATATGTTAGTTGTTTAACTGTGAGGATGCTGGGGAGCGTGTGTGGCAGGATTTGTTGGTTGTGTGTGTTTGTGTGTGTGTGTGGCTGTTTGCTGTATAGTTTTTTAGCTCCTTCCTAGACTTGACAGATGTTGTCCTGAGGGCCACACTCCGCTTGTGTGAGTTTGGGGTGTAGACCTGGAACAGGCTGTCCCGCCGTAAGAGGAGAACCTTGTCTGGAAGGAGCAGGGCGGGGGTTCCGCACTGTGTCGGCCAGTGCAAGAGCACTGTTCTCTGTCAGTGGCAGGGTCCTCTCCACCCTGAGCGCTTGTGACGGGGACGGTGACCTGCAGCCTTAGAGATTCTCCAGGAATTTAGTCATTTCAAATGAGAAATCCAGACTTTTCACCATTCAGTTTCCCCTGATTATTTCAGAGCAGTGAAGGTTGAAAGCTGTGTTTTGATGAAATCTAGTTTTCTTGCTTTCAGTTTCACACTGTAAGCTGTGTGTCCTTGAGTAGAGGCCTTTGCGTAATGAAGACATACAAATTGATTGCCCATTCATCGTATCAGTAATGTAGACTGGTAGTTTAAAGTGTACATTTGCTTAGTCTACCTCTTTATAATATAAATTCAGATTGCTTTGAATTCTGAGTTAATTCAGTTGAGTTAAAATCAGGTCAACTAAAAATATATATGTATATATATATTTGTGTATGCATGTGGTGTGTGTGTGTGATTGTATTTATTGATCATAGGGTTGCTTACCAATATGAACATTGATTTGTTCTTAAACTAATGCTGTGTTGTTTTCAAGCATGTAATGTGCTTTGGTAGTTGTTAATTTAAAATAATCTTTGGAAATTGCTAGTAGAATTTTTCAGAACACAAGTGACTAATACTTCCTCTACTGAGTAAAAGTATAAATTGGTTAAGCCTTCACTCAATCACTCCTTGGGAGATGTTAAATTATATTTTCTTGGTAAATCTTAGAAGAGTTGACGGTGAATCATTTGGCCACGTATGCTGATTTGAGTGTGCTTGATGATTGACAATGTGCACTGTTCTAGGGGTTTTAGTCTTTCAGTTGAAGAGGAGGCCACCAGACTATATCCCAAAGAAAACTAAGAAACATGTCGATGGGAAGCTGGTGAAGGGCAAGGAGAGAGCGGAGGGGTCGGGCTACGGCTCTGCGCTTCCGCCCGAGAAGCTGCCCTATCTAGTAGAGCTAAGCCCAGGTGAGAAATACTATCAATATGCATTGTTCTGTCCTCAAATGTTTATGCTTTTAATGAATTTTATTTAAGTATCCTTTCTGTTGGCTGACAACCCTTTTTTAGACCATTTATTTTTTTAAAAAAGTTCTTATATTTAAAAAGAACCAGAACCTTAAGGTCACAGGATATGTATATTTATGCATAAAAATAGAGTTCACATGGACAAAAACGAATATTGAAAAACAAAATTTAAAATAGTGAATATGGAGAGTTTAAGAAGAAGTTTAAATGATCCACTTTTAAAATTTTTTTCCAAAAATAACCTATAAAATACTTAACCTAAAAAATGACAAACTGAAATGTACTCTGAGGGCAAATTTAATAGAAGCAAGTGTGTGCGTGTATATTTACCATACTATTGTTTAATGTATGAACAGTGTCTGAGAAGGTATCTTTAAATTTAACAGTACATCTAAGAAATCCCATCTGTAAGAGGAAGGAGATTTGTTCGGTTTTAAAATCATAATAGACTAAGTTTATTTTCATGTTAGATACTTCTTTTTAGAGCTCTCTTAATTAAGCTAAAGCTGTTGTTCTAAGTTAGCCATGAGGTAGAGAAATACGTTGACATTCCTACAGAAGTGTTTTATTCACGTATCCCAATGTAGCATATGGATGTGAGACCCACACATGTATATGACATTTTATCATTCAGCTAAGCGACATCGTTTTTGTTCATTTGGTTCAAATAGCAGTATGTAACCTGTATTATGAAATGCTGTGAAGAACAGAGCATTGAGCTCTCTTGCTCAGAACTGCTTTTCCTTTTTATTTTTTTGAAGACTTACTTATTTATTTTGGGAGGGAGTGGGGGGTGAGGGGCAGGGAGAGAGAATCCCAAGCAGACTCCCGCTGAGCACGGAGCCTGATGTGGGGCACGATCCCAGGACCCTGAGATCATGACCTGAGTCGACTCATCAGTCAGACTATCAACTGACTGAGCCACCAGCCACCCAGGCGCCCCCAGAAGTGCTTTTAGATAAAGCTCAGTTAATAAGTACAGAAGAAACTGGAAGCCAAAATGTAGATCATCTGTGGTTGCTTGGACAGGAATTAAGTTCTTCTCTTCTTTGATTTATGAGCGTTTATTTTTGTTGGCGAGATGATAACTAATGAGTAGATGAGGTCCTACAATCTTATGGCACAAGTAGGATCTGTCGATACAGGAAAAATGGTATTGGTTTGACTAATAGTCTGTAATTTATAATCAGTGGCAATATGCTGCAGGTGGTAGTTTTTATACTTAATTATGTTTGAGGAGTTTTTTAGATTAATTCGCTGTTTGTGAGGAGTATGTTAGTGTTGCTTTGTCCCTCAGTTCTCCGGCTGAAAAATTCATTTAAACTTTCTCACTGTGGTTTGGAGACATGTCCCCGTATTGCTGTGGGCTGTGGCGTATGTGAGCGCGGGGGGCTGCTCATCTGCGGCAGTAACAGCAACTGAGGGCCAGCCGTTGTGTCGGAACTTAACAAATTTTTAGGATCTTTGGGCACTGGGTCTGCTTTTTAAAATTTTGCATTACATGCTAAAAACTAATGATTGTTTTCTCTAAATCTAACTTTTTGAGGATTTAGGAATATTAGCCTAGAGAGAATTGATAATAGCAGCTGACATAGAATAATTTTCAAATGAATAATGGAGAGGTGGTTTGGATGGGTCGCAGAGACAGGATGAGAATTCAATCCTTCATCTATTTGACAAGTATTTATTGATACTTATGATGTCAGACCCTCCCCGTCCTGGGCCTTTGTGATGGAGCACCAACTGAACAGATTAAACCCGCTGACCTTGGCAACTTCCATTCTAGTGAGAATTGCTATTTTGACTGCTTATTTCATATTTTTAGTTTCCCAGCTAAAAAAATATATAGACGTTTTTGTAGGCGTGGGAAAATAACAGGCCATAGATAAAAATTAATTCTCTAGTACTTTTCACCAAATACCGGGTTAATGCTCGTAACACGTTTCCTCCGTTCGTGGCACTCAGCATTTACTGAGCGGCTGCTTCAGGGAAAGCAGTGAGTACAGAAGTGAAGAGGGGTGTTCCTGCCTTCACGTGACTCCCATACAAGACATCATCGTAACACAGTGTGTGAGGAGTCCCTCCCGAGTACTCTGGGCTGCCAGCCGATAGCCCTGCTTGTGGTTCCACAGCTGTCTGTCCTTCACTCGGCTCCCGCTGGCGCCAGGGTGACCAGTCGGTGGTGGGCCTGGAGGCTGGGCCAGGGTCTTTCTCACACCAAAGCCATGTTCTGTTTACTAGGTCATGCTGTCTTTTTCAGTTTTCATTATTGTTATTATGAGTTGAGCACAGTCAGCATGCTGAATGAAATGGATTTCTTTTTCCATTTACAAGAAAATAATACCGGTAAATGTTGATTTGTCATGAATAGATAAGTGCTGTCCGTGCACTGGACATTACTACCAGCCAAGCAAGTATCCTCCAGGTTGGGCCAAGGTGCAGGAGTTGAAGATGGGAGGTTTTTGAGATGGGGGTGTATGCTTATATTGCCTTTATTGTCTTTTGGAGACTTGGGGGTAAAAAGTCATTTTATTCTTTGGTTTGGTTTTGAATGTGTTCAGCCGCGTTGGGTGGTTGCCTTCTACGTGGTTAACTAACTTGCTCTCCTGCTGCTTGGTGACTCAACTGTCGTCTTGGTGTTTTCCTTAACAGTGTGCATTGGTTTCTAACACACGCTGCCTGGAGCGCTGTTGTCTTGTCCTCACAGCTCCGAAAGCTCTGGGTGAAACGTGCTTTTCATCCTTTGAAAGGGGTCCCACTGCAGCTCACCCTCTCCTGTCTCTCTCCTCCTTCCCTCTTCCGCGTGTTCTGCATGGCCTCTGTCCTGCCGACGCTGCCTTCACCTGGGCCCCGTGCATGTGTCTCTAACCCCAGGGAGAAGGGATCGCTTTGCCTGCTACAACTATCACCCTTACGAAGGTAATGCTATGTTCATACTGCTTTCCTGACTAGAGCACTAACAGAGCCTCTTGGGCAAAATAATGTTAAGTGGCCAGACATTTTATGTATTAGGTTCTTAATTAATACAAGTAACTTTATTCTAAGAAATGTAATGTGCCATCCTTCCTTGGTTGGCATCTTGTCAGCACTCCATGTGCAGCATTCGCTTCATCTCACGGAAGCCGAGTTTGCAGAAATGTCCAGCTCCTTTACTCAGGCAAAGTCTCGAGTGAGAAATTGGACTGAAGGACAGGAGCTGGGTTCCTATCCTTCCCCTCCTTCCCCCAAAAAGGTTAGGAAGAGGGGAGAAGCTGGGGGAGGAAGAGGATGGGGGAGAGTGAGGGTGGTGGGTAAGAATGCACCCAGGACCCAGCGGCAGGTGGGAGGGGCTCCGTGCTCACATACTCAGCTGTAATGCTGATGGGGAAGACGTGTCCCCATCACTGGCATGTGTCTGACAGTATTTGGGAGGGCGAGAGGAAGACTCAGCCGTACACCTGGCATTCACTCATATTGACCATCTTTTTTGTAGGGAACTAATGTATTACATTTTGACCAGGTTTTAGGGTGTTCCTTAGGATTCTCCTTGTTTTCCTGGTTGAAATTTGTTTCTTCTTGTTAGCAAAGATGTACTTTCTTACTTAGAACATTTTTCTCAAATTTGTCTCTGTTTTTGTCATCTTCAGTAGTACAGCTAGTTTTTGGTTTTATGGAAGTACTTTTTTGTTTCTATGTTTTAAATGTTATTTTTTTACATGTTGAATGTAACAGATGCTTTTCCATGCTGTATGAAGTTTACGTAACCACCTTTTAGCATCTTGTATTTGTTTGTTGAATTATCTCCAAACTGATAGTACAGATTTTCATTGGATGTTAACTGAACTTGGAGTTTGGAGTTTTGTTCTTTTTAAACAAATATATAAATAAGTGATATTTATCACCTATTTTGATACTCATATATGCATAGAGTCTAAGACCTGTTTTTATTGTTTTTTAATTCCTGAAAAGGATTCTTTAATGTTTTCATGTGTTTGTTAATTTCATACTGTAAAGTAATGGAAACTAGAGAGAAAATGGCATTTCCTTTTTTTTACTTGGTGTGTATAAAAAATGCATAGAATAAACTCATCAAAACTTTGACCAAAGTGCTTTTAGTTCTCCACTTGTATTTGAGGAGAGCTAGTTTGTTTTTCCGAATAGAGTTTGTGAAAATATGATCTAAACTAAGCTCTGTACTTCATTCAGTAAGCTTCAGAAATTAGTTTCTTAACTGTTATGTAGATTCACTAAACTGTGAGCTCTGTGGGGATGTGAATGTGTGTTCAGTTTCTCCCCCTGCCTGGGACACAGGAAACGCTTGGTCAGCGCTCTTTAAATGATCGAGTCCCTCCCTGTCCCGTAAGTGGCATGGCAAAAACAACACTTACCACCACATACTGACTTCACCCGGGGTTCACCTGGGGAAGCAAGTAGAGGCAAAAGCGGAGTTGGAGGTATAGAATTGTTGTAAAAACAAAAGTACTCTTTAAAAAATGTTCTTATGCTATGTTCATAATGGTCTATTTTCCCTTATATTTAGAATACTAACGAAAACTTGCGGTTATATCTCAAATTTAAAAAAAAAGCAAAAGCAGGAAAACAAGACACAGAACAACGTGAATAGTAATTTAGGGGTACCAGAGTTGGCAAATAAAATTCAAGACACCCAGAAGACATTAGCAGTTTTAGATAGAAAACCAGTTTTTGTGTAAATCGGGTCCCAACGATTGCCCATTTGACTAGATGCCATGTATTTCATTTGTCAACCCTAAAGAGTATTCTAATGTTGGTGCAAAAAAAAAAAAAAGGAGAAAGAAAAATACATGTATTGAGTTGCTTAATTATATATGCGTAAGACAGATTTTAAAGATTTGCTTCTGGGTAGGGAATTAAGGCAGGAAAGGAAGGGTGCTTTTCATTGATTACTTCCTGTGCCTTTTAAATTTCAAACCACATGAATATTTTATATATTTTTAATTCTACATTATGACATGAAGAAAAAACCCAAAACCACTCTGGTAGAAGCAGTGTTGTATGTGGGGGGGTTACTTAGATTTGTCTCTGCTTTTAAAAGTGCTCCAGATTTGTCATCTCTGGGGAAGAAAGGTGTGTAAGTGCTCTTGTTCAGTTGAGGAAGGGGAGAAAATACAAGGTATTGTTTTAGGCAACATTTTTCTGTGTTCATTAATGCCCATGAAATGGTCCTTGTACTCTTAATGAGGAGAAGGGAGTGAGATTTTCCAAAAAGAAAGATGTTGCTTATTTGAAGATCACCTGCCTACATCTCCCCTCACTCCCCAAATCAAACCAGAGACCACTGTATCTAGTACATTCTGTGGCCACCGTTTGGGTTATTCAAAATCTATCCATGAAGGCTTTATCTGTATTTTCTATTGCTGTGAAAGTGTAAGAAAAGAGGGACTGGGAAGGCAGCTTGCCTCTCCCCTGTGTGTGGGGAGGCTTCCAGTGTAGTGACGGGGGGGAGGAAGGAAGGACTGGAGGGGAAGTTTGTATTTCCCCCTTTTTCTTTACACCTGTAAATCTGTTGATCTAGAAGAGTACATAATATCCATTTATTAGTCACAAGATACCTTTCAGAAGCACTCAAAATGCAGAGGAATATTAATGTGAATTTTTTCTTTCACCCCTAAACACGTATTTTTCATATTCTTGTATTTTTAACTTTGTTTTGATTGTTCTTCATCATTTATTTGCTTCTTTTGCTTTCTTTGTAATTCATTTGTGTAGTTTCTCTGTAACCATATTGCTTTATTTTATTTTCTTCATTTTTAGCTACTAATTATTCACTGTTAATAAATCTTTGTTGAATGTGTACTGTGGACCAGACACTACTGAGCGAGCGCCAGAATCAAGAGATTGTTGTTTGTTTGTTTATTTTTTAATCTGGCCGCCAAGGAGCTCAGAGGTGGGGTGGGGGGGCAAGTAAATGGAAATAATCATGGAATAGGGTTAGTGGTCTGAAGATAAAGTAGTCCGGGGTGCTGTGGAGGATGGGAAGAACACAGTGCTTCCTGATTGGGAGTATTTATTGGGACTGCCTGTGGTGTTTAAAGCAAGCAAAATAATCCACATTCCTGGGACGTTTGGACTCAGCAGCTCTAGAAGGGACCGCCCACCTCTGGGAGAAGGCTCAGGTGCTTCTGATGCCTCATTTTGGATCAGGACGTGGAGGTGGAGTTGGAGTTGGGAGTTGAAAGTAAAACTGTTTAAAAAAAATGCTTCCGTCGCCACCACACACGATGAGGATATTCCAGCTGTGAAGCATTGCAGATGATGAACCAGTTTTTTTCATGGATATTAGGCGTTGTGGCTTTTCAAACACAGTTTACTTTCATCCAGACTTGACAGGTTTCAGAAATATTTCAGAAGTGGGAAATGTGATTAGAATGTTATTTTGTGTACTCTACGATTAACAACAATTGTAACAGAATTTTTATATTCATGGTGTGTTTTGTCTGTGAGAGTTCAGACCACACCACAGCTAAGAGATTTTATTTTAGCAGTCTGAAATCCACATACACTCCCAGTGTTTAACTTCTGAAGCTCTCACAGCTTAATTCCTGGTCCCAGTGACCAGAGATTTTAACTGGCAACTGAATAAGTGAATCAGCAAATTATTGGTGCATTAAAGTCGGTCAGGGAGACTCTGCGTGGCCCTTTTAGGACTTTGCACACCCACGCTAGGTTGGCTCTCACAGCTGGGAGATGGGTCATGATTCACTTCACATTAATTCTGTGAGGCATGTTTCCTTGTGTGTTCACAGCTCTGAAATCAGAATAAATCTCTGATTGACATCCTCTGTTAGGTTGAATATAGTAGGTGAGAAGTGAGGAAACATTTGGGTATGGGCGGATGTCTTGGTGCTGGTTCTTCCTCCTTCTCCCCACCCCACGCCATCCCCAGCATACAAATTCATGCACAGGGAAGTTAAACATTTCAGCAGTTCACAGAGGTATACAATGACACAAAAACAAAAAACCCAGTGTCCCTTTCTGCACCCCCCCCCCCGTTCCACTCCACAAAGCTAAGCACTTTTAATGGTAGTTCTTACTGGAACTTACTGTCAGGAATGGGCATTGGAATCACTTGAGATTATTTGGAAGGTATGGGTGTGGGCCTCATCCCCAGAGATTTGGGTCTGAAGGTCTGGATGAGCTATGAGATTGTACATTGAAAACCCCCGTCTGTGATTCTGCTGCACCCCATCAGCCCCTACGGTGCCGGATACTCTACAGGTGGCACGTTTGCTGGGAGAACAGTCTGCTCTGAAGGGAAGGTCCGTGTATCTGCCTCATAGAATTGCTGTTCAGAATCAGTCACAAAAATCCAGGCTGCATGGTGGAGAAGTTGCTTTTTATGTGATAGAAAATGTTGGTTATAGATGATGATGATGTTAACACCTTAAATTAGATTAAACAGAAGCTATGTGTCTATGTCTTAATTTAAATTTTCTATATCCAGTTAATTAAATTGCATGATTTAAATATGGAGAGTTCTTTGAAATGAAATGCTGAGAATTGAGAACTGTTATTTCATTTCTAAGATAACCTTTTGTTCGCTTGCTTTGTTGGCTTGTTTGAAATAACATGACAAGAACATCAGACTTGGCAAATGAAGCTTTGTTCTTCTTTCCCGCAGATGGCTCAGATTCCAGAGATAAGCCCAAGCTTTACCGCCTTCAGTTGAGTGTCACTGAGGTTGGGACAGAAAAGTTCGATGAGAACTCCATCCAGGTGTGCAGGCGAGCCACGGCTCTAGCACCATCTGTCCTTACATCGGGGTAGGAAGAGGCACATGGTACAGGGCCTGCGCACGGCAGCAAATACAGGAATGGACACAGATGAGGGACTTTATTGTTTTATAACTGTGTGCTCTGGGTCCCTTTCCTTTGCCTCAGCACAACCAGAGCAGACTGTGACATTATGTCCACTCTCCACCTCTGGAAACTTGACCTGGTCGTGGAGTTCCTCTGAGACTGTTGGCTTTTCTCCAGAAGGTGGTGATAACTTTGTGGGTCTTTTTCAGGATCGGGGGAGGTAGCCTGCCTCTGGGTCTGATGCCCATAGCAGTGGGCGTTCCCTCGGCTGTAGTTAACGTTGTTAGCCAGATATGGTACTCAGGTACTCAGTGAAAACAGCATAGCATGTTCTTTAAATGAGGAAGGCCAGGGTTCCTTACCTGACTGAACTCAGCTGACCTCCAGCAGACCGCCCTTTCTCTGTGCTGTCATCTCCCAGTTGCAAATGATGGGTCGGGTTATTTAGTGTCATTTTCAGTTCTGACATCCCTTCCTTCAGCACAACAGTAAAACAGATAAATAGAATTTGTAATCCTAATCATCTGTACAGATTTATGCTTAGTTATCTAATGTTTAAGATGACCGTGTGCTTCTCAGTTCAGATTTCTAGTGTGTCTTAAAGCAAGTTACTTGATGCTAAACATAATGTGTTCAATAATTCTGAGACTATTTTGACAGTGTTTATTTACTTTTATACTGTGGGGGGAGGGTTCTACTTAAAAAGCACCAAAAATCTAGTTTAGTTTATTATATTTATCATAGAAGAGGAACTCATGGTTTTAAAATGCTGGGTTTTTGTTTTTATTTTTAAGTAGGTTCCATGCTGGGCGTGGAGCCCAGTGTGGGGCTTGAACTCATGACCTTGAGATCAAGACCTGAGCTGAGATCAAGAGTCAGCCACTTAACCAACTGAGCCACCCAGGTGCCCCAAAAATTCTGTTTTTAAATACCATGTCCTTTGTGATGGAAGTTTCTTTGATTTTATTTTAGCTGTTTGGATCAGGAATTCAGCCCCATCACTGTGACCTCACAAACATGGATGGAGTTGTCACTGTCACGCCAAGAAGCATGGAGGCTGAGACTTACGTGGAGGGACTGCGCATCTCAGAGACAACCATGCTGCAGAGTGGGATGAAAGTGCAGTTTGGGACGTCACACGTGTTCAAGTTTGTGGACCCGAGCCAGGACCACGCTCTGGCAAAGAGATCTGTGGATGCAGGCCTGACCGCCAAGGGTCCCAGACACAAGCCTGGGTAATTGCTGTCCCTCAGCTTTAAGAGTTTAGGGTGGTTTGATTTATGTGTAAAGGAATCTGAATTCGGCATACATGACAGGTGGTTTCATTTTTAAAATTCAAAGTACGGTTTGTTGTTCTTGTTGATTTGGGTTGGTTGCAGAGGAAAGAAGAAGAAAGGGGTCTTGGCTTTATTGTAAAATTGAAGTTGTGGGCTGGTTTTTAAATTAGTTAGGGTTAGGAGTAATGAAACACCCGAGGAACTCTTTTAAGGAATTAAAAATAGTTTAGCTCCACCTAGTGCCTTTCTGAGGACTTGCAGTGTGGGCCTATTACCAGAGAACACAAATCCTTACTGATCATCTAATTAAACTGCTTGACAGGGGAGGGAGTAAGACTTCCTTTTTGGTAATGGTAGTTTTTTAAAAGAATACGCTGTTTAGCCCCTTTGTCATCCAGCTCGCAGGCTGCTAGGGCATGGGTCTTGGGACAGTCGTTGCCACGGCCCTTCCCACACGCTGTGGAAGGCAGCCAGAGAGTCCCCTGAGTACAGAGCAGCTCTCTGCCCCAACAGCACCGTGTACAGAGCGTGTGGGTGGTCTTCTCCCTGCTGCCTGTCCCGTTATTCCGTTCTGTGACCTACCTTTGCTTAGCCACCCAGAGTTGATAACTCTCGGGCAGGTGCGAATTGTTAGTTTCTTCGTGTCGGTCTTTTGCCAGTTTCTCGGCATTGTAAACTCAACTGCGATCTTTCCTGGAGGGTTATTAGGTCATTCTGTATCCATCTTGAATCCTGGCCCAGAAAAGGGATAAAAGGCAGCTAGTACAAGTAAGACTTAGTATCTTTCCCAAGATGACACTTTGTGGATCATCACAAATGTTCCCCTAGGCACATGGGACGTGGGAAATGTCATGGGGTGAGACCTTCTGTTCCCAGCTGCTCACCTCCAGCTCCACGTTTCAGCCAAGGACCCATCCCTCGGTTCCCAAGGAAAACCAATGTGGGCCTTGACTTCTCAAGAAAGCCCATTTCTGCCTGAATAGTCTTCCAGCTTTAAACGGAATGTGTATCTAAACTCATCCTTCCGTTTTGTGTCTTGGAGGACCATTTGTTTTATATTCCCTTTTTAAGGTAGTATTTACTTATGAGCCACGTCCGCATTTCCTGCCCCTCGTCGTGACCTCTGTGTGGCCCCTTTGTTTCAGCCAACAGTTCAGATGGTTTCCATTCTAATCCTCCGTTCTTCTTCAGGCCTGCATCTTTCTTTCGGCACCAGGCAGGGTGACAGGCTGAGGTGTGCCTGTCTGAGAGTCTTACTTGCCACTTACCTGTAGGATGTTTGGCCAAAGAAATCATCGTGTGGAATGGTTTCTTCTGGACTGTTGCACATTGTTTTTCAAGCAGTACCTGCAGTTTTTCCCAATCATACTTCATTCCTGAGTGGTAGATCATACTTACTTTGATGGTATGTGTTGCAGTTGTAGTGATAAGACTGTCCCTGTCCCATCACTACAGTCCTTGAGTTTTGCCCGGCAGGGTTTTCTGGTTTTCTGTATGTGAGGTCCCCCCCCATTTGTTTTTGCCATAATGGCTCCTGCTTTGGAGGCCTGCCCACGGTGTCTGTTTTCATCTTATCTCTGGCCAAAAGCAGAATCATACTAAGAACATGGCCTAGGTTTCTTTGATGGGAATGTGCTATGAAATTTTATGTTTATTATTACATCTTTTCCTTACAAACCTAGTGAAAACTGCTCGGTGGTTGAATATACCAGTACATCCATAAATTAGAAAGAACTTTCATTTTTTTTATAAACACTAATTTTGTTCTGTCGTCAAACTATTATACATATGTCTAGGTAGATAACCCATGTTTTTTTTTTTTTTTTCCCCCCACGGATGTGTGTATGTATGTTTTTTTATTGAGGTATAATTGACATGTGTTAGTTTCAGGTGCAAAGCATAATGATTCAGTATTTATATTTTTGCTAAATGATCACCACAATAAGTCCAGTTACCATCCATCACCATACCTGGGTACTTTTTTTTTCTAGTGATGAGAAGTTGTAAGATTAACTTTCTTACCAACCTTCAGATACGCAGTACAGTATTAGTAACTATAGTTTCCATACCATACATCACATCCCTGTGACTTACATTTACAACTGGAAGTTTTTGACCCACTTTCCCCACCCGCCACCCCTGCCTTTGGCAACTACCAGTCTGTTCTTTGTGTCTATGAGCTGAGGTTTTTTTGTTTTGTTTTAGATTCCATACGTGAGTGAGATAATACAGTATTTGTCTTTCTCTGTCTGGCTTATTTCCCTGAGCACAGTGCTCTCCAGGTCCATCCATATTGTGCAAATGGCAAACTTCCCTTCTTTCTCATGGCTGAATAACATTCCATTTTATATATGTATATAGCTAATATACATTAGTTATATATATAAACAAATATAAATATGCAAGTATATTTGTACAAGTTATATGTATGTAAATGTAAGTAAGTATATATAAATATATAACTAATATATTTTTGATGGGAGTCTTTAGGGTTTCCTATAGGTAATAACCATGTAATCGGCAAATAGTGACAGATTTATTTCTGTTTAGATGCCTCTAATTTCTTTTTCTTGCCTAATTGCTCTGGCTAGGACTTCCAGTACTGTGTTGAATCAAAGTGGTGAGAGTGGGCATCGTTGTCTTGCTCCTGATCTTAGAGGAAAAGCCTTCAGGTCTTCATCATTGAGTATGATGTGGCTGTGGCCATGTCATAAATGGCCTTTATTATATTGAAATACATTCTCTCTATACCCTCTTTGTTGAGAGTTCTTATTGTAAACGGATATTAAATTTTGTCAAATGCTTTTTCTGTATCTGTTGAGTTGATCATGTGATCTTTATCCTTTATTTTGTTAATATGGTGGACCACACTGACCTATGTGTGGATGTTGAACATCCTCGCATCCCTGGAATAAATCCCACTTGATCTTGGCGTGTGATCCCTTTAATTTAATGTTGAATTCAGTTTGCTAATATTTTGTACAAGGTTTTTGGATCTCTGTTCATCAGGGATATTGGCCTGTAATTCTCTTTTCTTGTGCCCTTGTCTGGTTTTGGTATCAGGGTAATGCTGGTCTTGTAAAATTAGTTTGAAAGAGTTCCCTCCTCTTCTAGATTTTGGAGAGTTTGAGAAGGATTGGTATTCATTTTGCTTTGAACATTTGGTCGAATTCACCAGTAAAGCCATCTGGTCCACGACTTTTGTTTGTTGGGTGATTTTTGATTAATGATTCGATCTCCTTGCTAGTAATCTATCTGTTCAGATTCTCTGTCTCATCATGACTCAGTCTTGGTACTTTGTATGTTTCTAGGACTTCATCCATTTCTTCTAGGTTGTCCAGTACCAGTTGTAAAGTCTTCTCTTTTAATTTCTGATTTTATTTTATTTCTTTCTTTCCCTCTAGTAACCTTGGGCTTTGTTCTTTTTTTTCCTGGTTCCTTGAGGGATACATGATGCATGTGTTCTTAATTGCAGATTTCAGGGTCCGTGTCTTCAAATCCTTAGTGAATGGTGGACTAGCAAAGTAGCACAATTTGATGTTGATGGTCAGGGTGGGACTTCTTTTGACGCATTCGTTGCACTCATTCACCTTTTCACGTATGTATTCACCCAGCCTGCATTCGTGGACACCTGTGTCACATGTCACCGTCCTCTGGGCTGACGTGGCCAGGACACGGTTCTTACGCTCAATGGTTATACTTAGATAATGTCATTAAAGTCATAAATAAGTCATTTTGTAATCATTTACATATCCAGAATGTAGTACAAATGGGTCCATGTTAAACTTTAAAGTCTTGTTAGCTTTTGGGGAAAAAGTAAAGAGCTTTGCATGGTGTTGAGTAGATTTGTTATTTTAGGATGATAATCACGTGTGGAGTCAAGAAGGCTTTGGCTGTATTTCGTACATCAGTAACATGGAGTTAGGGATTGGTGCGGTGTGTATGTAGCTTTGATAGATGATGGAGGGAGGTGAGCTGTCGTACTTCTGCTTGCTTTCATTATCAGAGACAAAGTAACTCAACTGAATTTCCCATTCCAACCATTAGAAACCAGGAGAACTTTCTATGTTTTGTGAGTATCTTGGTGACAGAGGGTAGGTGACAAAGTATTTAGCTTTTAGTACAAGCTTTTACTTTCTCAAGTTACTATTTTAAAGTATGATGCTGTTTTTGTATTACAAGATGATTTTATTTTCATAGTGATGCAGTAGGGGAGGAATTTGTACCTGATTTTCTAATTTGAAAAATTGTTTTGAATTTCTGCATCACTTGTGGTTTCATTCTATAGATTGGGCTTAAATACAAGTTTAAAGTTACCACAGTGCTGTGAAACTAGACTATTGTCTTTCAGATAACAAAAGAGATTGTCATTCTTTTTGATTACCTTGGGCAGAAGCCCAGGAAATTTAAGCACTTACCCCATCCTGTTGGTTTCCAGGTGTTTTTAGGGCTCTTTTTCCCCCTTTTTTGGGGCCTCTCTCTTGGTCTGGGATTAATGGATTGTATTTACCTTTATTTGTGCTGAAGAACCATAGCTTGCTTCAGGTTATTGACGCTTCAAAATGAGATTTTGTTTATTCTGAATTTTTCATAATGATGGTTTTAAAAGTTTGGTATTTTTAGATATTCTAAGAAATTGTTTAAAATAGAGTAACTCTTGATCTGATTACTATCATTATACAAAAGTTCCCCATTTCTTTATTATAGCCTAAGTAGTGGTATCCATGAGCTTTTAAAAAAATCATCAGATTGGCTTTGGGAGGATGGCTGCTTCGCTCCCGTGCCTTATCCTCCGATGAACACGGTTGCCTTCCCTGGACCAGCAAGTGGGCTCATGAAACCATAGACATCTGCACTTCATTTATGTGCTGTTATGTGATGAAGCAGCTTGCTTTTTTCTTTTATGGTTCTTTTTAATTTATTATTATTAAAATATAGTCTTAAAAATTATGATCCTGAGAGTATTCAGTATATAGCAGTAAGAAAAGTTCATAAAGTTTTTGTTCTTTAAAGATTTTATTTATTTGAGAGAGAGAGAGTGTGGCAGAGGGAGAGGGGGAAGCAGGTTGCCTGCTGAGCCGGAAACCGGACTTGGGGCTCCATCCCAGGACCCTGGGATCATGACCTAAGCTGAAGGCAGACGCTTAACTGACTGAGCCACCCAGGTGCCCCGAAAAGTTCATAAAGTTTTAACAGCTTTTTTATTCTGTAACTTTATATGCTGAAAATAAAGCGATTTCTTGAGGCTCTTTGAATTGGGATATTTAGCCGTTTCTTTTGTATTATTGAGAAAAAGGATGTCTTATCATTTGAGAGTTATTAATTCTATGTATTTCTTTTTTTTTTTTTATTCTAAAAGAATTGTTCAAGAGACAACTTTTGATTTAGGAGGAGATGTTCATAGTGGAACAGCGTTACCAACAAGCAAGGTAGGTAATTTACATGACCTGATAGGACTGTGTGTGGCATCATAGGACGCCATGGATGAGTCATTGGTAATATACTCGTAGAACTGTTGCGAAGACAGACTTCACAGTGGTCGCTAACTGAGGGTTGTCCTCATCTCTTGTGCTGCCTCTTAGTGATACATAACAGGCCTAAGGCTGGGGAACTGTGCTTTCTCCTCCAAGCAGTGCATCCTAGGCTCATCCTCTGTCTAAGTAGCTCTTCTTGGCCAGGTGACCTCTGAAGAAAACGGACTTCCCTCTCATCCACCTGCCAGCTTACCTTCTCAGGCACTTTGCTTCCACAGTTACCCCTTATCTTGCATGATCAAGGAATTTGTGTCCTCATTTTGGTTATCTATCGCTCAGTAACAAACCACCCCGAAACTTAGTGGACTAAAGTAAAACAGCACCCATTTTATTTACTGACAGTTGTGCAGTTTGGTTTGGACTCACTGGGGCTGTTTATTTGCTGGTCTTGCTGGTGGTGACCTGTGTTGCTGCATTCAGCTTCTGGTGGGTTGGTTGGTGGCCTGGTGGGGCCTCCCCCTCCCTGTCATCTCAGGTTCTCTCCCTGGGACCTCTTGCCCATCTCTCCCCGAGGGCAGCCAGATGTTCTAGTGCCTCACAGAATCGTGGAATTGACAGGCCTTCTTAAGCTTGGGCCAGAGCTGGTGCCCAGCTTTGATTCCCTCACCTTGCATTGGTTAAAGCCAAACACAGGCTTTGCGCAAATTCAGGGAAGGAGCTGCTCCAGGTGCGGCAGGCTGAGGCTGCCATGCAGCCTCAGCCCCGACAGGCGGTAGCACCTCCTGTTCTTAAACACCCATCCTGGGCCCTCCATTGTTGGCCCAGTTTTCTGCTCCTTGAGGAGGAGGTAGTCTCTGCTCTGCGTCCTCTTACTCCCTCTTCTTGCCTTGGCTCCCGTTTGGCTCCTGCCCCTTCATAGGGACTGTGTCTGTCCTGCGCTCTGCTGACATCCCGATTGCCCAGTCCAGTGCTCGTTTCCCTTCGTCGGCCTGAAGATAGGTTAGCACCGTTTACTTGGGGCACTTTCTTATTTCAGCCTCAGGGTGTCGCCCTCCTGATTTCTCCCACCTCGGTGCTCAGTCCTCCTGGGTCTCATCTGTTGGTAGTACCTCCTCCACGTCTTCCTCCACTTAACTTCTCACGTTGGTTTTAGACCTAGGGCTCCGTCTCTCCTGTGTGTACGTGTTCCTGAGGTGATCTTATGCAGTCGGAGAGCTAAAGTACATCTAAATATTGATGACTCTTGACTCTGTCTTTGGCCCTGACCTCTGCAGACCCCAGAGGCTTGCTTGATACAGCTGTGGTGATGTCTAAGACATATTTCAGGTTTAACGTAGCTAAAACAGAACTGATTTTCTTTCTCAAACATCTTTCTTTCGCTGATCCTTCCCCGTCTCAGTAAATGATACCCTCACCCATAGCGTTGTCCCCACAGAAGTCCACCACTGCTTATCCTGGGTTCTTTCCCTTCCCTCAGCCTCTACATTCACTTGTTGGCAAGTTTCGTTTGCCCTTCGTCTGAAATAGTCCACAAGTGCCTGTCTTTCTCTGTTGCCGCCGTGAGTGGTCGGGCAGAGGCTCCAGGTGTCACGTGGCAGGGAATCTGCATGGCTTCTAGTTAGCAACCTTTCCTCTGCTGACCTGGCTTGCCGCTCTTCTCCCAGTGGCCGGGCTGGTGTTCTGAAAATAGGAATTCGATCCTCTTACTGCCCTGCCTTCACAGCCCCTTCTGACCTGGCCCACTTTTCCTCTCGGCTTAGCCTGTGCCGGCCACACTGACCACACACCTCTTTCCCGTCTGAAGGCTCGGGCATGTTTGCTCTTCCTAGAATGTTCTTCCCACTGGTTTTCATGCAGCTAGCCCCTTCCTAATGAGACCTCAGTTTACACATCACCTCCTTGAAGAAACTTCCTTGAGCATCCAGGCATAATTACACCTTACTTTAAATCTCTGTGCCAGCCCATAGTATGCCATCTCCTGTGCCGACTGTGGAATGTGAGCACTGTGCAAGCAGGGACCTCACTTGACGTGTTCATTGCTGTGCTGCTTGTGCTCAGAAAGCGCTCAGGGCAGTGAAGAGCCACAGTAAAGAGCTGTTGAGCGACTGCATGAGCAGATACTCTTGGAACCAAATGTAACTGTCTTCATAAAAAGCTGAGTTTCTTAGGAGCGCCTGGGAGGCTCAGTCGATTGGGTGTCAGCTCCTGTCATGATCTCGGGGTAATGGGATTGAGCCCCGCGTCGGGCTCCACGCTCAGCAGGGTGTCGTCTTGAGGATTCTCTCTCTCTCTCTCTCTCTCTCTCTCTCTCCCCCCCCCCTCTCCCTCTGCCTCTGCCCCTCCCCTCCACGCATGAATGCTTGCGCACGTGCGCGCGCTCTCTCTCTCTCTCTCGTGCTCTCTCTCCAAATTAAATAAAAACTTCTGAAAGTGTATAGTTAAAACAGAAAACTTGGTAAATTAAGAAAAAATGTACAGAAATGAAAATCATTCATCCTCAATTTATAGTTGGCTATTGGTAACATTTTGATGGATCTTTTTCTGAGCTCTTTATGTCGTACATGTGTTCATTAATACACTTTGAAATAATTAAATATCCCCATGCGCACACACACACACCTTTCTGTCCTATGGCCTTTGGCTATGCTTTTGTAATCATTTTATTTGAAAACAGGCTAAAATTATTTTGTAATATGTTAGCTTATAAACATACCATAATTTATCCATTGCCTTCTTATTTTTCATTTATAACAGTTTTTTGTAGTCTGTTGTCATCCATTGACCAAGCATTTTATTTCTGTAAATGTGTTTTATGGAAGTAATCATTGTGTGTGAATATATATATTTACAGACATGGTTGTCAGGACACCCTGTCCTGGTGAACATTTTAAACAATGTAATCATGGATTAGTTCAATGAACTTTGGTGAACAGACAACAAAATGTTACACAACCATTACAGTTCTGTAACATAAAAATATTGTAAGATGTTTACAACATATGAAAAAGAGTATTTATTACAAAGTAGGTTGGATAACCTCATTTATGGAAAATAAGAAAAACCGTAAAGATAAATACAGCCCAAAGTTACTCTCTGGTTGGTAAGACAAGAATGATTTCTATTATCAAGGTCAATTTCTACAAATAAACAAATACAATGAGAAATTTGACATAAAATTTTTGCTACAGTGAATTTCTTTGTATGATTTTATTGATTGTGTTCTGATTATTTTCTTACTAATATAGGTTGCTTATCTGTTTTGTCTGCCTTGGGTTGGTTAGGGATGTGCCCTGCTTGGAAGAGCTTAAATGTACCATACTGGGCCGTATAAGTGTGCCTTTTCTCTGTTGATGAAGGGCAAGAAATAAACCAGTTTCTGTACTCACTTCTTCATTGGGTGCTGAGCTATGATGAGTAGATTTTTAAATCCTTTCTTAACAAGTAAAGCAAAGACCCTGACTTTTCATATTGTACATATTCTCTCAGCTCTCTCCTGAATTAGAACTTTTTGGAGTAGTTCCTGTTTTTACTGTACTGGTTGAGGAACCCTTGTGTATATGTACCACTTCTGCCTGTGTTTTAAAGCCCACGTCTAGCTCTTTGAAAAGCAAAGTGGCTGTGTGTTTTATTGTTCTTTGGAAGACAGTGTGTTTTGGGGCATGCCGCTGTGGACATGGCATCCCCAGCATTGCTGTGCCTTTTTCTTGTCCATGCTCCTCCTCTGCATCCCTCTCCTGCCTTCCCCTGCCTGGCAGCCTTGCATCAGATCTTCACCTGCAAGAGTAAGTGAAAGCCTGGTTGGTTTGCTTGGTTAAATGCTGTGTCTTCCCCTGGCTTAGAGCACCACGAGGCTGGACAGCGACAGGGTGCTGCCCGCCTCCAGCACGGCGGAGCGCGGGATGGTGAAGCCAGTGATCAGAGGAGAATGGCAGCAGGACTACCGCAGGCAAGAAAACAGGTAGGAGGTGGTTCTTTTTTTAATTATGAAAGAAGTGAAAGTATTCCTAGAAAGGGCTTGGGGTAAAGATGATTGAATCTACTGAGGCTTGGCTGACAGTTTTAGAATGCTGTTTTCTTTTCACATCACTGCCCTGGAGAGGGCTTCGTGAGAGTGGTGCTCCTTACCCCAGGGCCGCGGTGCCGTCTGTCCGGTGGAAGTGGGAGGTGCTCTGAGTTAAAAAGGTTTCTGTTTTAAATGTGCTCTTCTGTAAAACGTGGAGAAAGGAAGTTTTTCTAGGATGTTAATATTTGATAATTTTTATATTTAGATAATTTATTCATCATTTCACCCATCCGTATACAAAATCCTTCCATGTTTAAGTACATGAAGCCAAACATGACTTCAGGTGGAGTTTTTAGGATTTAGCGAGTGCCACGTTACTGTGTCTTATGTTCTGCTGAGAAGGGTAGGGGTAAATATCTGTTTCTTCTGCCATTGTTCTTGCCTAGTGTTTTTGAACAGAGAACTTCTGCCTTTTGTTACTTCCTTTTCTTAGGATTTTTAAGTACGTGTTACCTTAATTAGAATTCTACTTCCTTGTGACTTCTTAACATTGTTCAAATATTGAAAAGTGATGTCAGTGCCTCGCACATTGAAGTAACAGGTGATGAGTTCCAAATACTGGTGAGCTTCAGCAGCAGCGTGATGTGGTTCGAGTACTTCTCCAGCAGGTTTCTAAACACAGACAGCAATCGGGCAATAGCGCAGGAGTACCGTATCCTGTACTCTCAGTATCAGCAGTGGAACTGGGGGTGTCCTTCTTTTAGTGCTATTCAGATTTTTGATGAAGCCATTCTAACTGTTCTCTCTCAGATCTGGTAACTGAGGCAGGTGACTGGCCCAAGGTCATGTATCAATTTGGTGACAGGCAGCTGATGTAGTTCTTTAATTTTCCATCTTCCAGTAGAGGGCGCTGTCAGTTATAAGTTTTTAATACCATTTATCACAGTAATTCAGTTTGTAGATTGATATGGGAATCTCGGGTTTTTCCCTTGTTTTTATCCGGCACTTTTGGTTATTATTCAAGATTTTTGTTGGCTGTGTGCATTTTTTTTAGATGTAATAATAAGTCTACTTTCTGTGTCTGTACTTGTTTTTGGTGGTGTATTCTAGAATAAGATATTCCAAATGGTAAACTAGCATCGTAAAGAGTGCCTCTATTCATTTATAAGGTGATTGAGAGCAATGTATCATAGTTCTTAGCCCATAAATATTTGAATGAGTGAATAAATCAAATGGGGGAGAGGAAAGAGCAATTAGGATAATTCTTTTAGGACATGCAAAATTAATCAGTGTGTAAACTATATATATATAGTTGGTAAGTAAATATAGTAGGTTAGTACAATGTCAGATAGCCATCTGATGGTTCATTGTATGTTCGGATTGATTTTATCCTGTGAGTAAAGGTTTTACTACAGGTTTTATTGGAGCTGTAGGTATGTACGACTTTGTTGGTACTACAGCAGTGATGGAAACAGGTGATTCTTCTATTTTTGGTCTTTGTTTTTCACATATACAATGTGGGTGTAAGCAGTGCTTCACTTAATTGGTATATTCATAAAAATCTAAGTTGTCTTAATAAATATGTTTAAAATACTGATTTTAGGGGCGCCTGGGTGGCTCAGTCATTGAGCGTCTGCCTTCGGCTCAGGTCATGATCCCAGGGTCCTGGGATTGAGCCCCACATCGGGCTCCCTGCTCCACGGGAAGCCTGCTTCTCCCTCTCCCACTCCCCCTGCTTGTGTTCCTGCTCTCACTCTCTCTCTCTCTCTGTGTCAAATAAATACAATCTTAAAAAAAAAAATACTGATGTTAGTCAAGGAAAGACATCTTTTTGAATAATGGAGTGCCTTAAGTTCTCACTGACCCTTTTTTTTTTTTTTTTTTGGTGAGAGATTAAATTCCTTATTTTTACCAGATGTGTTAAATTGAGGAAACAATTGGTAACGTTCATCCAGTTTATTGTATAGATAGTAAATTGAAAGTAACTGCTTATCTGCAATTTTGGATGTCTGTAAATATAGGAGTTAAGAGAGACATGTTAACGTAATTGGGCATTTAAATTCTGTTGTTTATAAGAGCCTTTTACACCTGAATTGTTGAGTTAAATCTAAATTGTTTAATCATAGACAGGATAAGAAACTGTGAAGCATATAATTTGATGGAAAGACTTTTCTTTTTCCTTCTCACGATTAAAACAGTTTGAGGTAACTTGCTGTGTTTCTCTTTGTTGCTCCTTCAGTGCCAGGGGAGGTGGGGTGGCGGGATGGGAGCTGCTGGGGACCAGTGACTGGTCTGTGGCCATCGCGGGCTCTTCTCCCTCTCGTCTCCTTTCTTAAAGAAGTTGTCACAGGAGCCCATGTAGTGAATGAGCGGTCACAGCCGTGACTCTAAACCCTGAAATCAGGCAGGTTCGTCACCGTTTATCCAGGATTGGTAGACTTCAGTGTTCCTGCTGAAAATGACTGTCATTTAACTCACAAATTCATAAGCACCGATAAGGCTGTTGACTCGCCCTTCCAGCAGATGTGAAGCTGTGTTTGAATACTGACCTTAGTTTTGTCTGAGCTCAAATTTACCTCAGTAGTTCTTTCATCCCGAAGTAAGTCACTGTAGCCCCACTCTATACTTTCCAGTTAAGTTTGTGGGAAGGCACAACGCATGTTTCTTTGCTTTTGCTGTCAACTTTAATTTTCTTAATCTATTCGAAGACATATTTTGTAAAATTTTTCCTGGTCATCTGTGAAAGCTGAGCTAAATGGTAAAGATTTAAACTCTTTAGGAATCTAATTACTTGCCAGTTTGTTTGGGGTGGGGGGTGACCTACAAATGTTACACATAAAATACAGCTAGTAGCCAAGTAGCTTAGAGTAATGATTAAATTGCTTGAAATTCTAATCGCATGTCTACATGAAAGAGTAGTTAAACTGAACACCATCCATCGAGAACAGTATACATCTAAGGTAAGGAGATCTCAGTTGGATTTGTAATTATTTTACACATTTTAGAAATTCTGTGCTTACTAATGGCTTTCAGATGTTGTTTGACCACAGTACACAACACAGAATCCTGTTGTATATTGTGCCCCAGTGGACACATACCTACATATGTATATATTTATAACTGAAAGAAGAATTTCACGGAGCAGTGAACCATCACACGGAGGGTGATCCACTGTTTGGAGAACTCTTTTATAGAACTAGAAATGTACCTAAACTTTGAGGTACTTTGACCCAGAATACCTGGAAATACATAAACATTAGTACAGTGCTAATTCTTCGAAGTGTCCCGAATACTAGTTGCCCTTGGTTTATATTTCTCGGCAGTGCCTTGTTTTTGTAGTGTCCGGCTAAATGATGAAAGGTGTCTGGAATTGATGTGACTTTAAGAAAAAGTGTGAGTAGGATTACTTCTTCTGAAGGCGGGCTTCCCTGTGAGCATCGAGAAATGGTAATACGGAGTGACTGAAGGGGCCTGCGGGGGTGATCTTCTCTGAGCTCTATCAGAAGCCAAGGGCAGTGTCTGGCTCTTAGGAACTTGTTTGTCATGTGTGAGAGCTCAGTTTCAGGCCCACGGTGGTTTAGTTTTTCTCGGGTCTCCTAGCAGTGGCCTTTCACTGTGACTCGAGCCATTGCTGTAGCAGGTGCATGGCAGCCTGGTCGCCCTACTCCGCACGAAACCTTCATGAATAATAGAGAATCGTGGTCAGATCAGTTCTCAGGATGGAAGCAGATACTTCAGGGAACTGACCTCTGTGAGGAGTACGGATATGATGACTCTCAGTACGCTCGTCTGAATATTTGAACAGTTTCCATGTGAACAGGAGTCATTGGGCTGTGTATTATTTGTAAGAACCATATGGAGACTGTAAAAACAGTTGCCAAAATACGCATAGATTGCTAGTGATGTTGTTAGCCACATGACCTGTTTTTAAGAGATGGCCACTTTTTTCTTTCAGAACTCAGGATGCTCCTGGGCCTGAACTGATATTGCCTGCAAGCATTGAATTCAGGGAAAGTTGTGAGTAACTTCAGATTCCATTGTTAGTGAATTATTTCTTGTTCCATTTTCCTCCATCTGATTTTCATGGGTTTTTTTTGTTCTTTTTTTTCTTTTTCTTCTTTTTTGAAATCTTTTCACAGCTGAAGATTCATTTTTATCTGCCATTATCAATTATACTAATAGCTCTACAGTCCATTTTAAGTTGTCACCTACATATGTATTATATATGGCATGTCGGTATGTATTGTCCTGCCAGTACAGACCGGATGTCAGTCCTACCGAGCGTACTCACAAAGTGATTGCAATAGTCAACAGGATGGTGAGCATGATGGAGGGGGTGATCCAGGTAAGCCACAGCCTGCAGAGCCAGTTCAGTAAGTGCGCCCCTTGTCCCACACCAGGAAGCCAGTGGCTTCCGTGTTCCCTCCTGGTCGTGTGTTGGACTTGACCTCCACAGTCTTTTCTGAAATGCAAGTTCTGTGAATAGCATGGACAATGGCATAGCTTTAAAAGTTGAAAAGAAATGTAAACTTGTTTTCTGTTTCTTCCTACAAATGTTAGAATACGGGAAGGTAATCTGAATGTGGGAACGTCATGATCACGGTAAAGATCCTTAAAATGGCAGTGGTTGTGAGAACGTGTCGAGACTTGTGGGGACTTTTTTAGAATCAAAAACAGTAGCATGTTGAGGTGAATTTCACATTAACGTAAAGTTAACCATTTTGAGGTGACTCATTCAGTAGCATTTCGTACGTTCACAGTGTTGTCGTGCAGCAACCACGTGTGGTTCCGGAACATTCCCATCCCTTGAAAGTAAAACCTGTGCCCATGAAGCAGTTTGCCCTCGTAACCCCTCCACCAGTCCCTGGCAGCTGCCTCCTTAGAGTCTTCTCATGGTTACAAAGGCTCTTTTCTAGTGTGAGTGTGTGGTGTTGGTAGTAATTATGTGGATTTTTGATAGCACTCATTTAGGTGCGATGGACATCACGACATTTCTCAGTGATGATGAAATGTTGAAAATCTTTCATAAAACTGTGGACAGCTTAAGGAACCAAGAGTATTCTTTTTGTAGTATGGTTTGTTTCTTTTTAAGTACTCTTCATCTGTAGTTGGTAAAATTGGCATAGCAGTTTTCCAAACTCATAGATAATTTGAAGATTTAATCTTAAGTCCTTAAAAGTAAATGTAAAGATTTTAAGTTTTTCCAAACCACTTATCAGTGCTGTTATTCGGCCACGAAATATAAAACTCTAGTTACACATTATGAAGCAACATGATTAGATGGTTTGGTTGTTTTCCTCCTGTGAGGGTAGCTTGAGCAAACTAATCTGTTGATTCCTTCAGAATTGTTTTAAAAAGGCCAAATTTTTCAAGAACTGTTTCTTTTATGTTTGAGGGGTTAGCCTATGAATCTCATGAGCTTACAGTTCTTTTACCCAAGTGAGGAAACAGCTAAAAAGGATTGTCATTTTATTTGGATTCCATTTTTGTGTTCCTCTCTTACTAATTTATAAAGAAACAGATTTCCTTTTGTTCAGAGCCATTGTCTGTCTTCCCTCATGTTTGCATTTCTAAAGCCTGTTTCAGACTGTGAAACTCCTGTCATCAGACTACTGCCGATAGACTTTTTCTGATTGAATTTGAACTAGTCAGTGAGATCATCATTATCACAACAGGTCTTTTAAAACACATTCAGGGTTAGTATGTGATTGGAGGAACCTTAAAGTTTTAGGGAAAAATCGTAGTAATGAATAAATGCTTAAATTTGTAAAAACCTACTTTCAAAAACCGATTTACTCCGTTTTAGTATAGTTGTTTTTTATACATTAAAAATTTTTTAACTTTTATTTTTATTGTTTCTGTTGGTCTTTCTGTCTCTTTCATCCTATTAAACTAGAGGATAGACACTCATCTTATATACCTTTAAGTAGTCAGACACACGATATCATTAAAAGACGTTAAGAAGTCCTTCATTTATAAATCTTTTAAAGAGATCAGTGTGTTCCTGTGTTAATTGTCACATTCCTTTATATAAATTCTGGGAATTCCCTCCCTTACTGCGCCAGTGTTAAGAACGTAGAACTTATCCTTTATGTCATGTACTTCCAAAGCTGCTTCAGAGCCAGGAATGAATATGTAATTTGGGAATAACATAACTAAATGTCGTACCTTCATGTCGTACCTTCATGTTAGTGTTTTGATTTATTTAAACTATCATGATTGTTTACAAGTTTCTTTCTCTCGTTCTGCTTGATTTCCCTTCGTCTGTTTTTCTCCAGGAAGTAGACCAGGTTGATCAGGTAGGACGTGCTGCTGGGAACTGGTCCTGGCTATGTCGGCTTAGCTGAGTTTCTCGCGCTGCTTCCATGTCAAACACAATACTCCAGCAACCGGACTGGACGGTTCATAACACTCATTCAGCAACTGAAACATGCAGTACTAAATCCTTTTTTGACTGTGCAACCTTTATCAGCATTTCATAATTTCTGCTTAATGCACTTCAGTGTGGATATGAAATGACAAAAGTTCTGTTTCTCCTCTTTCTTGTTTATCCTTGGTTCCTATTCTTTGGATCTCATCTGAAGTTGCCTGGCCTGCACATGTGGTCGGGAGATGATGTGATAGATCAGTACTTGATACCGAGTTGCTCGGCATCCGAGCCAGTGACTATGCGTATCAGGGTGGCTGTGGGTAACCATGGATAGACGCGTGTGTACTTCACAGATTACCAGATAATGCACAATCTCCAATTGGGTGTTGTAGGGTTTGATATCTCTGTTTTCGGCCCTGATTCCATACATGGGAGCTAACTGGATCCATGTGTCTGTCCATGAATCCTAAGAAGATGTTGCAGTTCCATTGCTGTGAATGTATCCAAATTCCTTTGCAAATATCTGGTATCTGTGCTAAATACCTCGGTGACAATGGGAAGGTACTGGTCTATCTCCAGCAGCTTTTCAAGAGCATTCCTTTTTTTTTTTTTTTTTTCATTCTTTTTGTTTGTCTTTGGATCGCTTATGGAAATGTGTTCTGTCTACAGAAACAGAAGAATATTGCAGGGGCACTTGCCTTCTGGATGGCCAATGCATCTGAGCTGCTCAACTTCATTAAACAGGACCGAGATCTTAGTCGAATCACATTGGATGCCCAAGACGTTTTAGCACACTTGGTTCAAATGGCGTTTAAGTAAGGAGCACGTTTTTGGAGATTGCACTATTCTGTAGAGATTTTTTTTTTTAAAGGTTTTTATTTATCCTAATTAAAGATGAATAGCGAGAAGCATGAATAACTATGTGCCAAATGTGTTGATTTAAGAAATTCAATTTATTAGCTGTGTTTCAGGAATACAATACTGTTGTATTGTAAATGGAAAATATTTCTGAACAGTATAAACTATTTCACTTGTGCATGTCATGTCTGACAATAGCAGTGTGTCCTGCTGAGGTTATTAAAATTGCCTACGTTTTTTCAGATACCTGGTTCATTGTCTTCAATCAGAACTGAATAATTATATGCCAGCCTTTCTGGATGACCCTGAAGAGAACAGCCTACAAAGACCAAAAATAGGTTAGGATGCCCCTTTTCTCCTCCCTCCCTGTCTCTCCTTCTCTCTCTCTCTCTCTCTCTGGGCTTTCCTTCTTCCCTCCTTCTGTTTAACTTCCATTTTAATATTTCACATGCATAAGAAGGAGGTATTTTCAAAATAAATGAGATAACCTATTGGCTTTGGTATTCTTCAGTAAATCGTAACTGCTGTCTGTTCTCTTTCAAGAACAGCTCTGGGTTGGTGTGTCATGGTTTTTCAGAAGGTGTCTTGGGGGGAGCTGCGGTGTGCGTAGTTACCAGCCGTGTGTGGTTTCACACCTCACTGTCACCTCCTGTCTGAAGAGACCGGTGTCTCAAAAGTGCCCCGGTAGGCATTCTTACCGTAACTGCCACTTTCTGAATTCACCGTTCGTTCAAAAGACTCTTGCTTTCATCCCGCGTCTCTGACCAGATGACGTTCTGCACACGCTCACGGGAGCCATGTCTTTGCTGCGACGCTGCCGAGTCAACGCTGCCCTGACCATCCAGCTCTTCTCCCAGCTCTTCCACTTCGTCAACATGTGGCTCTTCAACAGACTGGTGACCGATCCCGAGTCGGGGCTGTGCTCTCACTACTGGGGGGCGATTATCCGCCAGCAGCTGGGACACGTGGAAGCGTGGGCAGAGAAGCAGGGCTTAGAGCTGGCAGCTGATTGTCACCTCAGCCGGATAGTGCAGGTGGGCCTCCCGAGTCTCACCTCCCCACCGTCCCTGGACTTCGTCATCGGTGGCTTTCATTCTTTCCGGGGTCAGAACTCGGATTCAGCCAGTTCAGTACCCCTCCGGGGTGTGGCGTGTGCACAGCTAAGGGAACACTGGCGTGTTGGTTTGCCTGGGTCGCTGGGACGGACTTCCACAAGCTCGATGCATCAGCGACAGACGGTTGTCTCCTCGTCCAGGAGGCAGGAAGTCCAAGGTCACGGTGTGGGCTGGGTGGTTCTCTGCCTTCATTTTCACAGGTGTTCTCCCTGTGGGCATGTGTGTCTCCACACATCCACTGTTTATACGGACACAAGTCATGTTAGACCTGCTGTCCTCGCTCACTTCCGTCAAGACCCTTTCTCCAAGTAAGGTCGCGTTCTGTGGCACACGGGGTTGGGACTTCTGTGTATGAATTTTAGGGGACACGGGTGAGCCCGTAGCAGGTGGTAAGCAGTAGAGTAAGTGCCCTTAAAGGGTTCTTTTCTGAGGCCAGTAGGTGTATTTTGTGAAGCTCCATACTGAATGGATGGATTCCAGTTTAAAACTGGGTAACACTTCGGTCTTTAGCATACGGAGCCAAGTGACCACAAAGCAAAAACCCGTAGTGGATGCCCAGAAGAGAAGGAGAAAGGGGTCTAAGCATAGCACTCGGCAGTCCTCACACCCCAAAGGGCCAGGGCAGGAGACTTGAGAAGGGGACAGAGGAGCACTCAACAGCTGTGTGCTGAGGGCTCGGCCGGTTCTCAGGGAGCCACTATGTAGCCCACATGGGACACCCTCAAGGAAATGAGATCTGCAGCCTCAAACCTAGGACAGATTTTTTTTGTTATTATTACAGTGTGTAATTTTGCATTTTTTCTCAATTTCTTAAACTCTTTTAAAGTAATTTAGTATAGAAAGAGGCTACTCTCCTCCTCCTTGGATTGTATCAGCTGGCTATAAACAAGTCATTACAATGAAACTTTATTCAGACCCCAGGAATTGGTAATCGGAATGGTTATGATGTAAATGTTTACAGTTTCTAAAAGAATGTTTAAAAATGACTTATGGACATAAATGAATCTCATTTACATTTTTATATAAAATATAAATGTCTATACTTTAGTAAAATTAAGAAACTGGCTGAAAACCTTCACTAGACAATGCTTTTTCAGTTCAATTCAATGTTAATAGAAGTGTGTTTCCCTGAAAGACATTCTGCATTTCAAAATCAAATTAGCAAGTTATTACAGTTTTAAATGTTACATAAAGGGGAATATTTATGAAATACTTTTGAATCATATCTCCTGTTACTTATTCTTTTGAACAGGCAACCACTTTGCTTACAATGGATAAATATGCACCTGATGACATTCCAAATATAAACAGTACCTGCTTTAAGTTAAATTCACTGCAACTTCAAGCCTTATTACAGAATTACCACTGTGCACCCGATGAGCCTTTTATCCCCACGGTGAGTGGCACATATTACCCACACAGCATGAGACATGTTTGCATAGGGAAATTTTTGGTTCAAAAAAGTGAGGGAGAGTCGACATTTATAATTACTTTGTTTCTTTAATAAATAAGCTACGTAATCTCATCTCATAAGATCATTTTTCTTGTTGATATTTGAGTTTGGATTCGGTACAAGAAGTACAAAATACACAAGCATTTTAGGTAGGAAGGGATTTAATTCAGGGAATTAGGTTCTTGGGAAGTCATTGGAAGGACTGGGGTAGAGGAAGTTAAGTTGCCCTGGTTCCCAGGCTCTCCCCTGGGACCTGAGGCTCAGGCCCGAGAGTTCCTGCCACGGCCGCAGATATCCATGTGCCGCAGGCAGAGTGCCCCTCATATCCACCGCCCATCCTCGTGTGCCGCCAACAGCAAGCAGCGCGGCAAGGGGGCCCCCTGACCTGGGCAGGTGCAGCTGACTGGTGGGAATCGAGGTTTGGCATCATGCCTCTCGAGAGGAGGAGTGGAGGGTGAGCGGCCTAGTCCACGGCGTGGGCTACAGCTGCTGTGTGGAGGGCGAGGAAGGCTGCAACTGCTTGTCACCATCCGCGGATAAAGTCCGCTCGAGGCAGGAGTCCTGACGAGGGAAGTGCATGAGGTGCATGGGTTGACCTCTAGTCCTGACTTGGTGCCAACAAAAGACGTGTACGGAGTAGCCCAGGATCAGAAACCAGCAGACGCCCACCGACAGAACAGCGTGTAGAAGGTCTTATCGCCGCCGAGGCGTGAATTTGCACGGCAGATGACACGCACTGCGCCGTGTGCACAGAATTCAGGCACGAAGTAAATAGAGCTTCCGTCTGTACGGGTTTCACGAGCAGACAGGTGGGGGTTGTGGTGGGAGAAGCCTGGGAAGCTGACCCAGGGAGGGAGACGGTGACGAGGGGCTGCTTCTCCATCCCTTGAACCGGGGGCAGTTGAGGTGCCGTGTTCACTTCCTCGAGCTTTACAGTGAAGGTGTGGGAGCTTTCCGATTAGCTGGGAATAGGTATTTTTGTCCCGATTTTTTTACATTTTCCACTGTGAGCTTTTTCTGTCATTAAAAATTCTACAAAAATAGGATTATTAGCACCTGGATGTTAAAAAATTGCAGGGAAAAAAATGACTACTTTGGAAAAGGGAAACCATTTTCTTGTGATTGAATAATTTCTTTTTAAGGCTGCAGATGACTTGAGATTGATTATGACTGTCTTGGTTCATATGTTTGAAGTGTGTACTTCGCAGGTGATCCGTTGCTCTGCGAAGTGACGTTAACACACTGAGAAATCTGTTCCTGCTCGCAGCCTGCCTGCGTGTGTGTGGCCACACTGTGCATGAGGAGATCTGAGTGCCAGTCCGTTGGCATCCGTTCTCACTGTGCGTCTGTGTTCTGACCAGGACCTGATCGAAAACGTGGTGGCCGTGGCTGAAAACACGGCTGATGAGTTGGCGCGCAGTGACGGGAGGGAGGTGCAGCTCGAAGAGGACCCCGATCTGCAGCTGCCTTTTCTTTTGCCAGAAGACGGCTACTCTTGCGATGTTGTCAGGAACATTCCAAATGGTTTACAAGAGTTTTTAGACCCTTTGTGCCAGAGAGGTGAGTCTCACCTACTGGACCTGGCGTCTGAACTATGACCCGAGCCTCGTACTGGGGGGGTGGGGGGAGTGGGGTGTGTGTGTGTGGGGGGGCAGTCCACACGTGGGGAGCACCCACCGTGTTCCAGGACATGGAAGTAAGCGTTTCATGGTGACAAGGGGTCAGCAGTGTCCCGCCATGAAGTCCCTGGGGGGTGCTGTGACCCTCCCGCGGGCACTGGCTGGGCCCACCCGCTGCCACAGCCACCTTTCTGCCAGGCCCGCGAGGAAGGAGGACCTTTTGTTGCTCCTCCCTCCATTTTTTGTGGGCCCGGGAGCTTGGCTTACCCCTAGAACTGAATTGTCCGTCGTGTTGCTACCAGCAGAGCTGGGGGCAGCATGAGTGCTGCAGTCAGACCCTCCCAGCTCGGACCCAAGCTCTGTCCCCTGTGACTTCCGTCTGTAAGACGGGCACGTGGGCAGCAGGGGCTTAGGATGTGGTGAGGACCAGGCCAGCTGCCCGTGGGGCGCTTAGCCCCGGGGCGCCTGGATGTGTGCGTGAGCCAGACTGCAGCTGGTCCTGCTGGGGTAGGGGGAGCCCCCCCCCCCCCCCCAGACTGCAGGTGCTGAGGAGTGTGAGGGCAGCGAGCTCCCCGGTCTCATCCTACACCCGTTCACATGCTCTTGTTGGACTGTGCTGATACAAACACCACACTTAGGGGGCGCCCGGCGGCTCGGTCGTTTGAAGCGTCCGACTCTTGGTTTCGGCTCAGGTCATGATCTCAGGGTCCTGGGACTGAGCCCCGTGTCAGGCTCCCTGCTCCGCGGGGAGTCTGCTTGACATTCGCTCTCCCCCTGTTCCTTCCCCCCCAAATACCACACTTACACCTGAAGCACAAGCTTTTAAATTAGACCACAATTCAGTCCCAGTCTGTGTTTTGTAACGTGGAGCTCAGATGAATAGAAAAACATTCAAAATTCAGGAGTTTAAACAAAAATAATAGCAAAGTTAAGGTTTTATGTTCATCTACATAAGCGTGGTGAGTGTGATTTTTCATTTCAGTGACTTTCACATGCTACAATAAATAGATTTTTATGTCTTTAAAGGTTTTGATAGTTTAAAATTTCCATTTTCCAAAGCCTTGTTGTAACAAAAGGGTAGTGTGTTAGTTCATCCACCGGCAAATGTGGCTGTAGCCATGCCGGGAACGCGGACCCTGTCTCCTCTCCACACCATCCTCCGAGCAGCGGAGCTGAGGCACGTGCGTCTTCGAGGAGCCTTGTGTGAAGGAGACAGGGGCTGGGACAGGAAGCCGGGCTCCTGTCTGGGACCAGCAGGGAGGATGGAGGTGCGGGCTGCGGTAACGTCCACAAAAGCTTCGGTCGGGCATTGGGAGCCCCCGGGGCAGGGCTGCTGTCGGGGGAACTCTCCGTCCCCGCAGAGGGGGCCTGCGCTGGTCCGTGGCACCAGCGTGTGGCCTCGGTGTGCCGAGCCCAGGGGTATCTGCTGCCAGGCGGGCACCACCGCGTGTCACACCTGCAGGGCCATGCCCATCAGCTGTGTGTCCCCAGCACCCACGCAGCCACGTGTGGGTTACAGCGGCAGTGCTCTGGCAGGCTGCTTCCCGGGCCGCCCTCCCTGCCCCCACCCTGCGAGGCCCTCCGGTGCTTGGCAGCCCGTCACTGCTGGCTCTCCTGCCCGCAGTCCTGCCCCTTCAGCCCCAGGATCCGAGCGCGCAGCCTCCGCTCCCAGCCTTGTCTTTCGTACTAACTGCGACTGTGGGCCCCCGGGGCCTTTTGGGCCCCCCCCCGCCCCCCCGCCCATGCCCACTGCTTCATTCACACTCCTGCCAGCCAGCCCTTTGTCTAGAAAACCTCCGCCTCCTCCTGACACTTCAGCCATTTTCCCCACAAGTGATTCTGTGTTCTTTCGGGATGTTTCTGTGACAGCGCTTGAAGCACGTGTATCCGTCTGTCTCTGGGGTCTAGCTGCAGTCCCCGGGGGGTGGGCTCCCCCTACTCAGCACCTGCAGTTCCGGGGGGGGGCGGGCTTCCCCTACCCCTTAGCACCTGCAGTCCCAGGGGG
>NW_023270812.1:10587656-10714301 GCF_011800145.1 Mirounga leonina
CCCCTCAGCACCTGCAGTCCTGGGGGGCAGGCTCCCCCTACTCAGCACCTGCAGTCCGGGGGGGTCAGGCTCCCCCTACCCCTCAGCACTTGCAGTCCCGGGGCGGGGGCAGGCTCCCCGTACCCCTCAGCACCTAACGTGGGGCCACTGGGCGTCGGGTGCTCAGCACCGAGTCCTTGTGAAGGCGCACATGGGAAGACTAACTTACTAGCATTTTTCAGATCTGTATGTGTGATTTGCGGTGTGCACACAGCTGTCAGTTTTGTAATGTGTGCCATCGAGGAGAGGCTGGCCAAGTTGGGAAGAGTGAGCTCTTGCCTTGTTGGTGAAGTTTACTCTGTGACTTCCCCTGCGGGTCCCCTGAATGATTGATTTCAGGACGTATGTGCTATTTCATCATGGTCTTGGCGTCCCCACATTATTCCATATGTGTCAGATGGTAACACAGCCTATTACAGAGGTGCCTTTACAAGACTTACAAAGAACTGGGTGTTTTCTTGTATGACATCAGTGTTTTTAATTCTTCACGCTCAGTTCTTTGTAAGCCAAATAAAGAAGTACTATGTGTTCTCGATTTATGCTCCTTTTGTTTTGTCCTGTAACATAGTCGTGTGAGAGAAGGCTATAAAACCAGCACAGACTCATACCTGATCGGAGATGCATTCCTTCACCTAAGAGAGCAGAAAATGTCTGTCTGATGTGTGATCCAGCCTTGACATTTGAAAAAAATAAGAAAATAATAAAAATTGTTCATTTCAAAATCGTGATAATCACAGTCCCCTCAAGTGGGGAAAAGAGAAGTTGTAGGTTGTATTTTAATGAAAATGGGTTGAAACAGTGATTTAAAAAAAAAAACATACTCTAAGTTTATATCTTTATTTTAACTGGTTTTGTGACGTCTCCTTTTCCCCTTACTGCAAAAAACCTCGTAAGTGCCCCCAAATAATGGGCAGCCTCCCCTCACTGGTGGACTCCTAGAGTGGGAGAGTGGTGCCCAGTCCCAGTCCTGAGGACTAGCTGAGGCTGTGTCTGCTGGCGAGAGCGGTCAGTGTGACGTCGGGCACGTCCTGTGCTCTGCGTGGTTGTTTGGCTGCTAATACTAGTAAGACCAGACTGCTTTGGAGAACATTTAAGAATTGTGCAAGGCCTGTGTGATACGACTTTGTCAAGAAATTCCCGAGAAACACAGAATAAGATCTGACAAAATGAAGAGTGACGTGTTATGAATCAAAAGGCTTAGTTCTGTACAGATGTCATTTCTTCATGATGGGAATGTCATAGATACTCTTTAAAACATTATAAAATGATTCTGCAATTTATTTGTGTGAAATTTAAGTGGCTAGTAAGGAAATTTGGACAGAGTCATGAGAAGGGGTCCATCCTCCAGGTCAGAGTCCTGCCTGAAAACCGTAGAGCCCAGGCTGTGACATTGTGGGCAGATGTGGGCACTGGTGGCGGTTCTGGTCTCCGCTGTGCAAGGCATTCTGGGTGCTGTTGAGCGCTTGGTCAGCAAGGAAGAAGTTACCATGCAATTCAGTGATTTCTCACAGAAGTAAGGAGAGAAGTTCTTTAAAAAAAAAAAGAAGGGGAGACCAATTTCACTTTTCAGCTTGCTGTTGAATTCCATTGGACGAAAACAAATAATGATTTTAAATGTCTGATAGTTCAGTTTTGAGAGGGAATGAATGTATGTAGAGTAGGAAAAAATAATGTCATCTTTAGATATTAAGCAATTGACACATGATGCTGCTTCCCTTCTTGAAGATTATGTGGCTGACATGCTGTGCTTTTCAGTTTTATAATTTGCTTGTTTTCTCCTCAGGATTTTGCAGGTTAATTCCTCATGCACGCTCACCAGGTACTTGGACAATATATTTTGAGGGTGCAGATTACGAGAGCCATCTTCTGCGTGAGAACACGGAGCTGGTAAGTATTGTGAGGGTGACAGGCGGAGTACAGACTAACCTGTATTCCTTACAGTTTGAAAATGTAACGTAAACTCCTTCTTTGATTATAGTGAGCATTGTTGTGACAAAAATATTTTAAAATCACCTTTAAACACTAATTTTATTTTTAAAAAATCTGAAACCATGATTCTAGACCGTGTCTGTACACTTTTGTCCATAAACAAATAGTATTTTTTAAAATAAAGAATATTTCTACCCACATCTATTTTTTTTTTAAAGATTTTATTTATTTATTTGACAGAGAAAGACACAGCGAGAGAGGGAACACAAATGAGGAGTGGGAGAGGGAGAAGCAGACTCCCCGCCGAGCAGGGAGCCCGATGCGGGACTTGATCCCGGGACTCCAGGATCATGACCTGAGCTGAAGGCAGTTGCTTAATGAACTGAGCCACCCAGGCACTCCTCTACCCACAGCTATTACCAGCCTTAATATTAATACATATTTTTTAAAAGATATTAATACAATAGCCTTACGACTTTTATTAGAAAATGTTTTTCTAGGGGCACCTGGGTGGCCTCAGTTGGTTAAGCGGCTGCCTTCCTCATGATTTCTGGGTCCTGGGATCAAGTCCCACAGTGCGCTCCCTGCTCAGCAGGGTGTCTGCTTCTCCTTCTCCCTCCGCCCCTCCCCCTGCTCTCTCTCTCAAATAAATAAAAATTTAAAAAAAAATTTTTTCTCTGGTAGAAATATTTTCACCTTATAGTTGGTTCTACCTTGTTTTAAATACGTATCAAATCACTTGCTGATATTTTGTATCTTCTGGAAGAGAAGTCAATCCTAGTATTTGCTAGCTTCATACATTTTATGGAAAATTCTGCTTTGCCTCCCACAGAGAGTTTTAAACAACAGAGAATGTTTCCCTGTGCCCTAGAACATGACAGCAGACACAGTTGTCCTGTATGACATAGACTGCCATATCTCCGATTAATAGAAACAGATGAAATTTTCCCTTTTCGAACTTTGTTATTGAGTTTCATTTAAATATCTTTCTATAATTGCCGTTTTCATCTTTAAGCCACTTAAGGGTTTGAAGGAGCGAAGAGATGTGACCGTACTTTTGTTGAGGTTCCTATGGGTCAGGGTCAGTGTGTTATGTGTGATTGATTGCATGTGGCCACTTACTCATCTGTCCACTGATTCTCAGAAGGCATGGAATTGTCTAGCACGCCTGACCCGCCAAGATTTAGAGATTCTGGTGTGTGAAAACAGCCAGATACCTTCTGAAGCTTCAGAGACTTCCTGTACCACCCTCAAATATCAACCAGTAGTCAGTCAAAACTGTGTGCCTATTATATACCTAATTTCTAAGAAAACATGGTTTGTGTAAGGTGGCAATACTTAAAGCATGTAATATGTGTTTTGTATATCAAATTCCAAGTAATTATTTGTGATGACTAAGTAGCCTGCTTTAGACCAGAGTGTGTGTCCTGCCATCTCCAGCAGCTGAGTTAGTGGACGGTAGCTCCGTCCCATCGGAGAGCCGATGTCGTGTGTCCACTGACACACCGACAGTGTGCCTCTCACGCTTTCTCTCGGCCTCGCGAGCTTTTTGCCGCATCCCGAGTGATAGCAGTTCCCAACTCCCATATTTTATAGGACAGCAAGTCCCTTCGTAGATGGGATCACGCCTTCTTCATCTTCCTAGTGTATTCAGAGATCCTTCAGGAGCTTTCAAGTCTTAATCTAAAAGAAAAAAAAATTGTAATGTCACCTAATCTTGCTTGTTTTCCTTAAAGCGTTTTCTCACTGACCTTGGTTCTAACTTAACAACCCACATGTATAATTACCACTTGTTGGCAATGTGCCTTCGTACTTAACGTATCTGATTAAATTATCCCTCATTGTGTATGTGCTGGTAATTTTCCTCTGTAATTTTGTTTATTCTTTGGGTGAGGTGTGACGTGTCTAACATGTAGCCTCAGTGGGCAGTTCCTCATTTGCTTAGGGGTCAGTTTGAGAACTGACCTCCGCCCCTGAGCCGTGACTTTATTACCCAAAGTACTTGGAACGGTGGTGCCCACATCATGGGGTGGCCTGACCTCAGATGGCGCCTGCATTCTCCCAAGAGACAGATGTGTGATCATCTTTGTTATGACTCTTTTGCTGACCTCCCCATAGATGGTGGAAAATAGGTTTACATTTCTTCTTTAAAAAACACCTAGTAATTTATTTTGAAAGGTGGTAAAGTAACAATTTCATTTCATTTCTATGATTGGGTTTTTCCAATCTGATAGTAATGGAAGTGTAGTTTTGTTTTCTAAATTAAGTTCTTTAACGTTTCAATAGCATTTATGACTAGTTTCATCTTCGAGGCTCTTGAGTCGAGAGTATTGATCCTTTTCCCGGGTTACTCCATAAGCAGTATCTGTAATCCTTGCTCGTTGTCTGTTCCATTTACCACATGACTGTCTAAGCTAGAAACACTTCATTTCAGCCATAAAATAAACCTTTGTTTTCGTCCTTCAGGCTCAGCCTCTGAGGAAAGAACCTGAAATAATCACTGTGACTCTTAAAAAGCAAAATGGGATGGGCCTCAGCATCGTTGCAGCAAAGGTAGGGCACCGTGGGTGATGTGAGCTGTCACACTCCATTCCTGGACCTTGACTCAGTCAGCGCTCGGCCGAGTGTGTGGGAGCCCTTTGCTGCCTGAGGACGAAGTGCGCCTACACTTCTGTTTCTCTTGGGGGTCGGTGGTGTTACATGAAAGAGGCCACGGCGCTCAGGCCCAGGCAACGGAGGGACGGCGTCCTGCTCTGAACACAGGAGCCGTAGAGAGTGTGACCTTGATGTGGAGCCAGGGGTGCTCCTGAGGAGCAGGCGGTCAGAACTTGAGCCACAGAAGAGGATCCCTTAGCCTGAGATGGGAGCTAGGTCTCGCACATGCTGGGAGCGGGCACCGGACGTCTTCTCAGGTGCTAGTACGTGGACGCGTCCCCGCACACTGGTTACCCCGGCGGCCTGCTGCCTCCCCTGTCTAGGCACTCTCTTCCAGGGGGTGTGCCGTGGGGCCTAGGAGGTTGCACCCTTCCCCTGGGCTGCACGTGGGCCCGCTCCGTACCGAGTGCCGCAGACCCACTTGCAGGGTGTTGGGAATGAAGTGCGTCCCAGCTAGCCTCAGAGTGAGTAGTTGGGGACAAGTAGGGATGGCACGAAGCCGGGTACAGCTAAGGGAGAGTGGAGTGAGGGAAGTGGTGCTCAAGTGATTCTGGAAACTCCTGATTGACGGCTGAGGGGTCTGCACTGTGTCTTGTAGACCCCACAGAGAAAGGAAAGGGCCATGATGGAACTGGCATTTCAGGAAGCTGTGTCTGGGAAGGGCGTGGTGTGTAGGATGACTGGAGGAACCTGGGACCGCAGGTGGGATTCCAGGTGGGAATCGGCTGGCGGAGGCGAGCCTTTGTCAGGTGTGGACTCAGTAGTCTGCTTCTGAAGCGCCAGGTTCTGTGGGGTTGCCCGAGATGGGCCAGAGGGTAGGTCCAGAGCCTGTTGGCCCAGCTCGTAGTCCAGAGTCCCTTACTCCTGATAAGGCTCATGCTGGTGTGCCATATTTCCAGACTATTCTAACTTAATGGACCCAGAACTCAAAACTTTGGAAGTTGTGAATAAGAAGGTATTAGATGTGGACTATTTTCTCTGCTTACCAACTGAATCAAATGCTCATTTTTAGGGGAAAAAAAAATATCAGGATGAAAAATTACCTTGCCACACTCAGATACACAGGAAGACTTTAGCCTGTGTGTTTCCTATTATGTGTTTATGTATATGGATCTTCTTTCCAGTATTCATCTTACTTGGGATTTGAAGTACTAACTTGTGGGATGGCAGGGCCACCGTTCATCAGCACCTCCATCCTTTTCAGCTTAGAAAGTTATGCTCTCTCTCGGTACAGAAAAACCTGTTTTCTGAAGATTGAAGTCTGATTTACGTAAGCGTCTTTGATCCTTTCCTGTAACGTGTAAAGGCATGGTATACAAAGTGAGGCTGCATGCGGGCCCCTGCGGCCCCCTCTGGCCTCTGTTCTTGCCGGGCGGCCAGGTGTCAGTGGGTGGTTAGGACAAGGAGGTGGGCTGAAGTCACAGTCACGCCTGGATTCATTTACCTACGCCTGTGGGTGAGAGGTAGAAGGGAGGGCACTGGCCCCAGGCCTCCGTCCTCCCCAGGAATGGTTCCTGCTAAGGATCAGATGGCAGGCAGTGGGGAGAGTCCTCTCACTGCCAGGAAGGGTCCCTCCACCTCCAGTCTATAGACTGGAGCAGGGGAAGGAGTGAGAAAGCAGTGAGTGAGCCTAGAGGACAAGACCTCAGCTGAGGCCCCGTTAGCAGGTCTCTGTGTGGAGGTGCTTGGGCCAGGACCAGTGAGGACAGCTGGCCCGCCTGGCCTTTGCCCACCACCGTGGCTGCTGGCCACGTGGCTGTGCTTCTGTCCTGGTGGTGGTTCCCTGCACTTGCTCACTTCTTCCACTCCCACCTGTGCTGACCTCCACCCCCTCTGAGCTCCTGTGCCTTCTGTGTGCGTCTGCATTCACGCGAGGAAGCGTGGGGAAAATGGTGTTCTCCCTCCAGTCAGTAGGAGGTACTTCGTCATGAAAACAGAAATGACTCTGGAATCCTCGCTCTTACAGAAGTGTTTGTGACTTGTGCTAAGAAATCGTGGTAGCACAGTGACTGATTTCCGTTAGCCTCGCGTCAGTTGGGAACACGCAGGATTTAGCTTCCGGTTGTGTAGTAGTCTTAAGAGGTCTTTTGTTCCTTTCACTAATAATAGAGTAACAAACTCAATGTGAAAGTAGTAGCTAATTGTTAGGGTGCTGTTTATTCCAGTAGAGAATACCAAGTGCCTGCTGTGTAAAAATAAAGTATAATTTTCACTTTTTAACTTTGAAGTCTCTAGGTTTCTGTTGGTGGTGTTTTTTATACTGACACATTAAAAAAAAAAAAAAAAAGATTTGTAGATAAAATTGGAAAATACCAGCGTTAGCATTTCTAATTGGGATATAGGATTATAGAATTGGGGCTTCATGGGGACTAGGAGCAACACAGGAAGTTAGGTAGAAACCTTACTGCCCGAAGCTGAGACGGAGAGCGCGGCGCCTGAGTCGCGTCTACGGCAGACCGGCTGTAGCTGGTTTCTGAAAGCAGCCCGCTCGCCTTCCTGCCAGCTTCCCATGTGGCGCCTGCCGCAGGCCTCCCCTCAGAGCCCGAGAACCCAGGACAGGGGGCACCTGCTCAGTGTCTTCCGCAGGCCTGCTCCTTCCTTTTCTAAACTGGGAAGGTGGCACCCTCGCCAACATTTCAGGGATTTCCACACTGTTTTTGTTTCTGGTCTTTTTAAATACTTTCCACAGTGAAAGTATAAATTTAGAAGCAGAAGAAATTTTTTGAAAAGAGATTCCAGGGCGCCTGGGTGGCTCAGTCATTGAGCGCCTGCCTTCGGCTCGGGTCATGGTCCCAGGGTCCTGGGATCGAGCCCCGCATCGGGCTCCCTGCTCGGCGGGAAGCCTGCTTCTCCCTCTCCCACTCCCCCTGCTTGTGTTCCCTCTCTCGCTGTGTCTCTCTCTGTCAAATAAATAAATAAAATCTTTAAAAAAAAAAAAGATTTAATGCTAAGGTGGTTAATTCATCAGCTTATTAAACAATAGATTTAATAAAAGTAAGTATGCACCTGGCTCTCATTGTTGTTTCTCCCACCGAGAATATCTTTATCGGTACATACACCCTTGGTCATTTGAGGTGTGAGGCAGAAATAAGTAGGGGAGAGTGAATGACATCAGAGGTCATTATCCAGGGGTATTTATTGAATGTCTAAATGCCCGTGGAGAGTGGAGATAGTGAAGGCCTTCTTGAGGAAATGCCTTCAGCAGCAACTTGCAGGGTGCGCACGTGTTAGCCAGGTAGAGGGTGGTGGGCAGAGAACTTGAGAAGAGGGGCCGCGGGCAAAGGCGCAGCCATGTGGCTGCAGCACAGCAGCGGGGGGCAGGCCTTCCGAGGTGCGTCTGGGAGACGGGGCGCTGGGACCGCGGCTCGCACAGCAGAGTCGGCGCGCTTCTCCTGCGAGGGGCGGGGTGGCAAGTGTTCTCTGCTTTGTGGGCCTTGCGGCCTCTGCTGCGGCCACAGGGCGGCGGCCAGTGCGGGAGGGCGGCTGTGCGGTCTTGACGGGGTTGTGAATGTTAGTATCGGCCAGAGAAGTAGCCGTTGAAGGGTTTCAGATAAAGGTGCGACAGGATCAGAGTGGGGTTTTGAAAGTTTATTGTTGGTCCTTCAGAGAGCACGGGTTCGAGGGGCTCAGGAGTGCAGGCAGAGCTGCAGTGGGGGTAAGCCACCAGCAGTTTGCTGATGGAAAGTGCCGGAGGCGCCGGCCCAGGAAGCGGCCGCGGAGGCAGGTGGTTGGCCGGCCGGAGGAGGGGTAGAGCCGTCGTTGAGGTCGGGCCCTCGGTCTTGCTGCTGGAGTATCGTAGGTGCCGATGCATGTTTGCGGAACAACAGCTTTCCGTGTGATGGATGAACTGGCTATGGTGGGTGGAAGAGAGAAGTAGCAGGTTGCACCGTGCTTCTGTGCTCAGCGTGGGGCATCTGGAAGTGGCATGCACTGAAAAGTGGGGCTGGGGCAGGGAGAGAGTCAGGTGTTCAGTTTGCGCAGGCTACCTTGGAGATCTGGGACGCCGGTCTCGCTAGGGGAGTGAGGATATTGTGGAGCAGACAGAATTTGGATGTCAGCACACCGACAGATGCTCTAGAGAAAGTAACTCAAAGAATACGGTCTGTTAAGTGCACAGTGTGCCCCTCGAAGACAGGAACAGGGCGTTTATGCCTGCTCTTGAGACAGGAGTCTCGAAGTTCCCCAGTGCTTCACGTAACCTGTTTTTCTCCGACTTCTTTGTAATGTCTTTGGTACTAGAAAAGGAACATTCAGCAATAAAAATCAGAAGTCATTTAATTTACACGCATTGCTAAAGCAGCGCCGTGAGGCTGATACATCGCATAGGTCTGCATCACTTATAACAGTAGAAAGAGATTTGTTTTCGGGATTTCAAGAATGTGTTTTAAGTGCCAGGCCAGCCGGCGCACGGTGGGGGGGGTCAGCACGATTGGGAGCTGTCACTTCGCTCTTGCCAGGGCTCAGCTTGCTTCCTCTGCTGGTCCGATGCCACGGGATCTGCATGTGCACCTCACAGCCTGGAGCCCCGAGCAGATCACGCTGGACAAGCCGCGCTGGCCGCACGGTGCCGTCTGTCATCTTGCTCTCTCCTTGCTGCCGTGTGGTTGGCAAAGAAGAACCTGGAGGCCCCAGGAACTCCTACTGGTGTCTGTGTAGTTTGTGTTTTCTTTAGGCTGTTGTGGTCTTTGTATCTGGCCTAGTCTTTTTTTGATTTTTTTCCTAATTAGTGTGTGGCTAGCTGCTGTGAGCCTGGATGATGTTTTGATGTTAAGCTCCCTGACGCCCCTTCCACAATGCGGTTCAGTTTTATGAAATCCAGATGATTTGGAACAGTATGTGTGTGCAGTTTACTTTTTTAAAACATTGCTTTTGGGGAAGTTTAGTATGCTCCTTCTTACTCATCTGTGGGACAACACGATGCTTCCTGTTTAATTTGGATTTTTAAAATACAAACAATTCCCTCTTTATTTTCCTAGCTCTTTTTAAAGTTTAATAAAGTACCAAGTGAAGGCAAGTCAGAGCTGACTGGTTACGTAAGAGTCTGAGCGCGGCACTCGCTGCAGCCCGTGCTGATAAATGCCGCTCGGTGTCCTAATGTCCAGCTCGGAGCTGTGCGGATCCGGGTCCTCAAAGACCAGCTCTGTTGGTTGCTGTGGAAAACTGAGGGAAGCAGACAGTTGTTTTTTTCCTCAGTTCGAGAAGTTGCTGTAGTCCTGAGATCAGAATGTGGTTCTCTGTTGTCGGAAGAACAGGATCGGCGGTGAGTTTCTTGAGGGTGCTGTTGTGGACGTGGATGTTCTTGGGCAAACTCTTAACTGTGATCCTTCCAGAACGCTGCTGCTTCCATTAGAACTTGTTTAAACCTGCCAATAACTAACTTGCTCATGAAGCAACCGTTTACTGTAGCTTGTAATTACACACCCAGGATTTTGTTGCTCTGTATTTTAATGTTGCACATTCTTAAGGTTCATAAAAATAAAAGGTTCCTATATCCTTTTTGCACATACACACGAAAAAAACCCCATAAATGTACTCCTGCTGATCATAATATGGTGAAGATTGCTTAAAGTAATGCTGAGTGCCGTTGTAGAGCTTGCTGAGAAACAGGAGCGCCGTAACTTCCTGTGGATGCGTTAGGTAGCTTTTACTGTCTCTAAAACCCATTTTTGCTGAAAGTGAACCTAAAAGTGACCATCTTAAAGGTACTTAGGATATTTTACTATTTTATTTAAAAATGAACAGTTGAATAGTGTCTTAAAGGTGTTCTAGTTTGTACTTTTAGACTATATACTAATTTTAAGTTTTTAAATTTTAATTAGCTTAAAACACAAGAAAGATCCCTATGCCTTAGGAGAAGATGAAAACAGTGTTTATTAATATACCACCTTCTCGCTGTTTGAAGAGTAAATTCCTGACATGAACTACAATTAAGTCCTTTGAAGAATTTGAGACCTTCGTTCTCACATTCTTTAATCACATTCTTTATGTCCTTATTGTGACCACATGGGAAAAACCTAGTCAAAAAGATGAAGTCAGGAAATTTTGGTTCCGTTTTAAAATCAGTTTCAAGGTACCCAGTGCGACTGCAGAATTTCTTCCGTGGAAGTGTCAGAAATAATTTTCCATTAAGTTGTATGAAGTGACTAGTGCCCTCCATGGCTAGTGTTCGTGAATTTGGAAATAATGTTTTATATTTTTGTTTTAAAAGCAAAATAGTAAATTATATAAAAGAATAACTTTTTACCTATTTTATAATAACAGTCTAAGCGCTAATTTCTTGGATTGATGGAATTACTGGATTTTATTATAGTATTAACGTAATAGAAACATTAAATGTTAATGCTCTAAAGCAGAACAATTTCACATGATAGGACACACGGTAAGAAATGATCTTTATGTGGCTTAGTGGGTGCAGGGGATCGGTTGTGGATCATCCCAGTCTGAGGAAGGTCCAGACTGCCTCAGCCTCGCCCACTTGCTCTCAGCCAAGGCTTGGGAGTCAGGCCTCACCCCTGCACGAGGCACACCTGCATGAGCAGTGGACAGAAGCCAGGAGCTCGCCTGTATTGGTCTCAGTTCTTTCATTCCCAGACCACTCTGAGATCTCGGGAAAGCCCTCCACCTTTGCCGTCGTGCAGTGCGCACCGCGGGCCTCCTGCAGCCCATCTGAGACACCCAACTTAAGAGTCCCCTATTTAGGTCATTTCCTTCATTTTAAAAAGAAGGAAAGGACAGATGGGATGTGTTTTGTTTTTTGTGTTTTTTTTTTTTAAGATTTTATTTATTTATTTGACAGAGACAGCGAGAGAGGGAACACAAGCAGGGGGAGTGGGAGAGGGAGAAGCAGACGCCCCGCCGAGCAGGGAGCCCAATGCGGGGCTCTATCCCAGGACCCTGGGATCATGACCTGAGCTGAAGGCAGATGCTTAATGACTGAGCCACCCAGGCGCCCCTGGGATATGTTTTGTGTTCTCTGCAGAGGGTAAGCCATGAACAGAGCTGCACCTGGAGGCTGGTTCACAGAAACCAAGCGTAGACCCCTTTACGGCATCCCACCTGTCTGGTGCTCATGCTTGCATGAGCTTGCCACCTAGCTCATGCTTGCAGCGCTGTTGAGGGTGGAATGTGTATCAAGAACGAGTTTTACAATTGATTGTTTCAGAATTAAGGTAATTCCTACCAAGAAGAGAGAGCTCTTCAGTGTTTTTAAAACCCTATTCTCAATTTTAATAGTTTACGAATCGGAACTCCTTGTCTGATGAGAAACAAAGCCGCTTTCAGACCCTGAGAAAGGAGCACGTGGGCAGAGCGCTGTACCGAACATCCTGATGAGTTTTAAATGCTGCTGGGCTCTCAGGTCCTCCCAGCCCACTGTTGTTCTGGAACCTTCAGTAAAGAGCCCAGACTGGGTCTCTAGCCCTGGAAACAATAGGCTTGACTCTCTGCTGGCGTATCTTCCTTCCTCCTCCTGCTGCCTTTTTTTTTTTTTTTTTGGGTTGTGTGCTAATGATGTTTTTATGCTGTTAGTCATACATACTCCCCCACACACTCAGCTGGTCACTGGGCGTTCGAGGAGTAGGTTCCTCTGACTGGGTTTCTGTGCCCGAGGTGAGAGGACCTCACCCTCCGTCTTCCCGAAGGTGCGCCAGCAAGAGCCGGGACCAGCTGTCTGGGTGCGGCCTTTTGCCTGTAGCCGGTCCTCAAGCCGCACGTAAGCAGCTAAGCCACGGGCGCGTCTCGTCGAGTTCTAGGGAATGTATGGCGCGCGTAGCTGCTGAGTTCTTTCTGCCTCAATCTTTGTATTTGGGAACCTTTTCTGTTAACTTACTGCCATTCTTCTTCTGCCCTTTTCCACACAGAAACCCCAGTACCCCAGTATATTTCTGCTAAACCTCTCCTCTCTCTGCCCTGCCCTCCTCTTCCTCAGTGATCCCACCTCCCTCTCCAACCCCTCCTTTCCCTTTGAAAGGAAAGACAAGCAGATTCAAGGTGCACTAAGATCACACATGTGATCTCTGTTATTTCATTTTAACTGCTTTTCTAAGGACTGAGGATCTAGCTCTTTGCGTTTCATTTGCACGGCCTGGCTGGGGCATATTTGGTCCCCATTCTCTACTCTCTAGGAGTCGGGAGTGATGTTGGAGAGCACAGACACCAAAAAAGGGCAGCTCTGGCACTGGAACACCGTGTTACTCTCAAAGTGTCTTTGGAAGGGAAAATGTGGCTTTGATACTTAAAAATTTACTTCTCAGTAGTTTAATTAAATTCCAAAACTGTACTTAGTCATTCATAATTCCTGGTGCCTTTGAAATATATAACTGCTTTCCAGGAGACCCTTAAAAAGGAGTTTGAGGGGCGCCTGGGTTTCCTCCTTCTCCCTCTCCCTCTGCCACTCCCCCTACTTGTGCTTGCACACTCTCTCTCTCTCAAATAAATAAATAAAATCTTAAAAAATAAGAAAAAAAAGAATTTGATTTGTTAAATGGGGAATGGATAAATCTGAATGTTTCTGATTAATCTTTTAATTTTACAAATAAAAGACTAAGAATACAGAAATATCTTCAAATACCAGCTTAGGTAGTAGCTTTAAACAAGTAATCCTTAAAATTATTTAGCCTTTCCATTTTAATGATTATGGTTACTCTTCTCATGGTTGGAAATCAGGGTGCATAATGTTATTTATGATATATATTATATTGTGATAAAGTCTTGTTTTTACCCAGTTATCTGTGTAATTATAAATTTATTGCTAGTACCTGTGGTTACTAATAACATATAGTATGAAAAGTCTGTAGTTTTAGAATAATGTTGTCCAATAGAATGTGTGAGTCACAAAGGTAATTTTAAATGTTCTATTAGCTGCATTAAAAAAAAGCCCTGAAATTAATTTTAATAATGTATTTTATTTTACACAGTATATCCAAAATGTTATTGATTCCAGCATGTAGTGAATGTAAGTCATTAGTGATATATTTAGATTCTTTTTTCCATACAAAGCTCTGATATCTGTGTATGTTGTATACTTAGTACACATTTCGGTTTGGACTAGCCACATTCCCACATTCTGAGTGCTCAGTAAAGCCACGTGTGGTCTCTGGCCACCATACCGGACAGCACAGTCTTCATAGTATCTAATGCCATTGCACCAACATTTGGTTAATGTTTACATAGCTCATATTTACATTCTTTTACTGACAGATAATGTTACATTGGTATGTAGCAGCAAAAACTTCCTGGACCCCATTTTCCTTTCTTAATTGGAAAAGGAATGGACTTGGGGCGCCTGGGTGGCTCAGTCAGTTAAGTGTCTGCTTTCGGCTCGGGTCATGATCCCAGAGTCCTGGGATCGAGCCCCACGTCAGGCTCCCTGCTTGAAGGGGAATCTGCTTCTCCCTCTCCTTCTGCCCCTCCCCTCCCTTCGTGCGCTCTCTCTCAAATAAGTAAATAAAACCTTTTAAAAAAAGAAAAGGAATGGACTTGCCGTACAAAGTTCAGTCTTCCTAGGCTAGGTTAGTGTGTGCATTATTATTCAGAAATAAGACATAAGTGGCTTAATGCTTCTGAAATAATTTTGCTTTATACAGTTTTTATCATCGTGTATAATTTTATTTTTATTCAGATGAAGTGGGGCAGGTAGTGAGAGCTTCGTAAAGTTAAGGAGTTATTGCCGCCTGACGGGTGGCAAGTTTGCCTCGGTGCTGAGCTGTTCCCAGTCCAAGTGGCATTAGCAGGGAGGAAGCAGCACCTATATGCTCCTCTGTCCAACCTGTCAAGGTGGACATTCCAGACCAGGGCTGCTGCAGCCAGGTGGAAACATTGGGTCCCCTTGGAGTTGGCCAGAGATTGTGGTGTTCTGGGTTGAAAGTAACTACCCATGTTGATTTTATGTATATACACACATATGTGTATGTGTGTGTATAGTTAGAAAATTCCTTAGACTTCTGGGGTGCTTGGGTGGCTCAGTCGGTTAAGCGTCCACCTTCAGCTCAGGTCATGATCTCGGGGTCCTGGGATCAAGCCCCAAGTCAGGCTCCCTGCTCAGCGGAGAGTCTCCTTCCCCTCTCTCTTTGCTGCTCCCCCTGCTCGTGCTCGCTCTCTCTCTGTCAAACAAATAACATCTTTAAAAATAAATTCCTTAGACTTCTTTGATTTCTGAGTATCCATCTGTAGATTTGTTTTTCTAAAATAATAACCAGTGGAACTGGTCATTTCTCTGTACAACAATTGTACTGCAGTTTTTTATGTCCAGTTTATAACAGTGAGCTGCATGTGAAGTATAGATAGGATTCAAATAAGCAGAGGTGGGAGGGGGCCAGAATGGGAGGATGGAAGGGAGTTCCAGTGGAGTAGATCTGCTAAAGGGACCATGTCTCCAGGAGAAGGTTAAAGGTTAGCAGAATGGCAACATGTTTACAGAAATGTAAGCAGTGGGTCTGTTAAATAAAGAGTATTTCTAGGTAAGTAGTGCAAGGTTGAGACCACATTAGTAAGATTCAGATGCTAACCAAAGCTTGGATACCTCTTTAGAATATTCTAGATCCACATTCTTCACTTGTGTATCACCCTCCCCCAAGAGTATTTTTTTTTTTATGTATTTCATCATGCACCGTCAGTGACTTAATTATTAAGTCTGTTTTTATGACCAACCTTAAAAGGACCTTTTAGAAGCCTACTGGGTCTTTGCAATTGAGATCTCTAAGAATCATTGTCTGTAATTCCTCAGATGAAGATCTCCTTTTCTGAGTAGCAGATACACTGATAAATTGAACTTGGAATTAACGTGATTGTAGCTTAGAACTTAGATAAATTCCCATCGTCCATTACCCAGCAACAGTAATGGAAGATCGCTTCTTTGGAAACAGTATGTGTGGTGCCGTAGTCAGAAATGCTTAGGGCTCCTCCTTGTTAAACTAGGAACGTTCCAGTGTTACCAGCTCGGTCTGTGTCAGCTGCGTCAGCTGCTTCCTAACCCACGAATATGATACCGATGTACTCATTCAGTGGATTCTGGCCTGCCTCGTGTCAGGGTTTGAGAGGACGCTGTCGACCACACGGTAGGAGGAGAGGAGGCAGCAACCAGGGAAAGCGGGCGGGGAGAGCCGTCTGTGCTGTCAGCTGGAATACAGGACAGAGCAGCTGTTCCAGGAACATAGCACATAGGTGAGAGAGAGCTTGTATCCATCCTGAGGTTGGGAAGGTATGTGGCTTGGTGAATAGTGGTAGGTGAGCCCAGGAATCGAATGACGAAAGCGTTTTGGCAGACAGATTGCATCAGACGTTTTGTGTGCAAAGTACAACGTAAACAAAGGCAGGAACATGGAAACAGGATGGAATGGGGGCACGTGAAGGAGCATCTGGATCAGGCCGAGCGTGTGGTGAGAGGGGCGAGAACCTGACCTCGGGTTCGGGGGGCGTGGTGCTGTGCACAGGCGGGCAGCTGCGCTGGTCTTGGGTCAGGAGCCCCGTGGGGCGTGCTTCAGGAAGGGGTTCCTGCGGCAGGTGGCACGGAGGGGACCAGCAGGACAGTGACAAGGAGGGCTTGGTCAGGACTGTTGGGAGATTTATGCTGGAAACTTCTGCCTGTATTTAAAGATGTGACGGTCATGATTCTGTCCAGTATCTATATTACATGATCAGTTTTACTTGAATATTTGAACGTAGACTTCATAAACCTCACATCGCATGTCAGATCCTAAACTGCCTCTCGAAAGGTGCTACGGGGTTTCCAGTAATTTACATAGTACTTGCAGTTCGTACAGAGTCTCCCACATGGAAGCCTGGATCAGTTGTCTAAAATGGAATGTGGGGCCTGGTAGCTCCCCTCAGGGGTGTGATTCCTGGTCTGAACGAGAGGCTGAAGGCAGAAAGGGGTATTGCAGTGGAGCTTCCTCCGTTCATGCTGAGTGTGGAACTCCCCTTCCCAGAGTGAGAATTGTGACAAAGGAGCAACAGAGGCTGTGTGAGCAGGGCCTTGACGGAGGGAGAAGCAACGGTTTTTTTCTCTTGTTCTTTTATCATTCCATTTTGTGATTTTTAGAAAGACAGAGTCCTCTTACAGTTTGTCTAAATAAATGTTATTTGTTTCATTATTAATAATTTTTCTTATAAAGAGTACCAGCAATGGGGGGGGAGGTCTTGGTTTATTGTTTTGAAATGTATATATTTTGGGGGGCACCTGGGTGGTTCCATCCGTGAAGCGTCTGCCTTCAGCTCAGGTCATGATCTCAGGGTCCTGGGATCGAGTCCCGCATCGGGCTCCCCACTGGGAGCCTGCTTCTCCCTCTGCCTCTGACTCTGTGTGCTGCTTCCCCTGCTTATGCTCTCTCTCTGTGTCAAATAACTAAAATCTTTTTAAAAATTTAAAAATTTTTATAAAAATGTATGTATTTGGTATTTTATTATTTATATCACTGTTACTAAAAATATGCTATTAGTATTACTAGTAAACATTTTTCTTTTCAAAGATGGTAGTAATTAAGCATCTTCTTAAAAGGACAGTTTTTACGGTCTATACTACATCATGAAGATGTAAGTGCCCACCCATTCACACTAAAACTGTATCCTGAAATGCTGTGAACATTGCTTTGCTCTCGGTCAGACACAGAACACAGGAAACAGGTAGTTATGCTTAGAACCTTTGAGAAACAATCTGGCCTCAGGTATTAGCTGTAAGGAAATACCCTGGAGCATTTGCAGAAAAGGAAAAGAAGGGGATTTTCAGTGCCCCAGCCAAAATTATTAGACAGCTACAGGGAAGACTACTGTGGAATATAAGCTTCATGAGGGCAGGGGTGTTTGTCTGCTTTGTTCACGGATGTGTGTACAGAGCTTAGGATAGTATAAGGAAGCATTCAGTGAATATTTGTTGAAGGAGTAAAATTGTCATTTAAATAGCTGAGTTGTTGAATTAAGCAGTCAATCGCAGATTACATAAAAGTATGGAATATATTGGGGAAAAATCATTTAAGTAGATGACATGAGAAGGAATACCCTATGTCATATAACAGATGGGGTCGGGGTGGGGCCGGCTTAGAAGTAATTCCCCCGATTGCATGTTAGGTCGCTAGGTTCAGGGAAACCCAGGATTGGCCTGGGCGAAGTCAGGTAAAAGGTGTATCTATTGCTCTATTTCTCTCTCGCTAAGTGACATGCTAAAATTCAGGAAGTTGCCATTTATTGAGTGCCTACTGTATGTATTTTTTATTGTGGAATTTCAAACTTAAAGTACAAGCTTTGCCAACTGTCTCAGTGCTGTGTCGGTGGGGGGGGTGGGGGGGCGGGGAGCAGAAGGACCAGGCAGAGGTGTCAGCTTGCACTTGGTTATCCTGTTGTACTGGAAGTGCTGGATGATTTGTAAGGGGCATGCGTCTGTCTGTCTGGTAGGCAGTCGGGTGTCTGGGGCTGGGCAGGAGATGTGCAGCGAGGGGATATGGTACAGACAGACACCGAGGAACATTTGGAGGTGAACAGATGGGAAAACCTAGACCGGAGGGTGGGGAGCTGCAAAAGAGAGGGCTTGATTTTTTGCCTTGTGTAGAACTTCTATAAACTCAGCCCGCAGGTAATGTAACCACACGAAACTTGAAACACACGGTTTCCCAAAATTGAGTTGTTTTGTTAAATTGAGACATCCTATGCCATTTTCGTAATGAGATACGTAATAGATGGTTTTAGGCTCATGAAACCGTGGCATGCTACATGCCGGATTTTCCCTGAGGGGAGAGCTCCCCAGTCAGGCTGTAGTCTCCAAACTGGCTCTCTTAGCGAAAAGGAGGAATGAAGAGTTTTCCAGTGGAAATTATGTACTTCCAGAGTGTTGTAGAACATTTGTTTCAATTAAGTCATTTATTGAAATCACTGTATCTACAACTCTCTGGGATACCTTGTATATTCTTTATTTATGACCCAGTACTTCATAACTATTGAAATTACCCTGAGCTAAGACCCGTACCCTTGGTTGTGGAACATGGGCAGTGCTCTCCAGGTGAGATTTCACACATGCGATTGCTTCCTGCGGTCATCCCAGTAAGTTATCCATAATGGATTTTTATGTTCTGGTTGGAATGTCCAAGTAGAATGTTGGGGATTCTGTACAAGAGTTGTATGTGTTCTTGAAACCTGTTTCACAGAAGCTGCTTGTCCTGATGTGCATTCCGTGTGGATCGGGGCTCCTAGCTCCATATTCATCTAGAGTTAGAATACATGATCCTTCAGTTGAAACGATGCACAGGATTTTCTGCAGAATCCTCCCTTACTACCTAAGTCCCCCTTCCTGGATGCCACAAGAAGTTTTTTCTTAAGTTTTAAAGTACAGCTTTGGAAATAATAAGGGGATATAGGCAAATATTGGAATATAAAAATACTATAGTAAATTGCTTTTGTATCTAAGTGATTAATAGTATATGTCATGAGGGTAGTTTTAACTCACTTAAACTTAGCCATCTCATCAACTGGTTTATTAATAATCGATTTTTCCAGAGTAAGTACTCTTTGATTTAGGAAGATAAAATAGGTACATTTCCTGTTCGTTCCTTTATATTTACCAAATAGAGTGTTAATTTTATTAGTACTAATTTTCATGTAAAAGCAAGAACCAGGACTTTTGTTGCAATTATCTATGTACTAGTTTTATTTTTTTTATTTTTGTTTTATTTTACTGAGTATTGTATTTTTTACTGTGTATTTTCAAGCAGTGTTGCCTTGTTTTTGTTTAGGGTGCTGGCCAAGATAAACTTGGAATCTATGTCAAGTCTGTTGTAAAAGGAGGTGCTGCTGATGGGGTTAGTGTCATTTTTAAAGATGTAAGTTTTCAGTATGTCCTAGTCAGCAAATGACCTGCTATGACCCACTGGTAATGTGTTGTTATAAAACACCATGTAGACTGTTTGCTGAAAAAACAAATGTGAGCTTCCTTGCCATTGACTTTCCTCTTCCTCCTCTTGCCCTTGGCTGTCCCCACCGCCCAAAACACATGCCTTTTGGGTGTGCACAGGATGGACGCCTGGCTGCAGGAGACCAGCTCCTCAGTGTGGACGGACGAAGTCTGGTAGGACTCTCTCAAGAAAGGTATCATTTATGTATTTGTTTAAAGCTGCATATTAACGTGTTTAGGGATGTTTCACGTTTGGAATTAGAAGACAAAAAATAATGCTAAAAAGCTGTGCCCTTACTCTTCACCTTTTTAAATGTAAACCAGTGTATATGACACCTCATTTGTTAGCAGATTATAAATATGTATTTTGGTTTGGAGCAGTTTCTTTGAAGCTTAAAAAAAACATACTCTTGGCACGTCCTGGGAATGTCTGAGTATCATCTTACCGTTCTTAATATGACAATAGGAGATGCGTGCTTGGTTAATCTTTAAAGGAAGGGAATGGGCAGTAGGTATCTGTCTGAAGGTCAGAACTGTTACTCAAAATAGCCGTCGGTTGCTCTGGTCACAGGCTGTCGTCGTGACATTTTCTTTATGTTTGTGCTACTCTCCTTTTCCTAGGGCGGCAGAACTCATGACAAGAACAAGTTCTGTGGTAACACTAGAAGTGGCAAAGCAGGGAGCAATTTATCACGGCCTCGCCACCCTGCTCAATCAGCCGTCCCCAATGATGCAAAGAAGTAAGAGCTCATTGTGGAGAATCGCATGCCGTCTCTTCCTTTGACCGCTGCCAGTAATAGCTGGCTTGTATTGATCACTTACCGCGTGCCAGGCATTTTACTGTCCTGACCTTATCTTCGTAGCCACAAAAACCCTAGACTAGGTGCTACTGCTTTCACCATCCCAGCTGGGGATGCAGGCACTTCGGCAAGATGCCCGGGATAAGTAGCCAAGGGCAGCGTTCAGTGTCTGACCACGTGGTGATGCACTATCTTCCCGCCCTCCCGGAACCCCCATGGGACTGGCTGGCTGCTGGAGGGTTTCCGTCCATCCTGCACTAGGCACTTAGTCGTAGTCAGCGGGTGATGCGGGGTAGAAAGTCTTCAAAGAACAAGCAGGATTCTCTACTGAAACAACGTATATGAGTGTGTGTATGAATAGTATATTCAGTCCTGTGTGTGCAGGACATGGTTATCCTGTTACATGTAGTTCACTTTAAATTAAAAGCTCAGTTATTCGGATGAAGTAACCTGTTGGTGGGAACCATGATTTTGTACCTACGTCAAAAATCTCAGAATAAAACCAATATAAATTTAAGGCTTTTTAAAAAGGATTAGTTCAGAAATCACAGAGGAAAACCCATTAGGACTCACATTATCTTTTTAAATCATTATATACTTTGCATTTACTTTGTTAACTTTGTGCACAGCCGCTCGGTCTGGCCTTGGCGGAGTTCCCTTCTTCATCAGTCAGTGATCCGGGAGCTTCCACCAAGTCCAGGACCTGAAGTCGACCTAAGGGTAACACAGCGACAGCAACCAAAGCTTCTGAGAACCTGGGCCTGCTGTTTACTGGAATAAACTGCGTATCTTCACACAACCATGTGTTGTAGTATAGACCTCAACTCAGCATATTTCTCACTTTTTTCAGGACGGTACCATATTGGTGGTCTGATGTCACAGCTTAGGGTCATTTCCGAGAAGCAAACCAGACCATGAGTTAGAAGTCAGAGGGAAGCTGTTAGAACAGAGAACACTGCGCACAGGGAGACGTGGAAGCCAGAAGTAGAGCGTGGACAGTCAGGCCAGCTGATGGCAGTGCCGGCTACTAAAAGGAGGAGTGTGTTTTAGAAAGTGAGGGAAGTATATCTTTTAAAAAGTTACTTTAGAAGTAGCCTTGTGACTTAACAGGTGGAGCTTATGAGAAAAGAAGGTTGGAAAGAGCACCTTTTCCCATCAGTGCCAGTTACGTGTTGCTTTTAAGGTTCTCGAGAAAGGTTTTACTCTTAGATTAAAAAAACTGCCTTATTTCTTCGCTAAAAATAAGGTCTTACAAAATTTTAAATATTTATAGATTCATCTCTCTTTAAAGACTAAATAGGGTGTTTAAAATCTTGAATAAATGAGGAGAGCCTGAATGCACTTTGATTTCAGTTTCAGATCGTCGTGGCTCAGGTAAACCCCGACCAAAGAGTGAAGGTTTTGAGCTCTACAATAATTCAGCTCCAAACGGGTCACCTGAGAGCCCTCAGCTGCCTTGGGCAGAATACAGCGAACCTAAGAAATTGCCAGGTGACGACAGACTGATGAAGAACCGGGCTGATCACCGCTCCAGCCCCAACGTGGCAAGTAAGAAGGGTCACTGTGCTTGTCCTTCCCTGGCCTGGACATGCTCAGTCACCGTCAGTGTTGGGGGGACACCCCGTGCTTGCTTAGTTATCAAAGCAGTAGGATTACCTGCCTATCCTGGCTAACAGAAATGTGCTTTTTTGTGAGAGATATCAAAAGTAATGTTCTTCCAATAGAAAATGAAAACGAGGTTAGAACACTTGGATTCAGTGGATGCTCTAGACGAGCCATTGATCCTGTCGCTAGCAGGAGTTGGCAGGCTGCCAGCAGGATCTCAGATGGTTTTTATACTTTTAAAGGGTTGTTAACAAGAAGAAGAATCAATAGAAGGATATACAACACATACAAAGTTTGCAGCACCTAAAATATTTATTGTCTGTCCCGTTGCCAGAAATGTTTGCCAGTCCCTGGTCTGTCGATGAAGCTTGGTAGCTCTGGGCTCTGATTATTCAGGAGAGAGGAGAGGGTGTGATGAGCCCTGATCTGTCCCGTGGCCTCCAGTGGTCTCTGCTGACTCCTCACTGGCAGTTTGAAGATGCGGGACACATGGTCACTGCCCTTAAAGAGCTTTTGTCACGTGACATGGAATAAACATTGTGATACTTGAAAAAAAAAAAACAAAACCTTGCTTTTCACTGTCTCTTTCCAACAGATCAGCCTCCTAGCCCTGGAGGGAAGAGTGCATATGCCCCCGGAACAACAGCTAAGATAACGTCTGTCTCCACCGGGAACCTCTGCACTGAGGTGTGAGAGTGAAGCGAACATCCTCACTACAGCCAAAACTCAGGCCTCCCGCAGAATCCCTAAACTGTCTCCTCGTGCATTTCTTCTGCACATCAGCAGTGTTTAGAATTCCTGGGGGCTTCTTCATTTTTAACATAATAAGGAAATTAGCTTTAAGTTAAGAAGTCAGGGCAAAATAAAAGGTTTTTCATTATTCTCCGTATAGGATCAAACACTTTTAATTTTTAACACAGTTTTAAATGTATCTACTATATTTTAAAACAGATCTTTGGAAATTAAATTAGTTTATGTACAAATTGCCAAAAGCTCACTTTTCTTTCTTCTTCCCATTTTACAGGAACAGACCCCTCCACCGAGACCTGAGGCCTACCCCATCCCCACTCAGACGTACACCAGAGAGTATTTCACCTTCCCAGCTTCCAAATCCCAGGACCGGATGGCTCCTCCTCAGAACCAGTGGCCAAATTACGAGGAGAAGCCACACATGCACGCAGACAGTAATCATTCCAGTATTGCAATTCAGGTTAGAGAGAAGGAGTCCATGAACATTCGCAGCCGTCAAAGATAAACCAGTTTGACAGGATAAAATCTGGATGATTTCAGAGATACAGTCGTTATTCTCTGTAGGACAGCACTGAGACTGATACCTTTTTTTTTCTTTCCTGGTTTCCTGGTTAACTGAGGAAGAGTGGATAGGAAGGAATACTAAATATGGAAAAGGAATGCTTTATTCCCTTGATATTTGATTAGTGAAGGGTTAGTAATATTACACCTTCATTACAGTTTGTGAGGCAGGATTCCTGATTCAAGGAGTGAGAAATGAGTGATGTGTGTTTTTCTTTGCACCAGAAGCTGTCCGGGCACTGGGATGCAGACATAACCGTGGTCCCCGCCAGTAAAACTAATGATGTGGTTAAGAAATGAGACAGATAAAGTCAGTATAGTGTAGTAAGTCCTGCTGGAGATCTGGGTCCCCACTGAGAGGCAGAGCTACCTTTCAGTCTCGGTGTGACTAGCACCCGGGCTCCCGCATTACATTACAGCTCTCTGAACAGAAGAGCTTTTCAGACCAAGTGAGAAGGCACAGAGATGTGCCGCTGAGCAGGAACCAGGCTCGGGGCAGGGGGCAGCGGCAGGCCTTTGCAGCCTGGAACCATACAGCAAGGGCTTGAAGTGATAAGCTGCAGAATTGGGGTTTTATCCAAGTTAGAGAGGGGAGCATCATTCTTGAGTCATTGAGCTGGGGAACATTATCAGATGTGTTTTTCTGTTTGGAAAGATAACGTTGCATTGTGGAAGACTGGGAGAAGAAATCAAACGTATGCGTAGAGATAGGCACAGTCTAGGATATGTAACAAATACGGATCCTAGATAGTGAATTCTGGATGTGGTGCTTTAGTTGAGGTGGTCGGAGGAGCCCAGGGATGGAGGCGCAGCTGAACTGAGCCGGGAAGGCCGGGAGAACAGAGGAGGGCTCACAGGCACGGGGAATGGCACGAGTAGCCGTGAGGAAGAGCCACATTCTCTGAGGGCAAGAAATTATCCTGAGGTCACAGATGTTGTCATCTTGTCCATGGGGCCCTCCTGCCTGTTTCCTAGGGAGGCCTGAGCACTCCCCCCCACCCCCCAAAATCTGTCTAGGACCATTGGATGTCTGGCTGGAGCTGGCAGAGAAGGTCTTCCTCCAGATTTCTCTTTCTTTTTTTTTTTTTTTTTTTTTTTTTTTTTTTTTTTTTTTTTTTTTTTTATTTATTTGAGACAGAGAGAATGAGATAGAGAGAGCACGAGAGGGAGGAGGGTTAGAGGGAGAAACAGACTCCCCGCCGAGCAGGGAGCCCGATGCGGGGCTCGATCCCGGGACTCCAGGATCATGACCTGAGCCGAAGGCAGTCGCTTAACCGACTGAGCCACCCAGGCGCCCCCAGATTTCTCTTTCACAGTGAAGTACTTGTGTGCCCTGCTTCCTCTAGCGTATTTTGTTAGCCCTTAGGAAAATCTCCTTCCCCTGGGTCATGAGCATCTACACGTCTTCTCCTGTTTGACGGGAATACCATTATTAAGCCTCTGGGTTCATAGTGTTATGTCTGCTGTTTGCTTCTGCCTCACCTCAGAGATAAATGAGCTAGAAGGGGAAGTCAGGATGCTGTGAGAGGTCAGCGTGTCGATGGGTTACTTATGTGGATCTTGACATGACTGAGCCTCAGGGTAGGACTTAGCAGGGGAGACATGGAGAAATGCAACAAGGGCACCAGGGGGCTCGTGAAGTCCGGAAGAGCAGGGCAGTGATCCAGGAGGCTCGGTGTGGCAGCAGAAGGAGAAGCTGGTGGAGAGTCTGAGGCGGGACCTCTGACATCTTGTATTTTAATAAAAGTATCTGTTCCTACAAATAGTAGGAAATTGAATGATACTGTTGACTTGAGCAACATCGGTTGAACTGCTCATGTCCAATTTTATGCCCATGTTTTTCAATACAGTGCTGTAAATGTATGTTCTCATCCTGATGGTTTTCTTAATGATGCCTTCTCTTCTGTAGTTGAGTGTATTGTAAGAATACAGTGTATAATAAGACATACCAAATACTTGGTGATCAACTGTTGATGTTTCCGTAAGGCTTCCAGTCAGCAGTAGGCTGTTAGTAGTTAAGTTTTGGGGAGTCAGAAGTTGCGTGTGGAGTTTTGACCACCCAGGGTTCGGTGCCCCTAACCCCCGCCTTGTTCGAGGGCCTGGACTCGGCCCAGCGAGCAGGAAACTGTTTCTGTGGGCACAGTACAGCCATAGCGAAACATGGGCAGTAAGTAAGTACTCCATTCTTCTCTCAGGCTGCTGTTTTCTTCAAGTGCTAGTTCATTTTTTTGTTGTTGGCTTATTTTTTAAGGAAAGGAAACAGCTTATTTTCCAGATTTGCATCTTCATTTTCTATTTTGCATATTAAAAGGATAGGAAAAAAAATGTTTGACATCATAGTGAATCCATTTCTGTCAGTTGAAACAATTTTTAGACATGCCATTGTGCAGAGACTAGCCCTTTGGAAGAGTGTTCATTTTGGTCTCTTCCACACATACACACTGTTTTGTACCTTTCTGAGACGGGGACAGAGACACCCGGATGCCTGGCTCGTCCTGGCGTGTGCCCAGCTCTGTTGGAGTGTTCCCAAAGTCAGTCGTCAGCTGGTGGAACCATGGCTGATGTGGTTAAGATTGGATCATGACTCTTACTCAGAATTTTACTACGGGGGAGTAAATCTTGTTGCTCTTCATGTAATTACACTAAACACATTCATCCTTTCAAAGTCAGTTGCGGGAGGAACCCCTTTGCAGATGCGTGCGAGGGCCCACGGACGACTGGGGAGGGCCACGCTTGTCCATGAAGTACCTGCATGTGTATGCCTTGTATGTTTGCCAGTGATGCAGATGGGAAGTACAGCTCCTTCCTGTTTGTAACAGATAAATTCCCTGGGAAAGCACTGACCCCCCCCCCCCCCCCCCGCCCGGGGGCCCCCCCCCCCCCCCCCCCCCAATCATGCGTCCCGCAGAGCTACAGAGCTGGACGGTCTCAACCTCTGTTCGGCACTCTCTTAACAATTTCCCCACAATGTTTTCTCCCCAAAGATAAAACATTTACGCGTTTTAGTAATTTTTTTCTAAGCGGCTGAAATAGAACAGTTTTCCTTTTTCCTTTTTCCAGCGTGTTACCCGTTCCCAAGAGGAACTTCGGGAGGATAAAGCTTACCAGGTAGAGCGGCATCGGATCGAGGCAGTCTTGGATCACAAGTCTGATAGTGATATGTGGATCCATCAGAGCTCCTCTGTGGGCTCCAGCACCTCCAGCCAAGAGCACCTGGACCACTCCTCCAAGTCAGGCACCCCCGCGTCCACTCTGACCAAAAGCGGCCCTGGGCGCTGGAAGACGCCAGCCGCCGTGCAGCCCGTGACGGTGGCCGTCTCCCAGCCTGTGCAGACAGACCTGCCCCCGCCACCCCCGCCGCCCCCCACGCACTACGCTGGAGACTTCGACGGAATGCCCATGGACTTGCCTCTCCCTCCGCCTCCTGCCGGCCAGACCGGACCTGCATCTGCTCAGGCAGCGGCTGCAGAGCGGAGGAAGCGGGAGGAGCACCAGCGGTGGTATGAGAAGGAGAAGGCCCGTCTAGAAGAGGAGCGAGACAGGAAGCGCAGGGAGCAGGAGCGGAAGCTGGGCCAGATGCGCTCCCAGTCCCTGAACCCGGCCCCGTTTTCTCCTGTGACCGTCCCACACGTGAAGCCAGAAAAGCCTTCTACGCTCCAGAGGCCCCAAGAGACGGTCATTCGGGAGCTGCAGCCCCAGCAGCAGCCCCGCACGATCGAGCGCAGAGACCTGCAGTACATTACAGTCAGCCAAGAGGAGCTGTCGTCCGGAGACAGTCTGTCCCCAGACCCATGGAAGCGGGATGCCCGGGAGAAGCTGGAGAAGCAACAGCAGATGCACATTGTGGATATGTTGAGCAGGGAGATCCAAGAGCTCCAGAACAAGCCTGAGCGCAGTGCAGAGGAGAACGACCGTCTGCGGAAACTCATGCTGGAATGGCAGTTCCAGAAGAGACTCCAGGAGTCCAAACAGAAGGACGAGGATGACGAGGAAGAGGAGGACGATGACGTGGATACCATGCTGATCATGCAGCGCCTCGAGGCTGAGCGGAGAGCAAGGGTAAAGGGGAGAAGTGCTGTGGGCGTGCGTACCTGTGCGTGTCGCTCGTGGGGGTGGCCACACCCAGGCTCCCGGAGGGTTGGCAAGGGCCCTGGCCTGTCGCATGTTACTGTACCTACCGCTGCTAGCTGGCGTCCTGCAGGGTGAGCCAGGGTTAGAGGCTTAGATGTTGAAAAGTAAATACCATCCACATGGAACTTTGCTGTTTTAATTAGCAAATTCGTAGTTGTCCTTCTCACTAACACTTCAGTTGAGAAAACAAGTTAATAACCACTAATTTGTTAGTAACCAGTAATAATCCTCATCAGGGGTTGGCAAAACTTTTTCTCAAATGGCCAGAAAGTGAGTATCGGAGGCTGCGTGGGCCGTACGGGCTGTTTTAATGGCGCAGCTCCGTGGTCAAACGACACGAGCCGCCTTAGACGGTACCCGAGCAGCGAGGGTGCGCCCCGAGACGTCCTTCACAGGTGGCAGGACGTCTGCTGACCCCTGGTCTCGATGATCAGCGAGGGATGGTGGGTAACAAAGAAGACTTGAGAACTTCAGAGTTACGGGTTTAATGTCATTACCAGAAAGAGCACTCTGCAGAGTGCTCATTTGGTTGATGAGGCAGATACTTACCAAATTAAACAACTATATTTCAGTGGTGTAAGTATAAAGATTACTGAGAATTTAGGATTTTATTCCTATTTCTCCATTTGATAAAAGTAACTTATTCCTTTGTATCAAAATAAGTGAAATTTATGTTAGTTGAATACGATAGATCATTAAAGTGCCAAATTTAAGATTCTTTGTTACCCTGTCAAGAGAACTGTTGAGGGAGAGGCATTTGACTGTGACATGTCAGTGAGTTCTCTACAGTGCAGTGTTCTGGGGAAAGACAGCCTGGAGCATGACTTCTGGATTTTGTTTCTAATTGCAACTTTAATTTCATGCTGTCTGTACTAGAGATCTAAACAAATTAACTGTTAGGTCAGACATTTCAGTCTTTCCACATTGTGATGCAGCTTAATCTTAGATAATTATTAGTACATAAAGCCAACAGTCTGATCCCTTTTCGAGTTTGCCCTGTGAATTATTTTCCTGAAACATGTCACACGCTTATTATTATGCACATATTCTCAGCAAAAGGTATATGGAACTTGGCCACAAATTCAGCTGGAACACTGAGGTATCTTAAACAAAGGCCCAAATCTTAACTGTGACATGATTTTATTAGTATTATCCAAGTCACCAGGAATAAACGTCCTTAAAAACAGCTCTGCTTACCATCAGTATTGTTATATTTTGAAAGAGCAACTGGTGGATCAGTAACGGGTCACTTACAGGGTTAGGATTCTTTGCGCAGTTTCCACTCTGGGGTCAGGACCCCAGGCCCCCGTGTACCCGGTGGCTGAGTGCTCGGTGCAGGGTCCTCTGCTTTGGCCCGTGTCCCTAGTGACAAGCAGGTCGTCCCAGGAGCTGCGTGTGCTCCCGGCCTCAGATCTCTCACCCCCAAAACAGGAGAGCGTGCCATTCGCTGCCGTCCGCGCTGAGTGTGAAGCTGAGGTCTCTGGTAAGTCAGCAGACATCATGAACCTCCGTTGTGGTAACTGCGTCCCAGAGTGGGACGTTAGCATCTGCATTGTGACATGGCTGCATTTATTCTTTACAGTGGATTTTTATTAAGGGTCTGTCAGGTTTTCCAGGTTGTTCAAACAGTGACTATTTCAAAGCCTTTTAGTATGAATTATGACATTTGGAAAGTTTTTTATGATAATTTAGTTAGAAAAGTATCTGTGTATTTATCACTAATCATATTTAAGATTAATATCTTAGTCTCCCAAGTAATGAGCTCAGGGAAATTACACGTTTTAAAGTTTCTTCCATGTATCTTAATAACGAAACTCAAGTGTTTAATACGTTTGTGGACCTTTTCCTATTTCTGAGTTTGGGAAGCCGGTCTGTAGCGTTTACTGTTCTTGTTGGGTTGTCCTTCAGACGCAGATGAAATGCGGGAGCAGCCGACGCGCCGGTGGTGGTGGAATACAGGTCTAAACTTGACTTTTTTTCACACTTCATCTTTCTTTTTTTTCCTCTCTGTTACCTGCAGCAGACTGCTCTGCCAGCAATCTCTGTTCTAGATTTGGTATGTTCTCATTTCTTTCCTTTGGTACTTTTTTCCTGTCTTGATTTTCTTTTTTTCTCTCAGTGGTGGTGGTTTTGTGTTTCTAGTAGACCAGTTCCTAGGGGTGTCCTAGTGCAGGATAGTTCGTGCCTCTCAAGAAGCATGCCTGCAGTGTGTTTAGATTTAGTTCCTCTTTGCTTTTCCCCCTTAATTTTAAGTGTTACTGTTTGTTTATGGTTTTTGACCTTTCCTCAGTCATAAAGTTGATTCTGTGTATTCTTACGTAGTCATAAACACATGAGCAAATGAAAGAACTTTTGCAATGACTAATCTATTTCATTATTATTACCTTGGTAATAGATTTTGAATAATCAACTATTAGAAACTCAATTGAATTGGTATTCACATTGTTTTGCCAATTAAGATGTAACTGTCCAGGATATTACTGTTTATTGGTAGAATAAGAAAGCTTTTCGGTAAACATTTGTTCCTTGTTTTCTTTAATAATTTCGCATGGACTTCAGTTTAGTTCATCAGCCGTACCAGTTTACCGTCTGCCGAAAAATGCCGGGGTCCTTTTCGGTTGCAACTTCGGTGGGTTTGACGTCAGTAGTGGGAAATATGGTGCTATTACCTGTGTCACTGGCCAGAGGATTACAGACTGGCTGATGTATCTGTTGTATTAACGAGGTCATTTTTTGTTAGTCAGCTTCTGAATGCCTATGGGCAGCATCAGACACCAGGACTGTGGACAGTCCCTGAGTCCAGGTCTGACTTTGCCGGCCTTTTCAGCAAACAACAGCCCCTTTTCTTCCGCCTTTAAGCAGTGTGGCGACACTGTCGCTCCAGGGAGAAGCCTCTTGTGCACGCAGCTCCTTGACGGCCGAAGGGCAGATTATTTTAGCTTTCCTTTTTTTTTTTTAAATAGGAGACAAAGATAAAATATGTATGTTCTCTCCATGCTTCTGTGTGGTAAGGTGTACCTATGGCAGGGGGTTTCTCTGTGTCAGGTGCTTATTCCGCACACGCTCCTGGGGGGCTCTGTTACCCCCGGGTGCTGACCCGACGCACTGGCTGGCTGCTGTAAGGGGTTCCCCAGCTCTGTGGGCCCGGCCAGAACCCACAACGCAGATGACGTGACAGGTGAATGATACCTAAGGAGAAAGGATTACACGAAGATTTGTATTTTAAAGACCCAGTTCAGTTTTTATTTCTTTAAAAGGTAATTATTTTGAGTATTAATACTGACTTTTTAACCACCACATTTTTGAGCATTTCTTAGCCTGATTCCCCAGCGAATATTAATGTTATTAGCAGCAGTGTCAGTATCTAGAGAACCCTTTTGTCAGAATGGGCAGGGTGTGTGGAGGGACCTCCGCTGCTAGGTGTCAGTCCTCTCCCTGGGATGAAGGGCGGTGGCGGGTGTGACCGGATGGGTAGGCAGCGCATGCCGTGCAGTTTTTACAGTGTGCCCTTCGTACGGAACGTCACGGGATGTTTGTGGGGATGACTGGGCTCATCCGCTGACTCAGATGACCTGACAGCTCAAGGGGAAAATTCTTCTTCCTTGGGGTAGTGCCAGCGAAGGGACGTTTTCAAGGATTTCGGTGGCTCTCCTGTTTTCCTCCAGGCTAGATCTGCCCTCGTCCCCTGCCCTCCTGTCTGGTCTTGATGTGGGACGGTAGGAATTGGGCAGACCCGAGCGACCTGGGCATAGAAGGGGCTGGACTGAAAGCAAGAGTCATTTGGAAACCAGTTGCAAGGTACCCTTTCGGAGAGGCGGGCTGCTCACTGCCTCTTCACACGGGAGTGCCTGGCTGCAGGAGCGGGCAGTGGGAGCCGAACGATGGGCCGTCCTCCCAGCAATGAGGAGGAGAGTGTGTGCGTAGCCAAACCAACTTGCCCATGTTGCCGAGTAGAACACAAAATTCACATGCTTGTGTCAGGTATGACCGTTGCGCAAAGAGAACTCTGGGTGCACATCGTGGGCCCTTTGAGCCGCACGGCCTCCTTGGGGGTAACTTCATGTCTCTGCCGCTGTTGGAGCAGCTAAGCTGTAGGTCCTGCAGCTCCTGGCAGAGTTGTCCTTCTCCGTACCCCGCAAAGGCAGAAGCACGGGCCGCGCCCAGGGAAGGGAGCTCGCCCACTGATGGAGTGCCCGACACTGTGCGGACGGCTCTGCTAAGGACGGCGCCCTGTCCTCAACGCCCCCAGCGTGGGGCTGCCAGCTAGCTGAGGACTTGCTCTGGACCCGAGTCGGGCCAGCGCCCAGCGGTAGGAAGGGGCCTGATCATAGTGGTTCCTCATGGGTGGGTATTAAAATTTTTAGGGTGTTTTTAATGGGTGGGAACATAGGCAGAAAAGTCTTGCCCAAGTTCTTAAGGACAATCTGCTCAACAGACTTTTAGTGATATTTTCAGTGAAAATGTCAAAAAGTAAGGGACACCTTGGTCCTCTTTTGTATTCCGATTATCTCGGTGTGATTGTCTCCCTTAATGGGGCTTTTACTATAAATTTAAGATACAGTTTAGGGTCTTGTGGTATAAAATCATAAACACATAGATTTCAACATATTTTTTTTTTTTTTACCTGAAAATGTCTTTTTTAGAAATGGGGACCACCAATGTAGCAAAACTGGTTCAGGCTTAGAGGACTGGCTTTTGAAATCCCAGCTTAAGTTCTTGGTTTAGAATAGCTTTAGTCTGGGCTGCCTTGTGTTCATTCTGTAAGAATTCTCCTTCCGTCTACTCAGATCTGTTCCCCTGAATGTAACTTCCTACCAGACGGCTTTGATACGTGTCACTTGGCATTCCTTTCCTGTAAAACAGTGAGCTCATCTCTATTCATTTAACTCCAGTGTTAACATAGTTTGTCATCGGATCTCAGCCATGAAATTTGTAACAAGTTGAGCTGCCCTTTAACTGGTCATGACTGTCAGCTCAGTGTACCGTTCTGAGCTGTTATTTGGAGTAAATTAAGCGATTGGATTCTCTTTTCTGTCCTTAATGGTTTTGGGGGAGGAGGGTAGAGTAAAGCAGCGTACATATGAAGAACAAAACAGTCTGAGTTTTGAACAAAACAGATGAGAGGACATGAAGCAGCTTACCCCTGCGGTGGAGAGAGGCTGCCCTGGTCCTGACTGCACCAGCTCATTGGTCGACTTTAAAAACAGGCACTAATGAACCCAACCCAAGAGGCGTCTCCTTGCTTACCCCGTCCAGATTTAGAAGAATGAAGGCTTTTAAGAGAAAGAGTCTGTTTACCGATTCGTAAGGTGTAGCATTCTATACCTGTAATTATGAGAATTATAACTGTTCTCGTTTCTTAAAATCATACTCCTCTTTAATTTAAAAGAACGAGTGGGCTGTTTCAGTGGATACGGGTTTTCTTGCTCAGACTTGTTTTCAATTAGGTCTAGAAAGTATAACATGATGAATTAGTTTGTGCTTTATTGGGTAACAAAAACTTCTTTCACTAATGCAGTTTTACATTCTTCCATAAGTTACTCTTCTGTAGAATATTTACTGTTCTCAGTGGCTGTTCATTTTGACTGTTTCTCATAACTTGGACTGATGACTCTAACATGCTTGATCAGTCTTCACGCTGCTGGCTGTGAGCCCTCCATGGGGGACTCTCCCCAGGGCAGGACGCTGGACAGTTCTTCCTTGGTGCTGGGGTTCTCAGGTAGCAGCACCTGCCCCTGCTCCAGAAGCCACCCTGCCCTCCCTCCTGGCCTATTTCTAGACTGTACTGAAAGAGGAAGTTAAGTAAATTTGTCTTCTTGACGAGGCAGTTTTCATTTTTTCCTAAGGTGTCTTAATATTGCTTGCTGACATGAAAAAGTCTAGTGACGCAAGTTAATTTGTTACTTTTTCCACCAGATGCAGTGTGAAGTCGTTACATTTTTGTTTAAAAAAACAAACATAAATGCAATTTAAGTCCAGTTTCTATTTTTTGCTATGAACAGTTTATACAATAACTAGTAATTCTGTAAATACTGAAACATACCATCAGGGATTTTATGTAAGGGATTCCTGCAGTGGTTTTAGCAGTTAAACGAGGTGGCGTTGAGTTACATTTTCATTTTTTAAAGTTTGAATCCACTGCTCTTGATGCCGAGGGTGGTGCAGGGCTGTGGGCGCTGCTATAGGCCGGCTCTGTCACAGACGACAGAAACGGAGAAGCAAGCTTCCAGAGTTACCTTTATCCTGGCCTGTAACAGCAGAAGGGCATTCTCTGTTCTGTTCTGGTCAAAGGTGCCCTGAAGTCGTAGTACTTAGAGAAATCTGACCAGGAGGATAAAGGAGCCGGAAACCAAAACAGGCTACGTCGTAGATTTTTGAAGATATCCTGAAGCATTTGGATGGTGTGAAGGAAAGATAATAAATTTGTTTTGTGTTGTTTCAAAAAGGCAAAACCTGAATGATGAAAAATAGAAAGCAAACCATCAGGTGATGAATTTTAGACCCACAGAAGAACTTTTTGACTAGTAGTTACCTGAAAATAGAATACCTTGTCTCGGGGAGGTAGGCAGTAGGTTCCCAGACACCAGAGTTATTCAGACAGAGTGGATAATTACTTGGCAGAGATGTAGCAGGAGGGAGGTAGAGTAAGGTTCCTTCCAGATTTTAGGTTCAGATTCTCTGACTCAGTTTGGGGGTATTCCCGGGCTGAGAAGGAATTCTCAAAGTCCAGGATGGGGTCCAGAGAGAGCGGATGGCCACGGGCCGGCGTGCTGGAAGCTTGGTGCCCAGGCAGAGGCGGGCCGCTCTGCACGGGGCTCTCCGCAGACCCACGTCCCGCTGCAGTCGTGAGCTGGGGCCTGCACCCCGCCCCGGGGAGGCCAGCATCTGCGTGCCACAGCTCACAGGAGCGCGGCCAGGAAACGCAGGGGGTTGAGTGGGTTCCAGAGTTCCATCAGTTGAGGGTTTTGTCTGTTGCTGGAGTCTGCTGATTTACAGGAGCTGGTTAAACTTCTATTTATTCTAATACAAGAATGATGCTTGCTTAATGTGTGAATGCATGAGACAGAGTCCTCCTTCTTTGAGCCACAGTTAATGGGGAAATGAACGGACCTGTGGGGACCCTGCTTTTAGGTAACTTATTTTTGAACTACAGAGCTCTAAGGTGTGTGTGTTTTACTGTCTTTCAACAGTGCTTCTAACCTGGTATCTTGTATTTGACTGTGTGTGTGTGCCTGTGTCCGCATGTGCCCGGTACGCCTCGTGCAGGTGGGTGAGCAGAGCAGAGCTTCAAGGCACTGTGTTGTTAGTTACAGGATGAGGAGCGGAGGCGTCAGCAGCAGCTGGAGGAGATGCGCAGGCGGGAAGCAGAAGACCGCGCCAGGCAGGAAGAGGAGCGGCGCCGCCAGGACGAGGAGAGAGCGAAGCGAGATGCTGAAGAAAAGGTTATGGTCCTCTAGGGGCAGCTAGCACTTTACCAGATTAGCCTGAACCCGTCGATGGGCTGGGGAAAGGGGCTAGACCTGACCTGTATCCTAAGATGTACAAGACAGAACAGGGCCTGGATCCCCACTTGTGTTATCGGACCCAACACTTGAGCCCGACCTGGCCAACCTACCTCCCTTCCGAACTGTGTCCAGACTCTCTCACCCTCTGAGTCTTGTCTCTCTCCCACTTTGGAACTCGTAGGCCTGGTTATGATGAGTGAGCCTCTTCGCAGCCCGCCCGTGTACTCCGGGCTCTTCCTTTCCTGGACGTGGTCCAGCTGGTTACTCTGAGGGGGATGCTTGTGCGCTAGGCGGGCAGAGGGAGTGCGAGCCGTGGGAGGCGCCAGGAACGTAGTAACACAGTCCGTTCACACTCCGCACTTGAGATTGTTCACTGACATCACTCACTGCTGGTTGATGGCTTATGAAAAACACGATTCAAGGAGAATTCAACTAGGATCTAATCTGATATGTATCCTGAGTTACTACTTGGTTTCCATACGTGGATTTCTTTTTTTTATGAAAGTACTCTTTTAAGTTGAATTTTAAAATGACAACTGATTTGCCCTATTCTGCCTGTGCCCTGTGGCCTCCTGCTGTGTGTGCCGGCCCGGGCCCTCCCGCAGGGCTTGCCCGTGCTGGATGCGGCCCGGGAGAAGCGCATCTCCTCTGCTGCTTCCCTTCCGTGAAGGCAGAGGCCGGGAGCACCACAGCTGCTGATGGGGAGAAGTTCAGTTCTTATTCATCACTCCTTCTTTGATAGTCCAGTGAACTGTATTCATAGAGCACCCTCCTCCTCCCCCAAAAACAGAACTTTAAGGAAGCTTTCGTAGCAATAGAATCTATGCGGATATATAACAAATGAAAAGCAAGATGACAGAAACGATGTGACTCATTTCAATGAAAGTAGAGTAAATAACGCTAGCACACGAACCTGTATGGAAATTAGCGACTTCTGCGTCTTCTAGACCTTCACCGTTCCTTAAAGTTGTCATCATGTTATCTCCAAAAGCTGTGTCCCAGTAGATTTGCAGTTTTCTGAAGGAGTCTGAGCTTTCAGGGTTAGGTCTCCCTCGACTCTTTACTTTGTGTCATGATGAGTCAGATTCAAAATCAGTTTTCTGAAACGTGAGCCGTGCGGGTCCTCCGTTGGGGTGCGTGTTGTCTTGCTGTTCCTTGGCCGTGTGCAGCCTCTGCCTGCCCGGGAACGGCCCTGCCGCGGGAGCAGCGCGCCTTCTGTGGGGACGCTCGGGCACTACTCGGGTTTTCCAGCGTGTGTGCTCACAACTCACGATTTTGTCAAATTCGCTTGTGTCTTAGGAACTGCTTTCTAGAATTGAGTGCTCACTGTAAAAAGAAGCCGAATAACCTATTTTTTATACAGAATGTCCACAGTTGTTGGGCTTGCTTTGTTATAGAAAATGTGCCATTCATTTGTGGTAGAATAATTGCGGGGTCATGTACTTGTATCTGCTCTCCATGTAACCAAAGGGTATTTTGGTTTCCTCCTAAAATGTTCTCCATGTCACACTAAGATTCCTGACAACTTGATGTAAAGGCCACAGGGGTCATTCTGAATTGGATTCCCCAACCCCAAGCAAACACTTACTTTGTGTAGAAAATAAGGTGCAAAATGTCTTTCCTTCAGGATGTCTCAACACAGAGTGAGAAGATCAAGTGAGGAGTCGGTGTAGGGCCATGCCTGGGGCCGGCACTGGTCCTTGCAGTTTCCTCCTTCAGAAGGGGAAGCGCTGAGCACTGTTGTCCGGTGCATGCGTGTCCAGAGGGAGCAGGGAGGAGACACGAGTGTACGCGGTAAAAGGGGGCCTCGAAACTTGTATCTTCGTGCCAGCGAGGGCCCCCAAATGAGTTTTCGTTTGCTTGAATGGATTGAGAATTCCCTCCGTTCTGCAGCACCACACACCCAGGTTGAGGCACGTCCTTCTGTCTGCTCTTGTAACCCCTTTCTTACACTCACTCTTCCCATGTGTTCTAGAACTTTTGTCACTCTTTAACAGAACTGTGCTGTTACCTTTTTTGATGTGAAAACAATTTCCACTCTGTCAACTGTAGTCTGTGCAGATGTACGTCGGAAGAAAATGTACAGTATGTGTCAAAATATATTTGAATATCGTGTTGCTGTTGTTATTAACTCCTGGCTCTCTAATTTTCTGTCTGTCAGGGAGTCTGTTAAGATTTGAACTATAAATTAAGAACTGTGGAAAGCATATTTGTTAGATTGTTCCCTTGGGAAAATGAGTAATTTTTTTTTTTACAGTTGTTGGTTTCTGTTAACTTTCCTCTGAATAACTGGAAATTAACCAGGTGACTTAATCGTCCTTCTGGTCGAGGAAGGGGAAGGGCTGCTCTCTGGACTCCCGGGGTCAGTGAAAAAGCATGCGTGCCAGGTCGCTGTTCTTGCAAGTACCAGCTGTAGAAAGCCAGTTAGAGCCTGTTTGGGTTTCGTTTTGTCTTTAAACCGAGCAGGCGCAGGTAAGTTAATACTCTACAAGAGCAGGAGGAGAGAGAGAGACAAAGGAGCAGCAGGGAATTAAGGGTCTGGAGGGATAATTGAATGGGGACAGTGGTGTCGTAACGGGAAGCTGGAGCCTGCGAGGACCTAGAGCGCACTGGTTCGGTGCTTTGGAGCAGTTTTGTGCCAGAAACCCCACGATAGGATGAACGTGCCCGGGAGTCTCCAGACTGTCTCCAGGCGGATCTGGCCGTTTCTGTCGTAGACTGTTACGTTGAAACTTTGCTGTCCCCTGGACTCGTGATCAGTGTGGAGACGGGGGGCAGAGGGTAAAATGCGCCCTTTCGTGCCCCCGGAAGGCCCCTCCTGACTCTGACCTTTGCGCTTTTGTCTGTTCCGTGTGCAGAGGCGACAGGAAGAAGGGTATTACAGCCGCCTGGAAGCCGAGAGGCGCAGACAGCACGCAGAGGCCGAGCGCAGGTTGCTGGAACCGGAGGAGCCGGGTCTGTGCAGACCCCCGCTTCCGCGGGGCTACGAGCTCCCGTCCCCGTCCCCTCCGGCCGCCGCTCCTCCTCCCCCACCTCAGCGGACCGCCTCCTCCCTCCAGGCCCAGACCCTGTCCCCAGACTCTCTGTACACCGCCAGGCTCGTCTCGTACCACGAGGGGGAGGAGGAGGAGGAGGACTGCAGTCTGGCAGGTCAGGATAAGTGCTCTTGCACGAGGAAGCCCCACGGGCACTTTCTTCTTCCCACCGCCCTTAAGCCACAGCAGCCCCCCTGCCCGCCGCGCCCGGCCTCCGATGGCACCTTTCTCTCCAAACCATTGCAGCCACCCTCGGCCCCTGCCAACAGTACTGCTCCCAACACAGGCCAGCCCCCGCCCCCTCCAAAAAAAACAGGCTTCTACCAGCCCAGCCACTCGAAAGGTAGAGGTAAAATGTGGGATTGCAAATCAAGCCCTCTTTTATCTTCCTGATTGGAATCGGGACCCTGCACCCTGCTGCTCTGTGGGCCCCCTCAATCAGCACTCGCTTTGGAATTTGATTTCGCCTGATCACTAGTCTCAGTGTGGTCATCTCCCCCTACCTCCAATTGTCCTGTCTGTGCTGAGAGTCGTTTTGGCAACTACACCAGCTCCCCAGTTGCTTTCTACCTGCAGGGTTCTGTCCCTCGGACCTGCCAGCAGTGGCTGGCCCTCCGGGACCCCCCAGTCACTTGAAGTACTGTTGGTCTTGGCCTCCATTCTCTGCCTCTTTAAATAACTCTTACGTTTGGTTGAACACATGCTTTTTTCACACATCTTGGTGTCTGAAGATGAGAGTAAGACATTTTCCCAGCAGCGTCAGGGTCACATGCTAAGTTCTGTTCTCCAACATGAGTAGAACTTTCTGTTCTGGCTTACGCACCACATGGCAGTGGTTTACCAGATGACCCCTACTTTCCATGGTAGTTTGGGTGGAGTAGTTGGCGCTATGCTGAGTTGATGGTCCTGCTGTAATGTGAGCTGCCTCACGCCAGGGACATGGAACCCAGTCGTTGTGAAATGACTCCTTTTCCCTCTTGCTGGTTTCATTCCTTCCTGTTAACGGACGTTCTCCGCATGTCACAGTCCTGGTACCCAGACCCTGACAGGCACGCAGTTGCCTTGAGTTAATACAAACTCTCACGTGACGGTGGTCCTGCCCACAGGCGCAACCGCCATAACCAGTGTCCAAGACGGCACTGGAAGCGATGTTTACAATATTCAAACTCCAAGTTCCTCTTAAAATCTTAAATTAGAATGCTGGCGATAAACACTGTCAGATTTAGTGGTCTTCATGGGCACAAGGGTCTTCTAAAATGCTCCTGGTGCAATGCCCGGGACTCAGAATTCTAAAAGAAGATGAATGGTCAAAAACACGCGTGACCTTCGCTCTTCCAGAACAAATGAGTTCTGCCACGTTCTCTTCCCATCGGCGTCAGAGCTTTGATCCACTCCGAAGGCTCAGCGTATAATATTGAGACTGAGTCACTCAGAAGTCAAAATTAAATCTTTTTATAAAATATCTGTTGTTGGTGTCTAGAAAGACTTTCCTGGGACAATAGTAGTTTTTGAAGTGAGATGCCCTCAGTCTCCTTGCGTCACGTTACAAGCTGCAAGCTTGAGGTCTTGTGTGTCATGACACAGACGAGGTTTGCTAACGCGATGTTGGGCTGGGTTTTCATTTCTGACCACCTTGGCTTTCACTCATACCACTAACCCTATTTTATTTCACACTGAAAAGACCACATAGGAGCAGGTTATATCCTGCGTCTGATGGCTCGTGCCTCTTTGAAGACTTCCTTCGTAAAGCACAAAGCTGTCTGCACCAAATGCAGAGCATTTCTGACCTCCTCACTGCCATCCCATTAACACGGCTGCACCCCCGGGTTCAGCTCATGTTTCTTCTGTTGTGAGCACTCTCATGCTTCTGCGGGTGGGCTGGTTTCTTCCACTGGGTGCCTGAGGAGGAGGAAACGGGTACGAATTGGAATAAACAGTGTCTCATTCTAGCATAGCAAGGTATTTTTTTTTAAAAAAAAAAGGTTCTTTAACTGGAGATCTTTGAAAATTACTTGAAATGTGCAGTATTAATTCATATAGTCCACTGAAAGTATTTAATATTCTGATTAACTTTGAAGAATTGATTTTTACCAGTGGAAGAAGCAAGTATCATTCTTACAACAAAACTCAAAAGATACAACGCAACATTTTCTAAAACAGCGAAAATTTAGAATTAAAATAGGAAAAAATTCTACTCTGCGGATAATTGCTGTGGAGGCCTGCTCTGGGTTGCTCCACGTTGGAGATAGGGGTCTGTTTCATCTTTTGAGTCTTTGTGGAGGATGACTTCCCACATGGCGATCACGGGGACCCTGGCAAAGGACCGGGAATGATGCAGTGCCCCGAGGAGCCCCAGCCAGCCCTGCGCTGTGTCTCAGCCAAACAGCTAGGTCTGCACAGCATGTTCCTGCATCCAGAGAAGAAGCTAGAAATCATTTTTATGCTGCTGTCTAAAAAGGAAAATTCTACTGTTGAGATACTGTAGTGATTTTGTGGCCTGTCTAATCCAATACCCATGCTGTCAGCGTTTGCTGAGTATTTTGAGCATTTATTGCTCCAGCTTGTATCATTGTAAGCAAAACGCTCTTCAAAAAGCATGAAATTTTTTTTTCTTGCTGATGTTATAATTAACTATATATGAGTGCTGACATAATGCACTATGATTTTAATAATATACCATTAGTGGTAATATTTGGATGCATTTTAAAATTTTTATCTGTGTCATCTTTTTTGATCTTTAATACTGGCTAGAGAGGGCAGTGCTGTTCCCAAGCTGGCTGCCGTCAGTCACCCCAGGCGTTGGGCCAGGCGCAGGCCGAGCCAGGGACCCAGGCTGGGCATCCCCACAGGCTCATGCACTCCTCCTTTACACTGCTTTGGGTCTGGTTTTGAGTGAGTTTGTATTTACAGCATTTATATCAAACACTAGGGTTTTTTCTATAACTCGTTTGTTTAAAAAGTTTTGTTTTAGTAATTATAGCCATTTATGTAGCAAAAAAATTCAGGAGCTGCCCTGAAAAGAGAAACTCGAGGCATGTGATCACTGCTTACTGTTTGGGTTACATTTGCTCTCAGTTATTTTGTAAGGAAACCCTTTGCGTCAGGAGCATCTGACAGTCTCATTTGAATTAGTCTTCTGTGGATTTTTCTTACGAATTCATGGTAATTATGCATCTTAACTGATTTGAACCTTTTGGCTGTCGCTCCCTAAGGACATGGCTGGCGTGGCTGGTTCGGAGCACCGTGCACCTGCGCAGCCTGGTGATTGGGTTACTCGGGCCACTGAGAGACGCGAACCCACAGGGCTCCTGTCAGATTTTCAGTACTCCTCCGTGGGCACTGCATCTTGATCATGAGTAAAGTTTTGGAAATTGTGCAGGCACTTTAACTTTGATATTTTTTCTTTTATGGAAAAGGACCAAACTCTTACATGGGATCGGCTGGGACAGCTGTTGGTGCCCATGATGCTTATCGGGATCCGAGAGAGAGACCGTCTAAAAGGTATTTACAGCTGTGCTAGTTCTGTAGGAGGCTGGAGTGGAATTTTAGAGACTTCATTATCATCTCAGACGTTTCTCATTGCACGAGTGTGTGAGCCTAGAGGCCCTTTTATTTTGCATTGCGTTTCAGACAGTGATGTGGGTTTCAGGCTTAGTGGTCAGAACTCCAGAAGGAGGGGGGCATGATGCTTCTGCCTCCGCCGACAAGGGTGGAAGATTCTAGGACAGTGTCCAGACATCCTGTTAGACTGCCTAAGGCCAACCCTGACGATGCACAAACAGTAAATGGGCGTCGTGTCTCCACCGAGCACCCTCACCTAGACTGTAGTCCAGACAGTTCTTAGAACACGGATGTTGAGCTCATCAAGAGAATCTTCAGTATCTTACACTAACTTGTTAAGGTAAGTATACGGATAGATGCCTCTCGGGTCCATGAGGACTCATTACAATTACATGTTTTTAAGCTGTACCTCTTTAGCTAGCTCACCTATTAAGAATCCCCGGCCTGCTAATATTGAAGTGACCGGCGTTTTGAGAGTTGGACGTGGCTGGAGAAAGTTAACAGTTCAGTCAGGAGAACGTTCTGCCCTTTTTGCTGCCTAGCGACAACCCCAGTGATTGTATTCATGGGAAGGATTATGGCACATTTAACGAGGAATGAGTCTCCCTCATGGAGAGTGTACTTAGTTGCCCATTGTGTCAGGTTACCTCACTTTGAGTGGCATTAGTGTTGACAGCTTGGCTCCATGTGACCAGTGACATTTGCATTTGCTCTGCTGCAGCCACGATGCCGATGTGCCTGGAAGTTCAGGAGCCCCTGAAAACTTGACATTCAAAGAGCGTCAGCGTCTGTTTTCACAAGGTCAAGATGTGTCCAACAAAGTAAAAGCCTCTCGTAAATTAACAGAACTGGAAAATGAGCTGAACACCAAATGAGACGGGGCCGAGGTGCCCGTGCGCCCCAGGGGCCTGTCGGCGCGTCTCTGGAGGACGGGCTCGGGGCGGGGGCCGCGCGCAGCGTGTCCGCGTCCCAGAAGCACGGTTGCTGAGACGGCCGGGATCCAGAGATGGTCCCGTTCCAAGACGCTCTTTTCATTCACCAGGAGATGATCACTTATACAACGTAAACACTGTCTAATTTCTTAATCTGACTCACGTGAAGATACGTTTTTTGTTTCTTTTTTTAGCGTCTGAGTGGCAGAGGGGAGAATGCAGGGCAGGAGAGCACGGTGGGGACACGTCTTCGCCCTCGCCCGGCGCAGTGCAGAGAGGCCATGTGTGTTCTGGGTTGCCGACGGCGCTGTGGCGACCGGGCAGGGAACCGCCTGACCCGCCCAGACCTTGTTTGTGCTATTGAGTAGCAGCTGCAGACCGTGTCCCCCGAGGGCGAGGTGTCCCCTTCCAGGAGAGAGAACACCTGAGCGTACCCCGCATGGGGGCTCAGTGCAGAGCCTGCCCCGCCGCCTTGCTCACTTGTCTCCCCGCCCCGGGGAGGGGGGTCCCAAGGCAGCTCAGACCCACGCGGCCCAGAAGGGAGGTGGTGCCTGTCAGGACCCTGCCCCCTCTGCTTCCATCCAGGGACAGCCCTCCTGCTATATTCTAAATAGGTAATTTAAGAAAAAAAATTCTCCAAGAAGAAAATTTTGAGGATTTAAGCTTAGGATATTTTATTTTTGTAAATGCCAGATTATTGTTAGACTAATAAATCATTGGTGATTTTGCAGATGGCAGTTCAGTTAGGGAGTTCACTAAGTATCTCGACTATTCAAGAGAATCTATAAAAGAGGGTCTGTTTAGCTGGGCCGTGTTGATGTGGAGAGACGCAGAAGTATGAGAGGGACGGGAGGTTAGTAGTGACGCTTGACATGGCTGGGGCTCAGGGATTCTACCTTCGAGGAAGGACCAGTTCCATCCACGTGTTGTCTGGGAAGGAAGGCTCGGACTGCAGTTTAAGCGATTTTCTTACATCGAATAGAGTTACTTAATTTTCATTTTTGAGTCATTGGGCATCGCAGTTGTTTCTTCAGCTGTGACCGTGTGGCTGATGCTGGGGAGATGGATCTCATGTCGATTTCTACTGTGTGCCGTGGAAGTGCTAACTTACTTTGTGATTTTGAGCAAATTTTCTACTTGACAAAACCCTGCTGTGGGGTCTCGATGATTCTTCTGTACCAGATTGTTCTCTTACAGATATGTATGTTAGAAAAATACACACACTTGCAAATAGAAGAGGGAGAGGCTTTTTAGCCTGAGAAATCACTTTAATGAGAGCTGTATGATAAATCATTGAAATGCGAGTGTAAATATTTTTACGTCTATCGGGGTTCTTATTTGGAAGTGTGCTCTCACCGTTCCCCTTGTTTAAGAGAGTCACATGGTTCTAAGTGTTTATGAAGGATGTGGGTGTTTGCTCTGGAGGTTCCAGGAAAAGCAGGCCCCTCCCAGATAGCTCGAGAACACTGGCCGCCTTATAGGGACTAAATTCACACTTTCTTCCATGAAAAGATGCAGATGAATTACTTTTCTGTTAATATATAGAGAAATAGCAACTACGCGTAAGTACATGCAAATACATGTAAATACTGACATGCAGGGGTATTTGTGTGTGTGGTCATCAGGCCCGTGGGCAGGTGGGCTGGGCCACCCTTGGGTGATCAGGTCAAATGTGAACACATGCTTTTCATAACTGCATCACTGGGGACACCACAACTGCTGTACTTTCCCATTTCTACTGTACTTCATTTGCAATCTATTTTTAATAAACTTTGTATGTATTTAAGTGTGTTTGCTGTTACTGCAGTCTCGTGCGGGCAGAATTACATCTGTGATCTGCACCTTTGCCTCCCGTCCCCTTCTGCCTGTGACATCATTCACGAGAGGTCCCCCAAGGGTCCCGTCTGTGTCAGGCGCTCTTTCTGGTTTGTCCTGATCGTGCAGGCTGTTGGACAGAGGCCGCGGGCCACTCTTGCCGTGGTCCCCCACGCTCATATGCCCACTCCGGCTCCACGACCTGCTGGGCACGTCAGCCGACCCCGTGGTCATACAGACTCACACGGTCCCTTCATTGCCTCTTGGATTCTTAAGCACACCGGAACTTACTAAGTTGTGTGGGTCAGATGTGCTGGCGATGCGTCAGCAACGAAGATCCGCCTGAGGTGGCTCATGGGAGGCGGTCACGAAAGCACACAGGTGGCGCGAGAAGGGAGCCGGCGCTCTGGCTGCACCTGGGGGGGCCCTGGCTGCACCTGGCGGGGGCCTGCCTCTCCCCAGTGCTGACTCCTGTGTTCCCTGTGCCCAGTCCACCTTCCTTTGTGGCCCCGGAGCAGGCGTGCTGGGTGAAGGAGCGGCCCCAGAATTTCAAGAAGGGCTTTCCTGAAGGAGGGAATGTCTTAGGGCTGCAGAAGCTCAGGGTGGCCTTTGGGTAGGACCAGCTGCTTATATACTGGAATGAGGATATTCGCTGGTAATGTATTTTTAATGCCCAGAAAGGTGCTTTAAAGTTTGGGAGGACCGAAACTTAGAGACTGACTCAGGTTGTCTCAAGGACCGCAGTTCTGTTGCTCCTCGTGGAAGTAAGGAGTCTACCCTACCGAGGCTTTCTGTGGTGGACATCACAACAGCAGCAGGCCCTGCAGGGTTTTCTAGCGTGTGCCATGGGAAAATGATCTCCGCCGCTCTGTTGCTCGGGGAGCTGACTTGGTTTTGGGGGGGAGGGGCAGAGGGACAGTCTAAGCTCCATCCCCAGCTCGGGGCCCCGTCTGGAGATTGTGACCCCAGCGGAAATCAAGAGGTGGCCACTTAACCGACTGAGCCATGCCGGTGCCCTGCGTGGGAAGCCGAGTCGTACCTTCAGGATCTCCATGCCCCTGTCACCTGCAGCAGGGAGTCTCCCAGGAGAGGAGATGCCGAGTGACCGGTTTCAGTGCACAGCTGTTCATCCAGTTTGTTCAAAGTCATGGCGCCGCAAAAGATGCGAGTACAACTCCAAACATAAAAGTCCATTTCTCTCCCACTTTATTTCACAAACACAACTCAGGAGTGCCTGCTCTGTGTCAGCCAGTGGGGACGCGGGTTCCAAGTGTCCCACAGCCGATGTGGGAAGGCAAGGGTCCACAGTTAAGTGAGCACGGCTCCTCTCGGTTTGTACACAGAGGTGCACCGGGCACTCTGCCCAGGAGGACCCATCTAACTCCTGCTGGCACGCCCTCTGCGGAAATGGCTTCCCTCCTGAGAGGAGGGGCTGTCGCAGGCAGAGGAGACCGCTGGGCAGGGAGGCTGCCACCCGCAGACGTCAGGAGACCTCGGCACAGATCGCGGGAGCCGAGGGCACCAGGGAGGAGGGCCTCACGCTTTGGAGGAACATTCACGGCCCTCATGCAGCTGCCTGCACGGGGCTTGGTCGGCGGGGAGAGAGCGCGGGAAGGGGTGGGAGGCCGGGCTTGGGGGCATCACGGGACCGCAACACAGCACTTAGGCCAGCCGCTAACCAACCCCCACTTCATCCCCTGGAACAGCTCTCCGCATTCTCCCGGTAAAGGTGATGGTCCAGCGCCCCTGGTCACTTAGGACATTCCGTTCTTGAGCAGCCGCGTTGGAAGAGAAAAGGCAAACGGGAAGTAAATTTCAGCATATCCATACTCAGCCCAGATGTCCGAAAACTACCTGGCACTATGCGGTCGGTACAAACCGTGCGCACGCAGTAGTCCGCATTCTTTTTCGTAGGAAGCCTTTGAAACCCAGCGTGTCGTTTCCCCGCGGCCTGCAGCTGGGGTCAGCCTCAGGGAGGACTAGGCTCTGCCCGCAGCCGCGACCCACCGTGCTGAAGGCGCCAGTTCGGAGGAAGGCCGGTGGATGTGGCACCAGCAGATGCCTTGAGACGTGCCTCGGGCAGGTGCAGTGGTGGGAGGGACATGGCGGGCCGGCGGGCAGCACCCTGCCATCCGGCCAGTGCGGCCGGCCTGTCCCCGTGCCCAGGCGCCCCGGGGCGTCTATTCTAGGAGGGGTCACGCTCTATCCGTGTGCAGAGCACACACACGTCACACATGGTGCATCACGTGTGTGCATCACAGGTGTGCTGGAGCTTGCCAGCCCCCAGCAGCACAGAAGGAGGCCTCGCACCTCCCGGCTGCCCAGCGAGCCCCAACTCCGCGCCTGTCTTTGTCATTTCTGTTTCAGGCAGCTTCGGAGGAGTGTGCTGTGGGGGAGGATGCGGCGTATTCGCAGCAACGTGGCGCCTTGCCTTGCCTGTTCCTTCGGATCTGTTCAGTGAGGCAGCAGATGCTGACTTGAGTTCCTGTGTGTGGACCCCACAGATCAACGTTCCTATGGGAAAGGAAGCCATGGTCACTTGGCAGATGTAAAAAGGGAAGGACAGAAGTTAAGTTCGTACCACCCAAGAGGCTTGTCATTTATATGGGATTTGGAACACCCACGATATTTCGGATAGGGTCTTCAAATGCAGCCGCTCGCTCCCCTCCCCACGCCTCCCCCCTCCCCGGCAGTCCCCTGACCCCGTCGCCGTGGGAACCACGGGGCGCAAACTGCCCACCCACGCGGATTCTGTGGCTGAGAGCTGGGCCTGGTGATGGCCGCGCAGGGCCGCCGCCGGGGGCGCTTCTTGGAGCAGTGGGCCAGGCAGCTGCAGCGCCAGGTGCAGGTGAGCAGGGGCAGGTGAGCGCAGCTGCGGCCACCCCTGCAGCCCCACTGGCCCGGTTGACCGCCCCCTCCCCTCCTGCCTCTGAGCCTTGGGGGTGTGGCCAGCGTGGGAGGGTTGGGGTGATGGCGCCAGAAGACCGCGTTGGGGGTGGAGGCCCCATCATCTTCTACCTTCTGCCCTATAGGGTGCGAGGACCTCATCTGTAGTCCCCTTTGGGCCTCACCCCACCCACACCTGAGACCTCATGCCCCTCATCTGAGCACCTGTGTCATCCGCCCAGGGCCCTCCCGTTACTTACTGGGCGTTTACTATTTACTGTGCTAAATTTTGGAATACAGTGGTTAAGCAACAACCCTGCTCTCTTGGAGTACAGCCTTGAATAAAGGAATAAATAGTCACAATAAATGTAAGCCATCAAAGTGGCCCCAAGATAATGCTGCAGAGGGGAGGTACATGGTCTTATTAGGGTCTGTAGTGCAACAGGTCTGGGTGAATCCCAGTCGAGGACTTCCCCTGGGGGCAGAAATGGAGCTGAGTTCTGCTGGGATGGGAGGCTGCCATCTGGCAGCGGGGTTGAGGGTCAAGGACAGAACAACCTTATCATGGTGTGTGTGTGGCGGGCGGGGCGGGCCTTGGGAGACTGGCAGAGCACAGGAGAGAGCGGATAGTGGAGGCTGAGAGGTGGGAGGAAGGCAGCCCACACAGGGTCAAGCAGGACTAAGGATGTTTTTCTTTGTCTTGAGGGCCAGGAAAGGCTAGTGAAGAGATCTTAAGAGGGGGATGATACAGTTAGATCCGCATTTTGAAAATGTCACTCATAGCAAGTCCTACTTGAAGGACAAGCATGAAGATGTAGGGTGGAGTTAGAAGGTGCAGGGCAGGACTGCTGGGATGGCAAGACGAGGACCTCTGTGAACCTGCTCCCAAGCAAAACAAGCACATCTGGGGAATATCATAGGAAAATGGTGTAAAGCCCCTAGAAATGGCCCTAAGGGCATACATCACATGAAGAAACATTTATGCAAAAAATCTGCTAAAAATCTCTGTAAGAACAGTGAAAGCCTGTGGCTCCTTCCCTCCCACCAGCTGAGCTCAGCTTGACAGAAGGTCCACTCTGGGTGTGTGTATCCAAGATGGGGCTCCCCCTCTCCTCAGCTTCTGACTTAGGGTCACTGTATCTCACCACCAGTGGGTGGGGTGGAGGCTTGGGGGTTCATGTGGTTCCCCACTCGTATGACAGAGGCCTCACCCCAGAACAGAGGCCAGGAATACTGGGATCCCAATTGCTCTTTCCACCCTTGATCAGCACAAAGGTTTCATAGTGAGAAAGCCAGCCAAAAGACCGGAGGCCACAGCCCTGCCCAGTGCCCAGAGTGGGGATTTAGCCCATGGGGAGAGGCAGCCCATAAGAAGAGAGAGCTCTGAAGCTCTTCGCAAAGGAACTTTCTCCAAACACACTGTGGGGAAGTTCAGAAACAAGAGTTCTCCTTCATTAAAAGCAGTTATTAACGTGTGCTTGGGCAGCGTAACAGAGCAGCACAGAAACATGTTCTCAGTTCTGGAGACTGGAAATCTGGGACCAAGTTATAGGCAGGGGTGGTTTCTCCTACGGCCTCAGCCCTTGGCCTGTGTGTGGCTGCCTTCTTGTGGTCTTTCCTCTCTGTGTGGGTGTCTCTGGAGTGCCCTCTGTGTCCTGATCTTCTTTTCTCATAAGGACACCAGTCAGGTTGGATTAGAGCCCTTTCTAGTGGCCTCATTTTAACTTAATCACCCCTTTAAAGGCCTTGTCTCCAAATACAATCACATTCTGAGGTCCTGGACTTGGGACTTCAACAAGTGAATTGTGTGGGGGGGGGGGGGGGGGGATACAGCCCATAATTAGCCACAACCTAATAGGCCACCTAGTTCACTCAAGGCTAAGAAGAGCCTGGGGTTAGGACAAATATCAAAGACTGGCTTCCAAAAGTAGCCCTGCCCCAGTTTAACTGGACCAGACAGTGGAGAAATTTATGGCCCAGGCCATTATTGAAAACAATAAGGCAATCAATAATCAGTGCGGTGGTTGTGATACCAAGGGAGACAGAGTAACAGAGATCGGGGAGAGGCGGTTAAAAAGAGCCCTGCTTAAACTGCAGTCTCCCAGTGCCTGTGTGCATGCCCGCAGCTGTGTCCTTCCCTCAGGGGTTGGGCAGACTTCTGTGGAAGAGGCGAGCTAAATCACTCAACAAAGCACACAAGTAGCAACAAAAAACAAAAACAACAAGAACAACAACAAAAACTGCAGGTGGGGGAAAGGCATCACTAAAGTTTCTACAATATATTTCCTAAAATGTCCAGTTCTCAACAAAAAATTGTAAGACATGAAAGAAACAGGAAAGTGAGACTCATCCACAGCAGGGAACAGACAACAGGAACTGCCCATGAGAATGCCTGATGTTGAAATTAATAAGTCAAAGCAGTCATTATAAATATGTTCAAAGAACTAAAGGAAATTGCATTATAGAAGTGAAGGAAAATATGTTAATTTCTCATCAGATAGAAAATATCAAGAAATACCTAGAAATTATTTTTTTAATTATAATCTTAGAGTTGAAGATAACTGAAATGGGAACATTCTCTAGAGGACTCAAGAGTAGATTTGAATAGACAAAAAAGGAATCAGCAAACTCTTAGATTGGTAGAAATTATGCAATCCTAAAAACAGAAAAATAGAAGAAAAATGAATAGAACCTCTGGAAAAGGTGTGAAACCTGTAAGCACACCAGCATATCTGTCATGGGAGCACCAGGAGAGGAGAGCAAGAAAGCAGGGAAAATATTCAAAGAAACAATTACCCAAACTCCCCAAATTTGTTGGAAGTTTAGGTACACATAAAAGAAGCTTAATGAATTCCACTAAGTATAAATACAAAGAGATCCACATCCACCTGCACTTTGTAAAAATAAAGAGAAAAGCAGAGAAGAACGACTTGTCGTGTCAGTTCACCATGACTGTCAGCAGACTCTCATCAGTGTCAGTGGAGTTCGGGGCGGTGGGTGACATGTTCAAAGTGCTGAAGGACGAAAATTCTGTCAACCAAAAATCTCACATCCAGCAAAACTGTCTTAAAAAATGAAGGCAAAATAAAGGCATTCCCAAATAAACAAAATTGCAGAAAATGTGTTGCTAGCAGGCCTGCCTTTTAAGAGATACCAAAGGAAGTTCCTACACGGAAACACAAATCCACAAAGAATGCCAGTAAAGACCGTCAGGTAATTATAAAACACAGAAGAAAGGTGTAGTTCTCTTTGTTTCTTTCACTGACTTAGAAAGCAATTATGTAAAACAATATATGTATAACTGTATTGTTGAAACTATAACATATAGAAATGTAATGTATTTGAGAAAAGTAGCACAAAGGAGGTGGATGGAGGCAGTTTTCTTGGAGTAAGGCAATGACAACAGATGGTAGCTTGAATGCACAGGACCAAGTGAAGAGAAGTTGAAGTGGCGAAGAGGGCCGGCAGAGCAAACCCCATAAATACATACTTACTGTCCCTTCTCTTCTCAGACTCTTTAATGAACATGAAATTATGTAAAGGACCAGTGATCACACGGGATTGTTACATCTGTAACACACATGACATGATGTGTAATGGTACCAACACGTCAGCCACAACAGGCATGTTTCTGCATCTCACAGGAATCGGACTGTAAATGTGAAGGAGACTGTTCCAGGTTCAAAGTACAGGTGAGCCCTCGAGCAACCACTGAGAAAATTATTCAAAAACTAGTGGAAAAGGTCATCAAAGAAGTTAAGATTTCACCCCAGAAAATATCCACTTAATGCAAAAGAAGACAGTAGATGAGGAGCCAACAGGACACGAGACACGTAGAAAACAAAAGTGAAATGTTGGGCATAAAGCCACATCAGTGACATTCAATGTAAGTGGACAAACTGTCAGTCAAAAGGCAGGTACTGTCAGACTGGGTAAGAGGCCACATCTAACCACATGCTGTCTGTCTACAGGGGACATGTTTTAGATTCAGAGATACAAGTAGTTGTAAGCAAAAGGGTGGGAAAAGACATCATGCCACCATCAGCTTCAAGCAGACTGAGTGACTATACTAATATCAGACGAAATAGACTTTCAGATGAAAACAGTGTTACTACAGATAAAGAAGGACCTTTGCTCATGATAGAAGTATCACTCCATCAGGAAGATAGGAAAATTATATGTGCATCTAACAACATGGCCCCCAAATTGGCAGAATCTAAGAAAAAGGCAACTCAAAAATGATAGCAACAGATATCCACCTTCCCGACTCTCAGTAATGGACAGACTGGACAGAGGACCAGCAGGAAGACAGACAACTTGAACAACGCCCCTGAACCAACCCGACCAGGCAGACATGCACAGAACATCCCACCCACGTAGCAGGAGGACACACTCTTCCCACATGCCTGAGACGTGCTCTCTGGGTTAGACAACCTGCCGGCTGCAGAGGAAGCCTGAACACATGGAAAAGGATAAAGAGCATATAAAGTATATTCTCCAGTAACAAGAGAGGGGGGTTAGAAATTAATAACAAAAATAAATTTAGGAAATTCACAAATAGGTGAAAATTAAATAAGACAGTCCTAAATAATCAGTGGATGAAAGAAGAAATCACAAAGAAGGTCAGGGAATATTTTGAGAGGAATGAAAATGAAGATGCCACATAGCCAAGTTTATGGGATGCAGCTAAAGAAGCACCCGAAGGAGCACTCATAGACGTAAACACCTACTTTAAACAAGAAGATAGTTCTCAGATCAACACCCTAAACTTCCACCTGAAGACACTGGATGAAGCCATGAAGCAAGACTGAAAGCCAGCAAAATAAAAGCACGACAGAGACTAGAACAGAAACAAGTGCAACAGAGCCTGGAAAAACTATACAGAAAATCAACAGAACCAGAGGGGGCTCTGTGAAAAGATGAACCAAACTGACAGACCCTTAGTTTGACTAAATAAAATTAATAAAATTAAGAATAGAAGAGAGGGCATTACTACCAACTTCACAGAAATAAAAAGGGAGACACAAGAAAACAGCATGAATATAGATGTAAAAATCTTCAAAAAATACTGGCAAACTGAATCCAGTGGTATATAAAAAGGATTATAGCTATGACCAAGTGGGAGTCATCCCTCAAATGGTCTAGCATTCCAAAGTCAGTTAATGTGATAGACTGTATCAATAAAAGAAAGGACAAACCCCATGATCATTTCGATAGATCCAGAAAATTGCATTGGACAAAAGTTAACTCCACTTCATGATGAAAACATTCAACCAACTAGGAACAGATGGTGACTCCCCAAGCTGATAAAGGGATGTCCACGAAACCCCCCAGCTGACACGCATAAGGTGAAAGGAACAAGATGAACAGCCCCACTCTCATCACATCCATTCACCATCTTCCTGGACGTGCTCATCTGTGTGGTTAGGCAAGATGACAGAAGGAAAAGGTATCTATATCAGGAGGAAAGAAGGCTATTTCTGTTTGCAGATGACATGATCTCATATATGGAAAATCCTAAGAAATCCTCCAAAAACCCTATTAGCCCTAGTAAGTAATTTCAGCAAGGTTGAAGGATACAAGATCCAGGTGCAAAAATCTGTATTTCTACTTCATAGGAATGAAAAAAAAAAAAAAAGAAAAACAACAATTCCATTATCATCGAAGATAATAAAATGCTTTGGAAGAAACTTAACTAAGGATTGCATGACTTGCACATTGAAAATGATGGTCAGCATTAGCCATCAGGGCAATGCAGATCAAATTGCAATGACACGCCACTTCCTACCCACTCGGACAGCCGTGCTCAGAGAGACAGATGGGGAGTTTTGGCGAGGGTGTGGACAGCTTGGAACTGCCACGCACTGCCGGTGGGAGTGTGCAGTTAGTTCCTCAGATGCTAACCAGAGGTACCGCGCACGGTTCCCATCCTAGGACTACACCCAGGCAGAAGGGAAACGTGTGTCCCACAAAAACTCGTTCAGGAATGTCATAGCTGCACTACTCAGAATAACAAAAACTGGAAACAGCCCGAATGTCCTGCAGTTGATGGATGGGTAAATATATGTGGCACAGCTCTACAGTCGAATATGATCAGGCAATGAGAGGAAATAAAATTCTGGAAGGACGCCATGACTTGGTTGAGCCTTGAGAACAAGGTGCCCAGTGAAGGAAGCCGCTCGCAAGGGGCTACATATCCTGTGATTCCGTTGATCCAAAATGTCCAATGGCAAATCTATAGAGACAGAGTAGATCAGTGGTTTCCTCGGGCTGGGTTGGGGGTCGTCAGGGGTGGGGTTTCCTGTTGGGGAGATGAAAATATTCTCAGACTACTTTCGGTGACGGTGGCACCACTGTGAGGATACCAAAGCCGCCGACCTGCACACGTGGGCCGGTGAGTTGCCTGCAAGTGACTCACAGCTCCATAGCACTGCAGTCAGGGGCGGCATCTTGCTGGATGCCCAAAGTGGACTTCTGCAGAAATATTCGAGGTTTTTTTTTTTTTTTAAGAGGTAAAATTGACTGAACATGGTAACAAAATCCAGATGACAGCCAGGTTTCTGGTTTTATAACCAGTCACAAAGAGATTGTCCCGAAATGATCACAGTTCTCTGAGAGCTGCACATCAGCGGGCTTGGGGAGGGACTCCCTGCAGAAAGGACGGCCCCTGGGCCACTTTCCCAGAAACCCGTGCTTTCCTGTCCACCGAGACCTCCAGGGGCTGGCTTGCTCAGCGTTTACTGTAAATAGCTCATATTTAAACTCCTCTGCTTAAAACCCTGCAGATAACACTCCCTTCTTCCCTGTCGTCCCTCCTCCCCGATCCCAGCCTCCTCCCCAGAGTCTCACCTTCTCTGCGCCTCAACTCAGCAAACTCATTCCTGCCTCAGGGCCTTTGCGTGGGCTTGTCCCTTTCCTCCGGTTTCCTCGCTGGCCTGCCAGCCCTCCTCACCCTTGGGCAGCCGCCCTGCCTCTGAACCCACATCACTGATTTAACTTTGGCGTCGCCTCCCCAGCTCACTTACCCCACGCACTGGCTCTTCCACGTCTCCCCATGAGGATGGGAACCCTGCACCTGATCATTCACGGCTATGTCCACAGCACCCAGACAAGTGCCTGGCACATGACAGATTTCTAACAGATAGTTTTTGAATATGAGTTAATGCAAGGAAAGAAATGCTGATTTTGGTGCATTCCAGATTTTAACTTGCATATAGGTCACCTGGAGCTCTCGCTAAAATGCAGACTCTGGTAGATTTGGGGTGGGACTTTTTCAGCAGCTTGATTGGGGTATAATTTATGTGCCATAATGCAGGATTCTGCATTTCCAGCAAGCCCCCAGATGCTGCTGCTGGGGACCACCCTTGGAGTAAGGGTTGTAGACGTGGGGCAGGGGGGTGCCCACCCGCGTCAGAAGCCGCCCCCACTCCAGCTGACTCCCCCTGCAGCTCGTCCCTGATGCCGGTGCTGGCTTCCCTCTGAGGATGGAATGCTTACTGATGAGTATCAGTTATGGTGATAATGTCCCTTTTTTGTCCTTGGTTGTAGGCCAAAGAAGAGCGGATAGTTGAACTGGAAACGGAAAATGCTGTTCTTCACCTGAGACTGGCCCAGGTAGTGCCCCCCTGCGTCTGGCAGATGGAGCTGGACTGAGTCCTGCCCGGGCTCAGGGCTGCAGCCCGTCCCGGGCCTTCCCTTTCTCCCGTCCACTGAGGTGGCCTCCTGTAATGCATGAGCTTCAATCCCCGTGCTCACGAGTATCTAGTGAGTCAGGAATTAGTGAGGTGCCTGCCCTTCATTGAGGTCGAACTTACAAACACGACTTCCCCCCAGTTGAAGCATACAAGTGGGCGTTCAGTCCACTCGTGGTTGCCTGGCCATCGTGACACCCCCTACACCTGCCCCCCAAAGACCCTCGTGCCACTCGGGTTCATCCCCTGCCCTCCCCCACTTCCAGACCAGTTGTGGCGTCCTGGCACAGATGTTCACGTGATTCGGCCCAGAGCAGCTGTCCACCTCGAAGGAAGGGTGCGCGGAGGAGAGCGCCAGGTGGGAGCCTGTCCACTTTGGTCTCGCACGGCCAGCCGCTGCAGCCCCCAGAAGACTCGGGTGGGCCCCGCATGCCACGGCAGTCCCTGCAGGAGGAGAAGGCCATGTGAGGATGGCGCAGGGGCCATCCGTAGAGGCGCGGACGCAGCCACGGCCAGGGCGCCCGGTGGCCACAGGAGCCAGAGAGGTGGGCGGACCTGCCCCGAAGCCTCTGGGTTCCAACGCTGGCCTCTGGAACCGTGAGTGGATGCCCTTGTGTTGTCCCAAGACTCCCAGGCGGTGGTCATTTGTTTGGAAAGCTATGCACATCTGAGTTCCTCATCTTTAAATTGTGACCCCTGCAGATTTCTCCTGAGGGCCTCACGGCAGAACCCAGTCTTCAAGCTCTTGTCACTCCTCGAACAACCCGTCCAAGTTTCACTGAACCAAACTTAGTTGCACTAAATTGTAGATTAAGTTAGGGCTGTTCGTACTGCTTCCTATTCATTTATTGGTTCGTTTTGCCGGCGCTTCTGGCCAGAGCCCTGGCCAGAAGCACATCTCCTCTGCGTTGCACCAGAACCTTCCCACAGCGCTTCCAAGGGGCACGGATGGTCGGCGGCGGATGTGGCAGGTGTCTGGGTCGGCCGCAGGAACCCCGGAGCCGACGGACAGCCTGCGCGCCGTGGTCCTGCCCCCCGCCCCCCCCGCTGCAGGACTAGAGGCACAGGGCCGGTGGGATCGTGGAGTTCACGACCCTCCGTCGGTGAGGGCTACCGCAAAGCTCCAGCAGTGTTTCTGAACACCCTCAAGATGAAATTAAAAACATTTTGTTTCACATTTAAGATCATTAGGCATAGCCTGTAACATTTTTGGCATTTGTATGCTAAGTCCCTCTAAGTCATTTCTGATGATTATGAAGCAGAACATCTTCATTCTGGGGCCCACGCCTCCCGCCCGCCCGTGTGCCTGGGATGGAGACGGGCGGCCCGCAGGGCTCTGCCGAGAGCTGCCGTCCACCGGCCTCTCTGCACAGAGTGGCCGGTCACGGCTCCGCTGCAGCCCCTCCGACCCTCGGACACTGTCCCTGTTCCGGTGTCTCTCCCAGAGCGCGTCCGAGCGCCTCCCCAGGGCCGTGTGCTCATGCTTACGCAGCTTTGCTGCCCACTCTCCCTAGACGCCCACGGCTCTCTGTCTGTTTCTGCCAAACCAGCCTGGCCCTGGAAGCCAGGCAGCCCCACGTCCCGTGTGCCAGACTCGGTCGCTCTACTCCATTTCCCTTTGAATTCCTGTTGGACATACAGTCAGTACCGGAGACTTTGGAATACAGGTCTGGATATTTATATGTACATTATTTTTTTTCCGGAGAGAATCTGAGCCTTCTGAGTTGAGGGCCTTCATTTTGCTTCAGTTTTGTCTTTCGCCGCCTGAGGGGTAGAGGCAGTGAACTGCGTGATGTCCCTGAGCTCTAGTCCGTCTTCAAGTCCGTGCCCACGCGGCTCCCGGCACCTGCTGTGCCGCGTGTTCTCTGTCGTCTTTATCATCCCGCGGATGAGCGGGTTCTCCTGAGCTTCCCTGTCGTGTCGGTTCTCTTAAGTGTGAAGATTTCCCATCAGGAAGTACTAGATTCTCCAGCCTCACCAGGGGGCCCTTCCCACCTGCTACCTCTGTGTCCGGTTCACTGTAGCTCGGGCGTCCACCCTGGTCCTGGCGCGGAAAGAATTTGCTTGATGTGGTTTCATGAGCCTTACAGTCAGAAGCTTTGACTGAAAGAAAACACCCAGCCTCACAGTTTGGAGTCTAGGGAAGACGTTGGTTTCAACAACCATGCGAGCCGGCGTGAAGCCTCAGCACCGGGGGTGGAGGAATGTGGGCTCAGCTGCACTGGGACAGCGCAGACCCCTGGCCATTCAGGCAGGTCTGGCCCACGAGGCACGAACACGCCTCCTCTCTCCTCTCTGGCATTTAGCGGACTTCTCCGGTCCTGGAGCACCAGTGAAAGAAGGGAATGGAATGCTGCTCAAAGTTCACAGAACTCTCCGTCCCCCTCCGCGGCTCCCTCGTCGGATAGTTTGGACAGAATTCATTTACCATCATGGTGCTTTCCTACTTTCAAGGTATTGAGTGGAATTCAGTCCGAAGCTCCCGAGCAAATGAGCCTCATTACATGAACTTGCTAGCTGGTTTATTTTATTTCCTGTCACCAGAGGCGTGACCCAGGCCTGCATGACTGTCAGCCAGGAGCAGGGCCTTGAGCCTCCAGGTCGTGTTCCTTCCGAGCTCACCTCCATGAGATAAGGACTGTCCCGCAGTCGTGGGCACGGCGGCAGTGGGATGGGCTGCAGAATGCGGAGCCGTGGATCTACAGGGCTGGCTTCCCGCCCGGTGCAGAGGGGGGCCAGCCCTGCCCAGCTGACGGCAGCCTCGCCTCTGTTCCCTGCTGTAGAGGAATCGTAGTGAGGAACAAACACCCAGAAACTCACGTGTGGCAGCCGGGCGGGGCCCCCTGACCCCCGATGCTCAGGCAGCACCAGTCCTCAGGGTGCTTCACCCCATGGCCTGGCCTGGCCTCCACAGCAGCTCCTGTTCCAGGCATGCCCGTCTCCGAGGCTGGCGTCCCTGCCACTCTCCGTGTCGTCCCCCATCAGGCGCAGACACTCGGGAGAGCCCTGCACCCGTCAGGCCTCCTCCTCGCTGCAGGGCCCTGCATCGGAGACCGGCGTGTCCCACGCTGACCCCACCATGTGGGGAGGCCTGCGTCCTCCGCCTCTGTGCTCCTCCCGAAGAGAAGCCGGTTCCTGCTCGTGAAGTGAGCACGTGCGCCCTGCAGCTTCATGTCAGGATACGCGGTCGGTTCATGGAAAGTCAGTCTTACTGAGCAGCGGTGGCAACGATGCGGCGCTCGGCTGTTATTCGGCTGCGTGTTTTCACCAAATGGGAAGGCACGGCTGCGTGCGGAGGGGGAGACCATCTGCCGTTATTTATGAGCTGCAAGGACACAGCGTGAAAGCATCGACACTCAAACACCGTGGAGAACAAACCAAAACGAAGCAAAAACCCAAACACATCACCTTTTCCTTGGGACCTGAGTTATGGCCCCTCCGCAGCTGGCCACGCAGGCCAGGGACCTGGGAGCTGCAGTGGCCCCTGTCTCGTCCCACCGCGTCACCTCCCAGACGTGCCAAGGTTGTCCCTGAATGTGTCCTGACTCAGCCCCTTCTCCCCTGAGGTCCCAGAGCCATCATCCTGAACAAGTATCTGTCCTGAAAATCTTCGCTGGCTTGGCTTTGCCCTGAAGAAAACACCCAGGCAGTGACCTTATCATTGACGAGGCCCACGGCCTCCCCGTCACCCCCATCCCCTTCACTGTTCTCTCCTTTGTTGCATCGGCCAGACGACCTGGGCCCTTAAGCACCTGCCAACGCAGATGCCTTCAGCCTCGGCCACCCTGCACCCGCTGTCCATACAGCCCTACCTGTGACCCCCGTCCCTGTGCCCCCCCCGCACCCCTGTCCCCGTGTCCCCCTGCGCCCCATCCCCGTCCCTGTGCCCCCCCGCACCCCGTCCCCATGCCCCCCTGTGCCCCCGTCCCGTGCCGCCCCCCCGCGCCCCCGTCCCCGTGTCCCCCCGCGCCCCCGTGCCCATCCCTGTGCCACCCCACACCCCGTCCCCGTGCCCCCCCGTACCCCCGTCTCCGTGCTGCGCCCCCCACACCCCCGTCTCCGTGCCGCACCCCCGTGCCCCCGTCCCCGTGCCCCCCCGTGCCCCCGTCCCCATCCCTGTGCCCCCCCACACCCCGTCCCCATGCCCCCCCACACCCCCGTCTCCGTGCTGTGCCCCCCGCGCCCCCGTCTCCATGCCACACCCCTTTCCCCCCGTCCCCGTGCCGCACCCCCCATGCCCTGGTCCCCGTGCCACCCCCCACCCCGTGCAGGCCCTGCATGCAGGTGGGGCTCAGCGGACATTGGGTGAATAGTCTCCCCTCAGAGAAAGCGCACCTGCTCCGAGGTGTTGAGACTTTGGTCTTTTATTCTCTTCTGCACAACAGTACCAAGGAATGACTGGAAAGGGCGGCAGCGCGGCCGCCGGGCTCTGCTCCCGGTGCCGAGAGCGGGACCCGCCGCGGAGAAGCGCAGCCCCGGCCGCACCCCAGCTCCGCTGCCAAGTTCAGGTAGGGGCAGCTCTATTTACATGGCAGACGCTTGTGTCCGTAACTCACAGCACTGGTTTTCTGGTGAGACTGTGGACCTCATGCCCGTGAGGACGGACCTATGCTTAAGGGGTTACAAGGAGCCCGATGTAAGGAGGCAAAGCTCCTCGGTTAGCAGTAGTGGATCTTCCAGCACAGTTGACCCACGTGGCCTTCTTTTTTTTTTTTAATTATTTATCTGTCAGAGAGAGAGAGAGCACCAGCAGGGGGAGGGGCAGAGGGAGAAGCAGACTCCCCGTGGAGCAGGGAGCCCAACGACATGGAGCTCGAGCCCAGGACCCCGGGATCATGACCGAGCCAAGGCAGACGCCCAACGTGTCTCACTGGCGCCCACGGCGGGAGCTCGCCTCCTTTGCGGCACCTGCTGAACAGGAGGCCTGGGGTCCTGAGCCCACGCGGGAGGGAGAAGCTCCATGTGGCCGTGGCCGGGCCGTGGGACACAGCCCTGCTCCCGATACACTGGGAGGCAGGGTGGTCCTCTTCTTTATCCCAGTGTCAAATGGTAGAAGACGGCTTTATGCAGGTCAGGTTAACCAGGACGCACATCACCGTGGTCACCGGGGAGCAGGTCCTGTGACCTGCCGGGCCATCTGGAAAGAAAAGTCGGAAGCGGCGTGGCCGTGGCCCTAGCACTCCTGGCAATGCTCCAGGGCCACGTGGTGCGGGGTATTTTTATACCATCGTGTGATTAGGAGCATTGTTCACCTTTTGTTGCAAACAATGTGACCGGGGCAGAAATTAGAAGGGAAAAAAAAGATCATTATGACAACAGCAAAAACGCCATCTGTAAACATGATTAGTCTGCCCTGAGAGGCTTGTTTTTCCTCCCCACGAACTGCGGGAGTGTGTGTAGAATCGATTTACGGAGGATTAATCCTTTGTCCTCTTACAGCTCAGTGGAAGGGGTCCATCTCTGACGGAAGTGTGGGACTTTATCTGCATCCCATGTACTAAAGATACTGTAATTCAATTCCGTATGGACATTTTATCAGAATGTTTCCAAAACATACGGAAACGGTCTCCGTTTTACAGAAAAGAAAGACGTAAGAATCCAAGGACATGTATCTCAGATCAGCTGGGGTTTCGTGATTCGCTTGCTAGATGTCAGACCACAGGACATCAGCTCCTTCCTTCTGGGCCTCTTGTCTACTTGTGCCAAACAGTGTCCCAGAAGGAAGAGCCCCTGACGTGGGGGATACCGCTTATCGGCTCCTTTGTCCCCAGAGTTGCCTAAATGCTCTCGCAGGTGCACCTGGACATGGGTCACACACGCCCAGGGGCCATCATGGCTCTGGCCATGTGCTCAGGACAGTGTGGCCCCAATCGCAGTCAGGACAAGAGACCAGAGCCCTGTTCCTGCATGCGGAGGGTGGCGTGGGGACTGGGGCCCGGCCGGCCTCACGAGGAAGTCCGCAGCGGACAGAAAGCTGTCCTCCCTCTAACGTTTAAGACCTTCAGCTCTAAATGGGTTTAGTTCATGGGAGATTCATGCATGGCTGTGTCATCCGTGTGGCTGTGTTCTTATTTTATAGACACTTACATGACTATTCCATATGGTGTGATGTGATCAATAACATCATCTCGGTTGTGTGTTCTTGTGGTCCAGAACCTGAAGCGAGACATGAAGGTGCTGCGAGCCTCTTCTCTGGAGGTTTTCAGAACTTGCCGGGAGCACCTGCAGGATGGTCTTTCCGCAGTGGTGGCGGCCGTCCAGAGGGCACAGCTCTGCCACGAGGCTCTGCTGGGTAAGCTGAGGCCCTAGCCCAATGGCAGCCTGGCCCGTTGTGCAGACACAGAGGACTGCCAGGGATTGGAGTTGGCATCTGCTGTGGCTTTGTGCCCCTGCCTGGGTGCAGACATGAGCAAACCCCGAGGCACGGGCTGGCCATCGTGGGGCTACAGTCCCGGTGGCCGTGCCCCTCAGGGAGGTCCCTGTCCTCTGGGGACGGCAAGAGGCTCTCTCCGATGCCGGCCCTGCGCTGGGGCTGTGTCCCTGCTGAGCCTCCCGTGTCATGTCCCTGAAGTGCAGTGTGACGGTCCCTTCTGTCCATTCAGCTCTTTCTCAGGCTCGGTCACTACTGGGTGGAGACGGGGATGTTCTCATCACCGACCAGACTTAACAGCCCGGGGAGCAAGGTCCTTTGGCCGCGGGGCTGTAAGTCCTCACCCCAGAAGCACTGTAGAAATGAAGGCATGCTCCTTGGGTGGGTTCCGCTCAGGGACCCTCCTGCAGGGTCTCCGGCCAGGTGACAGGTGCGCACGTGCGTGTGCGCCTGCGGTCCTCCGTGTCACGTGCTCCAGAAAAGGGGACAGCATGGTTATCTAATGGGCATAGTGTGCCTCTGACAAAGAGGGGTGCTTTACAGAGAACTGGGAGAAGAGGGGGAAGAGCCGTGAATTTCCCTCAGGACGCGAAAGTCTCCTGCAGGTAGGGCAGGTCACGGAGAGTGGTTTGAAGATCCTCTCCTGAAAACCTCACTCGCACCTGTGGTAAAATTGTCCCCACAGCCTGGCAGTCGAAGGCGGGTCACCTGGAGCGGTCCTTGCAGGAAGTAAGCGCGCGGTATGAGCTGGAGAAGCAGAAGAGGAAGATGCTTCACAATCGTTTGGTGGTGAGCTCCATTCACGGTTCAGGTTCCGAGGAGGGTGGTGGGAAAGGTGACCTCATTGAAAGGTAGGGGTGGGGGTCTGGGTGGACAGCCGAGGAGGTGTGGCCAACAGGGAGGCGTGGCCCACGGGGAGGCGTGGCCCGTGGGGAGGTGTGGCCAGCGGGGAGGTGTGGCCCATGGGGAGGTGTGGCCAGCGGGGAGGTGTGGCCCGTGCCGGAGGCGTGGCCCGAGGGGAGGTGTGGCCCGCGGGCGAGGAGGCGGTGGGGCTGAGCCGCCCCGGGGTGGGGTGGGACAGGACCAGTGCCTGAGGCCTGCAGGTGGGGGGTCAGACACCTGGCCGAGCGCGAGGGCGGGGGCCAGGCAGGGGCACGCGTGTGCCCAGGGGTCTGCGGAGGGCGCGCCCGGAATGCGTGAGCCGGGATCCTCAGAGCTCAGCCTCCCTGGCCAGCGCGGCTCCAGCTTGCTTCGCCGTCAGCAGGACACCGAGGATGGCTCACCTTCCTCTTAAGCAGTGTGAGGCCTGAGGCCCAGGAGATGTGAAGACTCGGGTTTCCATTTCTGCGCACGATGAGGCTGGAGTTGATGGTTTGTTGGATGACCTTTGCTCCCGAGAGATTTGCTGGCGTGCTGCAGCCTGGGCCGGCTCACAGCCCCACTGAGCCTGTGCTTGGCAGCTCCGCGGCCCCCGGCTCCCCCAGAGGTTAGGAGTGGCTCTCCTGTCTGCTCGCTGTCTCCCCGTGTGGTTCGGGCTCTGTGCGCTTTCTGCTGACCAGGCACTCTGTGAGCGCCTCCGTGCATGTTCCTGCCTGGTCTCGACAGCAGCATCACCCTGGGTCCAAAGGGGCCAGGCGGGCCCTCGGGCGGGAGCCAGGTCCAGGGTGGGACGAGGCTTGGCGCTCTGGCTGCCGCGTTCTGCGCCCTGGAAGACACACCGACAGCCTGTAAATCAGCGGGTGTGCATCACCTACTCAGCGTTCAGGAAGTAAAAGCAGCTGCGCTTCACGACTAGTTGAATCAACCAGCTGTGAGTCCAGGGTACGATTCAGAACGGATCTCCAGAGAATGCTTTCTGAACATTTAGAGGGAAAACGCGTTGCTCACGGAACCAGCAGGAGTGTATGAGAATGACAGTGTTCTCGTCCTTTCCAGGTATCACATCAAGAAAAGAGGAGAGATGTAGAGTATCTGGTCTTCAGCCAGGCATTTGCAAAAGTATGACGTGAAATATTAATGAACAGAACGTCAGCATAAGAGCTGCGAGCCATCCTTCACAGGCCAGCCCCCGCCCCCCCAGGTTTTTGGCGTCTGTGGAGGCCGAGCAGTGAGGGAGGGGCAGGCCCGCCCAGCCAGGGACCTGGGCCCAGATGACGGCCAGGAGAGGAGCTGTGTAGGGATGTCCTCTGGGCTCTGTCCAGACTCTTTGGATCCTAATTCTTACTGACATGATGGAGACAGAAAAGCATATTATTGTATTTGAGGATATGAATTTGAAAGGAGTATCCCAAAATATTTCCACAGGCTAGAGCACTAGGCTCAAGCAGAGCAAACAGGCTATGGAATGCCAAGTACGCAGATGCTGGCTGATGAGGAAATGGGATAAGAGCAGGTGCCCGGGAGAGGTGCACAAGGGACAGGTGACCGCACGTAACAGCATCGCCTTGTGAGCTAAGATCAGTTTTTAAATAGAAAAACATGTTGGAACTCACAGCACCATCATCGTCATCGTGATTGTTAGCAGGAGTCCCTCTCCCTGCCACAGGAGCTCAGACTGCAGCAGGCTCAGTCTGGGGACCTGGTCCCTCACCCCAGGCTCCTCGGACCACACCGGGCTGTGCCGATGGATGCCCTGGTGCACATGGAGTGGAGGTGACTGTCCCTTTCTGTGGGTGACACTTCTTTACTCACGGATGCAGCCGCCTCTTAGGTCACCTGACACTGCCCTTCACCTGCCGTCTCCCAGTTTCTCCGGCCTGCCCCTCCCCATCCTTCCACGTGGTCTTTCCTGTCTTGTGATACGGTGTGGCTTGGTTCCCAAGGCCACGTATTCTCCCACGGAATGCTGGATTCTGGCAGAGCTGCAGCCAGCAGTCCCCATGCTTCCCCATGGATGCGTCGTCTCTCATCTGGGGGGCTGGGGAGGAGCGGCTGGCCGCCTTCAGGTGGATGCAGAATTCCTGGTTTTAGATGATGATCCCAAGCACGGAATAGGTCGTTCATGTCCGGAGCTGCCAAGTAAGCTAGTGGTTGCTCGGCTGCAGGAACAGAAGAATATCAGAACGTCAGAAGCAGCTGGAGATGGGTTCTCATTGTGGACGCGGCACTTCAGGAGCGATAAGGACAGACTCCGCTGCTTTAGGCATTTGGGGACTGCGGAGGCAGCCACGCGCCCAGGGGCTGGTGGGAGTGAGTGGGGAAGGGTGGTTTCCGGAGGACACGGTGCCAGAGTTTGTGTTTCTGACATGCTGTCCTGTGGAGGAGGCACAGAGGTCTTCATTATGGTCCCAAGGTTGCGCAAGGACCGGTGGGCAAACGAGGCCGGCACGGTGCCAGGGAGAGCGGTGGGCACGGAGCCAGTGTCCCCCAGGAGCTGGCGGACCCCGCATGGCTCCCGGCGTCTGAGCGCGGACGTGCCCGATGCTGTGCTCCCACCAAGCGGACCCGTCTCCGACCGCAGCGCCCTTCCTCCGGCAGGCACGTGAGGAGCTGTTACCAGACCGCCCAGTTTGTCCTTCTCACTCTTTGTTTTGGTCTCCGCGATATCACAGCCTGCTACGATTCAGACGAACGCTTTGCAGGGTCTGGAAAAGTAGCAGAAGTACCAGGTTTCAGAAACTTCCCCTCAAATGCCTCACAAATTGGATGCAGGTGGCTTTTGAGAGGTGTTTTCTTGATACTTCTCACCACACCACACGATGATCATTTGCCAAGTGAACACATTTACGTGGGGATTTTGAAAAGCTGTAAAGGAGCACCGACTGGCAGTGTTCCTTCCTGGGGACTCATTCGGAGGCCGGGGTGTGGGTGGGCAATCCAAGGCTCCCATCCTGGGGAAACGGTACGGGGCGCCTTCTCTGAGGGAACAGTGTCTCCGCTCACGGGTGCAAACTCTGTTGTTGTAGGAGCTGAAAGGGAACATCAGAGTTCACTGTCGGATCCGTCCTCCGTTGCCTTTCGACAAGGAGTTTGATGATCTAACCTCACAGGACGGGTAATTTGCTTTTGCACTGGGGCGGGGGTGTGTGTGCATGTGTGTGCGTGTGTCTGTTTTAAGGAAAAAGAAAGTGCGGCCATTTCCTGTGCCTCCTGTGTTCCTACCCCTGGCCCCAAAGCCGAATTTCTCATGCTCTGGGTGAGGGTGGTTTTATGGAAGGAACTGAGTAGTTAGCAGGCTGCTGGAATGTGGCTTGAACGTGGCCAGAATTTCTGAGCGAGCTCCTTGTGTGTCGTAGGGGTTCTCCTGCCCGATGGGGTCAGGCTTCTTTCAGCGACTGGCAGGGCCAAGCTCTGGCTGGTCCTTTCTCTGTATGTTAGTGCATCATAGGGGAGGGGTGTCCTTCTTTGTTTACTCCAGAGACCCCTCAGGGGTGCGAGAAGGTCACTAGTGTTGCTGGTATTTGTGACTTAGAGTTCTGATGGTATTACTGAATAACACAGAATTATCGGAAATGGTTTTAGTGGGCTGTTTACTTGAAAACCATACTCAATAGGACTTTCCCTTCTTCCCCGGATGAAACAAAGCCGCGTGGAAAGGTCCACCCCGTTGCCTGCGGAATGGATTCCACATTCCGGGCCCTCTGACCACGTGATGCCGCACACTAGCCCCCTGCTTCCCTTAGGTCAGTCTCCTCGGCTCTGTGGCCGGCAGGCACTCACCTCTGCCCTGCAGGTTGGCTCATGTCAGGGTCCTCCCCTTGTCCGCCCAAATCTTGTTCTCCTGGAAGGGCCTCCCTTGCGCCTCACTGATGTTTAAATCATACGGTCTAGCCTGTGACTTTGGAAGGTCTTCCGAAGGCCCTGGGTCAGCCCCGCAGTATGAAACACAGTTTGTACCTCTTTGACAGCGACTGAGCGCTGTTTCCGCCAACGCTTTTGTTTTGCTAGCTTAGTCCTTCCTGAGCCGTGCTGGCTGGGGCCGCAGCCCATGTCAAAGGGCCTGAGAGCGTCGGGAACGCGTGGTAACATCACCGCTGGCCGGCCTGCGCGCCGCGCGTCCCGTTGCCTGAGCGACCTTTCAGCTGCTGGGGCCGGGCTGCTTCCATCATGGCACGAAGGCCTGCTGGACAGTGTTGCTCCCACTGTTCAGCTTCTCAGCGCTCACCAGAGCCCTCGTGAACTTTCGTTTGTGCTCCTACCTCACTTACGTTCATTTGACGTTTGCTCTGAAGCACGATGCATTTTTCCAGGTTCCTGATTGCCCCCAAACACTCGAGAGACTGTGCCGTAGGGTTTCTTGTCCATTGGTCACCCCCGAACTCGGGGTCGAGATGCTATATCACTGCTATGGCCCACAGGGACTATGGAATAAAGCAGGGGCGTGAGAGAAAACGTTTCCAGAGGACGTGAAAAGGAAGGAGGAGAGGGGAAACTGAGGAACGGGGAGAAAATCAGAGACGTTGATACGAGAGGTATGAGGCACAGAGACCGAGCCAGAGGCAAGGAGGGGACCAGTGGGGAGGACCAGAAAGGGAAAACAAAAGGAGGCCTCAGCAGAAATACGAGTGTTGAAGAGTTTTGCGGTGCCTGGGAGGCTTCAGTCAGTTAAGCAGCCAACTCCTGCTTTCGGCTTAGGTCACGATCTCAGGGTCCTGGGATCAAGCCCCACATTGGGCTCTGTGCTCAGCACAAAGTCTACTTGAGGTTCTTCCTCCCTCCCCCCTCTGTGCCTTCCCCTCACCCTGCATGCTGGCTCTCTTTCTCTTATGAAGGAAGGAAGGGAGGAAGGGAGGAAGGGAGGAAGGGAGGAAGGGAGGAAGGGAGGAAGGGAGGAAGGAAGGAAGGAAGGAAGGAAGGAAGGAAGGAAGGAAGGAAGGAAGGAAGGAAGGAAGGGGTGTGAAAGTTTGGATGGTGAGGAAGCAGACGGAAACTCCACGTTGATGTGTATTTTCACTGTCCTCCTACCCCCAGCTCGGTGCCTGCAGGAGTGGTCCATGCCATTGATGACGTGAGTGACATCCCCAACACAGTCTTTGGAGAAGCTTCCTGTGTGATGGTTCACAGAGTGCCCAGATATTTCCACCCTGAGAGTAATTCAGAGAGCCTCTTGGATAATGCGGATGGGTTCTGTTGCTTGATTTCCCCGGGAGCGAGAAATTAACGAGGCTCGGGGGCACTTCCCTCGTGTGAAGCCACAAGCTCCTAACTGTGGATGTGTGTGAGGAAAGTCACTTCGCCTACGTCTTACGTTGGTTTCCCAGCTCCCAAATCAGTCAGCACGTGCACGAGCGGGACCTGAAGTTTAGAGCATAAGGAAGGAAACACAAGCCTAGAACCGATGCAGCCGAGCATGACCTGTGTGTTCTAAATTTATGCGATGGCCGTATTTACTACCAGCTCAGGGTTTGTGTTCTCTTCAGAACCTGTGTGTTTCTTAGCCTTCTGTACCCAGAAGGCCTGGAAGTAATAGCAGGAACCCCAGCTCCCAGCCTGGCTTCCACGTGCGGGGAAGTGGGGCTCCTCAGGGACCGTGGGTGCAGCGTGCTGGAACATCATCAGTCTATTATTCTAAAAAGTTACAAAGAGGTAAACATTTATGATGCCTTTCCAGGATGAAATGCATTTCAGGGTAAACAAATAGTTGACTAGGGAAAGCTTTTCTTTGTAGAAGAGTCTACTTAATACATTCAGAGTCAGTGATAAAGTTAGAAGTCGGCACTTGAAAGTCCTGATGGCTCTGGAGGATAGTCTTAGGGGTCAGCAGGATCTTCCCCACGGAAGGTTCCAGAATCCCTCAGAACCCAGAGCCCTCGAAGTTTCCCTGAAAGCAAGATGCTCAGACATTAGGAAGTGGTGATGAGATGCGGAGGGGTACACAGCCCCACGGTGGAGAGACTGGGCCTCCCAGCTGAGCCTGTATCTAACGGAGCCTCAGGGTCTGTCATTTTGAACAGGAGGAAAACAATAAGCCCAGTCAGAATGTGCGACACTTCGCAGGACGACTGACCCGACTTCTCTGAGAAATCGGGAACACCAAGAAGGGAGACAGGACCAGAAGGAGAGACGCACCAGGCTTGTGATCACAGCACCTGAACAAGCCAGCTGTAAGCCACACGTTCTGGGGACAGCCAGAGAAACTGGAATACGTGTGGGGTCATGTTAACTTCAGACAGTGAGATTAGTAACGTATGGTGGGCATGCGGAGAAAAGAGTCCTCATGGGTTGAATCCAGTGATGATGCTGTCCGATATTTTATTTAAAATATGCCAGAGAACTGGCAGGTGAGTTGAGCACATGTGTAAAACCAGATGGACCATGTGTCAGCGAGGCTGGGGGACGGCCCGTTATCCTATTGCCCCCTGTTTTGTGCGTGTTTGAGAGTCTCCATCAATGAAAGTTAAAAATCTGCTGGGCTTCTGCGTCCAAGCAGCGTGTCCTGACCGTGGCGGCATGAGCGTAGGAAGCACGTGGGATGTGAACTCTCAGTGGCCTCTAGACGTGGGCCGTGTGGAGGCTGCACATGGCTGCCCCCCACCTCACCACCGCCACAAGGTGGGCCGTTGGCATGCGTCCTGTGCTGGTCGCCTGCTGTAACCTGCAAGGACTCTTCAGTCTGCGGATTGACGGCTTCGTTTTCTACAGAGAGGTCCGGGGAACGGCTGGAGCCCTGTTAAACACCCCGACGGGCGACGGAAGTAAGCACTCTAGAAAGTCCTTGTTTTTAGTTATTTTTTCACCTATCATTGGATGCATTGTGTGTTGCCTGAAACACCAGGAGACAAATTAAATTCTCATTCTTAGGAAGTTGAGTTAAAAGGAGCCCTCGTGATCATCCTGTTAATCGCTTTTCATAGGAGAAGACGCTGAGTTGTGGTGGTTAAGTTCTGACCTTTTCTACCCTTCGCGTGGTCTCCAGGCGCCCTGGGGGACCTTCAGGAGTTATTTTTCATTAGGAACACGTCTCCTGAGCCGGGGGCCTGGCCCCCGTGTGCTGAGGACCTGCTGTGCCCCTGTCCCGTGTTACTGCTGCTCTTTGCCCTACAGCCATCCTTGTGACTGTCCCCTCTGGTCCCTGTCCGGGTCCCACTGAAGTTTCAAATTCAGAAGTTGGAGGGTTTTGTGTTTTTTTCCATCTTACCCATCAAGATAAGATAATACTGCTTTTCACTGGGTGATTTTGGTTTTTGTTTAAAGAAATCGGTGGGTTCCAAGATGTTTTCTAGCCTAATGGAGCCGTTAGTTCGGGAACGTGGTGTCGCTGACTGCAGATGGGGCCGCGTGGTCGGTGCCGTGGCCTGAGGCAAGCTCTTATTTCCAGAGTGGGAAGAGGCTGCGAGTTTGTGTTGGATTTCCTTGCAGCCTGCCGTCGAATTCAACACTGAATAGTTTTGGATTCGACCTGTAAATAGAATCCGTGTCAGACGGAACAGCCGCCTGGCCTCTCTCCTGGCCCTCGCTGGCTCGTGGGACTGGGGTCTGCAAGAGCAGGTCGCTGGCTCTGTCTCCTCGTCTGCAGTTCTCCCTTACTCTTCACTCTTACTAAACTGGTCAGTCCGACCATCAGGGACTTGAGTTTCTGAAGGCAGCTGAACAAAGCCTATGGGTCAAAGGATTCTTATGCAAATACCTGCAGCTGAGGTCAAAACTATTTTTGAGAGGTGCTTACAAAGACTGCTGTTTTTAATGATCGAAGTTCTGTACGGTCCTTAACAGATGCCTTGTCCTTTCCGTGGGGTTTACCTGGTCCTCGCAGGGTGGCTGGCACCCTCTGCTGCAGCTTCTGGAGGAAGCGGAGACGTGCGGACTCGCCGCAGGAACTCTGGCGTCTGCCCCCCGGGAACGCCCCAGCTCTGCTGAGATGAGGTGAAAAGCAGCTCTCCCGTTTGCGTCCCTGCTCCAGACAGCCCTGAGTCTCAGAACCGATATTCGGGATGGCTCGCATGATCTCCAACCAGAACGTCCAAAACCGAGCTCTTGGTTTCCCCTTTGGACGGACTCGTCTTCCTGTCTCCCTGTCTTTGCAGGTGGTAACTCCGTCCACTCGGTTTCTAATGCCCGAAATGGAGTCACCATCGACTCTCACCCTATCAGCGCTCAGCAGATCCTGGTTCTGCAGGAATCCCCTCCCTGGGTCTCACTTACTCCATTCCCATCGTCTTTGCACTCAGGGCCGCGCTCCCCTCCCTGGAGCTTCTTCTTTGATGAACGACGAATTTGATCTGAAGTTTAGAACTGTGGGCCCCTGAGGTGCCGCTGGGCCTGACTCCGCTGCCAACACGTTATACAGATGGTAGGAAATGGGACTTTGAAAGGAAAATGAGCCCCCAGGGTCACATGAATTGTAGCAGAGTCAGAATTAGCTAGTAGGTTCTGTATTAGTTGTAAAGACCGCTGCGCCTGCTTCTCACCAAAGACCCCAAAGAACCACGGAGCCTCTGGGCGTCGTGGTCCCGGAGGCCTGGGCAGGGTCCGCCGACGGGCGAGGGGAAGCTGGATGCCCCCGCCAGGCGCTCACGCGTGATGTCCTGTCCCCTCTCCGCCATGTGGAAACTTGCCAGCCCCTCGCCTCGACGTGCCCACATGCCCGTGTGCCTGTGTGAGGGGCCGCCCTCCCGGACCGTGTTCCTGATCTCGGAGGGGAATGCATGGCCAGAATGCCTGCAAGTGTAGGGACATTCAGCCCAGCCCGATCGGTCACCAGCACGCTGTGAATGGGGAAGGAAGCAGCAGCTACTTAATAATATTTATTAGCAACACACAAACATAATAAATATATTCCTCCCGCTGTTTTTGAGGAAAAGTAATGCCAACAGGACATGAACACCCTCCTTTGTGTCCTCATCGAGGTCGCAGTAAAACAGCATAACCTACTACCGCTCTGTAAGCCACGGTAACTGACACAGAAGTTGGCTGCTTCCCGTCTGTGAGCACAGCGTGCGGGGTCCTTGGAACTCCCCTTCTCGGTTACCGGCGTCTCTACCCTTAAGTCATCATAATGTATGACACATCGTTTGGCACTTGGCGTTGGGTACACGACCTGTGGTCTTTGACTCCTGGACGAGACACCAGTGAGCAGGGGGTAGATTTGGGTGGGTGGGGAACAGGTGTTGTGTTCTGGGGATGAGGGGGCAGCCGTGGGTGGAAGGGGGGCTGGGCGGCACCCCGCAGACCAGCTGTAGGGGACAGGCCCTGAGGGATCAGCATTGGCTGGTGTTCCCAGGGATAAGAACCGGGGAAGGAAATAGGGATGCTTAGGGGCGAATTTGCAAACAAAAGGGGCATCTTTGAACTTGTCAGAGGCAGAAAGGTGGGGCGCCCACCTGCAGGCTGACAGTCTCTCGGAGCTGAGCTCAGCGTGCACGAAGAAACAGCCGGATTTGAGCTCAGTCTGTCGCCCATGGGAATGTAGAGCCCAGACGAGAGAGTGGGTTTTCCTGAAGACTTTCATGAGATGCATCAAACACTCCTACAAACCAAGACAAACAATCCACTGGGAACACGCTGAGGCTGTGAGCAGATGGTCCGAGAACACCAGCTCGGCCCTTCTGTCTCTGCACCTCTTTCTAGCCCTGCCCCCTCTGCCGTGCTTACAGGTCCTGGTCCCCATGTCAGCCTCTGTGGCCCGGAGGGAGGCCCCCAGGCCTCAGGGCACTTGGAATGCAGCTTGGGCACTCCCCATAGTGTGACCTCTCTGTAGTCAGGTGCTCCCTGAATGACCACATGGGAGCAAGATGACAGATGAGACACAGATGTGACCATCTGGCCTTCCTGTTCTTACCAGGAAGATGTGGGTGACCTTGTACCAGCCACCAAATTTCCCTGGCGTCCTTTCCTCATCTGTGTACCTTGCTGGAATCACCTGGTTTCTTTTTCTTTTTTTTATAGTTTAGAGCACCTCCCCTTGGCTTTTGGGCCACTGGTGCCCGAGGACCTGGGGAGTTTCTCATCATCTGCATCTCCTTGGTGCAGCTCATCGTGTTCCTTTGTCCTCTGCATGTCCTGTGGAGAGGCAGGAGGACCCAGAGGCTTGGCCAGACCCAGGTTCCATCCCTGAGGCAGGAAGGGCATGAGTTCTTTATTGGGAGGTGCTTCTCTGTGAAGTGAGCAATGGTAAAGCTCATTCATGTCACCAGGTTGCAAAATGGTGTTAATCTAGCTCTGTCATTCCTTCTTCCTTTACTCTTGGAAACTTTTAAAGAGATACTTCCCCCATGTCCTTGCTGTTACCCAGAGGGACAGTCCATGGGGGTGCTCTGCCCTTTCCCCTTTACTTATTAGCTTTGAAATAATGAAGGGTTCCCTGGCTTCCTGCCCAGGTGACCAGTGAAGGTTTGGGTAAGTGTCATGATGATGGGTTTAGTCCCCTGCATCACTGTCTGCAGCCCAGAGGCCAGGCTCCAGAGTCAGGGAGACCCTGGGACCTTCGGTCCTCATGCTCCGTCTACGTGTCCTCACTCCCCCATATTTTGCAGTTCAGAGGGAAACCTGCCACTTTATAGTAAATGTCCATGGGATTTGTTTTGTTATCTGGTTGTGCTGTTTTTTTTTTTTTTAATGCAGGACTTAGGGTGATTCAGAATCCATGCCTGCTTGTTTATTTTACTAGCATACAAACCTCTATGAATCTATCACCAGTGTGGGAACTGGACATAGCAATGACCCCCCCACCTTAGCTCCCCATCTGAGGCCATCACTACATCAAATCTCATTTGAGCTGTCTTGCATTAAACAGATACTCTAACTATAGATGCTAATAAAACCTATAAATTATACAATATTTATACTTACAATACTTATAAATTAGGTATAAAAATTTACCTAAATTATACTTACAAATAAAACTGTATACACTATAGATGGTTATATGTATATAAATTTTCCTATCTATATTTGCTCCTAAAAAGTCATTGGTGAGTTTTGGTTGTATTTCAGGGGACTGGGTTTTTCAACTCAACATGATTTTTTTTTTTTATAGACAGGTTCTGTGTTTTTTTTAAAAAATATTTATTTATTTGAGAGAGAGAGAAAGAGACAGAGAGAGCACAAGCAGAGGGAGTGGCAGGCTCCCCACTGAGCAGGGAGCCCAACGCGAGACTCAATCCCAGGGCTCCAGGATCATGACCTGAGCTGAAGGCAGACGCTTCACCCACTGAGCCACCCAGGCGCCCCAGACTCAACATGAATTTGCTGAGATTTATCCGTCTCGATGAAGGTAGTGACCCAGAGGCAACTAGTAAAGACCTATTGACCACAGCGATGACCATCTTTAACTGTTTTAGCTCTTTGGGCCATGGAACCCAAACATCTCCTCCTGGGAGAGGATTGTTGCCTTATGCTTGCAAAGCTCATGGCCCATCCAGCAGGTTTCTCGGAATAAGGAGGTGATACTCCCTGAAGATGGTGTTGAGTGCCCGCCTCCCGAGAAGAGAGAACTCAGATATTTGTGGTGGAATCACAGTGCGTCTGACCCTGGCCTCCACTCTCCCCAGCGGAGGTGAGCAAGCTCCCTGTGGTCAGCGTGGAGAAGGCCAAGGACCAGGAAGGAACACCGAAGGGCAGGGCCTTCCATTCTGAATGCCCTTCACTTAGCTCCTCCTGGTCTGAGCATGCGGCAGTTGGATTAAAATTGACTTTTAGTTTCAAAGTGTGAATGGCTGAGTTGATGGCAAAGAATTGTACGCCCTGGATGCTTTTGAAAGCTGTCTGAGGGGATTGGATACAGATACGGAAGCAGCTCAGTGTCGGGAGAATGACTTTGTCCATTACCGGCTCTGAGCTGGGCACCTGCCACATGGCGCCCCATGGAGCCTTGGGATTCCACGAGCAAGTGTGTCTGCGCCACAGGGGAGCCCCGAGGGTCTGCCTCCACCACTTAACACATCCGGGCCATTCCCCTTCGGAAGGGAAGGGTGTCGTAGGGCAAGAGCTTGAAATTTTGGATGAAAGGATATTATCTTAAAAGGTCGAGGGCATGGATCTTACTTGTGAGGAGAAGGGATGTTTAGCAGTATGAACGAGGAGGTATTTGTTTGGATAGGCAAGAAAGAACACTTAAGCTGTGTTTGGGAAAATGAAACTTTGCTCTTGGAATCATTTCAGATGTTTAAGATCTAGTGATCACACTGTAGGACGACATTCTAAATAGCTATGGGGAGCTTTTGGACTCAGGCTTGTTTTTATGGCTTTTTATGTTCCTTATATGGCGTCCCTTGAGCTTTTGGGTGAGACGTTGTGAATCTTAGCATTTTTCATTTGTTTTTCTTTATGGTTAAAACTTCAGCGTTGGAAAACATCAGTAAAACACTTTGGGGTGTGTGTTCATCCTGAGGCCCTGTGGTTACGTCTTGGCATAATATTAAAGGAATGCCACCACGATCAGGCACAGAAAAAGGAAAATATGCCTCTGGGAGGGAGCGAGGGACCGAGGCTGGTGGTCAGATTCTGGGGCTGGGAGCCAGGAATCTGGGCTCTGCTCTGAAAACCGTGTCCGTGCCTTTGTCCTGGGGGGTGTCTGAGAGCTCGTCCTTCCATCTTCTTTCAGGGTTTGGGAGTGGGATGCATGGAGGATGTTACCACTGTTACATAATGTCGCTGTTACCGTGTGGGGATAGACAGCCCCTGAAACCGCTCTGGCACACAGCCGGTGCTCAGTAGATGCTCAGCGAGAATGAACTCTCCATTAGCGGCTCCCCTGCGAATGAAACCTCCTTCTTGAAAGCTGGGCTGGGACGCGGCCGCACGCAAGTCTCCGTGTATTGACCAGATTAGGCGTCTCGGCAGTTGCGACGCGAAGGAGGCCGCGGTCAGAGGCCCCAGCTCCTTGCTGGCGAGGCCACCTGGACTGGGCTCCAGCCCATGGGCTCTGCTGAACTCTCCGTTACGGGAACACGCGGCCTCCTCCCCGGCCAGGTGCGACTGACGGCTGGAAGTCAGGACCTGAGTGACCCCCACGGGCGCCCCCGCTGCAGCCTGGCGCTCCGCGCTGCCCGCTCCGCACACGCTCCTCGTTGTTACACTCTCCTCATCCCCTTCCTGTGCCGTTTACATTTCGGGAAGGTTTCTGAGGCAGTGACACGAAGAGTGAACTGGAAGGACACCAGGCTGGGGACAGAGAGGCCGAGGCGGCAGTGGCGGCGGGTGTCGGCAAGGGGAGAGGGACGCGAGACGCCTGACTGAAGGTGCTGGTGACGTGTCTCACAACCTGACTTCCCCGGATGCCCGCCGGTGGTTAAAGCATCTCACCCTCGATTGTGAAGACAGCCAAGGCTCAGCTCTCTGGCGAGATCAGTAAGTAAGCCAGAAGGCTTTGCAGAGTCCACAGGGCACGGCCCCGACCGAGTGGTTGGCAGAAAGGAGGTGACCACCAACCGCGTGAGGAACAGCCAGCTACCAGGTCCCACAGCTTGTGCGTTCAACGCCTCAACAGGCCGCTTTTGGGACATGCGTTTCTGTTTGCAGGTGGATCTCTCTGTCTCTGTTTCTCTGTTTCTCAAAGCTCCAGTAAGAAGATGGGAACCACATCCTCCAACAGCTGTCATGGAAAAATCAAACGTCTACGGGTTATTCACTGCTGCAATTGTTGGTTTGTTTTTTTACTTCTTTCTATACGCCTGTCTTTTCATGAATTTGCATTTCGTTTTAGAATTGGAACCCCTTCAAAGTATTTATTTTTTCTTTGCCTAAGGACAAGTGACCTAGAGCTGCGTTTCTTGCTAAAGACAGCTTTCCCTTCTCTCCACACACGATGGCACTGAAGATGGTTTAGCTAGAGCAAAAGTGATGTGTTTGAAACAAAGAAAACTTTTAGCGCCTGCAGTTATAATTAAATCATAGCATGTCTGAGGTGGGACTTCTTGAGTCCCGGGCGGGTGAGTCTTACACCTGCCTTGAGCTGTCAGGTGCCCCGAGAGTCGGCGTCCTGGGCGGCTGTGCTTCTTAGAGAAGGAGCCCACTGTGCAATCCTCCGCAGAGGCGGCTTTCTTCTGCCATCTGCGCCTGGCCCACCATTCCGCTGGAGGGGAAGGAAGGGTCACAGTCTTTGAGGACCGTATGGTCTCTGTCTTGTTACTCAATCGTGCAGTCGAGTAAAATGCATCCGTAGACAATCTGTAACCCAGGGTTGGCTGTAGTCCACTAAAACTCCGTTTACGAAAACAAGCGACAGGCTGGATTGGCCCAAGGGCGGTGGTTCGCCAGCCTCTGTCCAGTGTTATCAGCATGGCCCCGGCTGAGTCCTGACGCCTTGTTTCCTCTTTTTTTATTAGGAAACCATCCTGGTGAAATGTGATCGGCCTGCTCACCCTTTGATTAATAAGACGTATAATTTCGAGAGGTAAGTGCTTTGATGCCTAAAGCGACGTTACACAAACACGAATTTCACGTTAGCATTTGGCTCACGAGATTCACAACACGTCCTGCCGTTTGCACTAATTGCCCAGAAGCAAAGACCGTTTTGCGGAGCGAGCGAGTCTTTCCAGCCAGTGGTGCTGGAGCCGTGGGGCGACCCCTGCAGACGGGAAGTGACCCTTGATGTGTGTACCACACCTTTTGCAAAAAGTAAGTGAAATGGAATCTAGACCTAGATATGAAGCATAAAACCGTAGAACACAGGAGCTTGAGAAACGCCACTAAAAGCGTGATCTCTACACGAAAAAGATCTGCCGGACTCGACCACAATGAAACCGTTCGCTCCGTGTGCGACCTTGTTAGGGGGACGAGCCGGCAAGCCCCACGCCACAGAAACCTCGGGAAATCAGAGCTCCCCGAGCACGTGTACCCAGCAAACAGAACAAACCAGCCGCCTCAGCAGGCGGGCAGAGTGTCGGGACAGAGGCTCCCCCAGAGCCAGATGCTGACGATGAGTTTCCCGGGAAGGTCAGCTGAGAGCCCGGAGAGCCACCCGCCCCCCGCCCCCCGCGTCAGGATGGCCAACCCATCAGACTGACCGGACCAAGTGCTGGTGGCCTGACATGAAACACATGCTGAGCCTACGACCCAGACATTCCGGAAGAGACCAGTCCAGGGGGGAGGAGAGCGGGTGAGAGTCTGTCCGGAGCCAGGAGGCTGGGGAGGGATTGTCACCCGAGAGGCCGCATGAGGGAGTCTCCAGGGAGAGCTGTTCTCCGGGGTGGCGTATGCTGTGCGTCTGTCGAGACCCACAGACCTGTCGCCTCAAAAAGTGAAGTCTTCTCAACGTAGATTTTAAAAATACAACCAATTTTTCAAAGAGACTTTAGGAGACCGAAGAACCGGTTGTGATGTGTGGATCCTGATCAGTCAATAAACTCCTACGCTGTGTTTTACGAGACGGTGACGTGGCCGTGCGCGTTTCTGGTACGGAGCACTGCCGCGGGTCGTCATGGTAACGGGGTCCGTCAGGACCGGACGTACCAGTCTTGCGTGTGATGCCGGAGACTCAGGGTCAGTGACGCCAACACCAGTGGGGCCCCAGGGAGAGAGAAGCAGACCCCTAAGTTTGGTCAGAGATCCCACCTGGTCGGCGACAGACAGAACCAGAATCCAGTGGTCATGAGCAGAGGCTCTGGAGCCTGTGTATTTGATCCTGCAAAGTAGAAGTTAACCAGTTTGTCTGTCTTCCCCCAAGAGGACGGGAGGACCTTGGAAGGCTCAGGCTTGCACCTCGCAGCCACCTGGTCAGACGCAGAGACCCCCGGGCCATGGGCTCCCCACTGGGCTCAGGGCCCTGGAGCTCCATCACTCCCCCCCGACGTGCTGACCACGTCCGTGAGGCCTGGGATGTGGAAGAGGACACGGAGGGGAAGTGTCGCCCCTGGGCCGGCTCTGTGACTGCTGGTGACCCTGCCCGGGAGGGCCGTGCCCTTCACCGCTGGCTGCCACCCCCTCCACATCCTCTCTGGGGACACGCGCTCCCGGGGCCCTGGTGCCGGCGAGGCCACAGGAGGACTCCGGCTGCCAGCCGTCCCGCCACCCCACTGTGCCAGACGTGGGGTCCCAGGCTTCTCGGCCCCGGAGGGACCCCAGTGGACCAGGAGGGGCAGGCCCATCCACGCAGGGTTCTGGCCCAGGAGGGAAGTCAGACGTGCAGATGCCCACCCTTCAGACCTTCCTGTCACTGCTCTGCTGGCATGAGGGCGCAGGGTCTCGGTCAGACACACCGGCCGGCCGCCTACACACCAGGATCTGTGCCCCGGCATCTTGTCTGTGTCCCTGAAGCACGTGGTCCCGGGGGATGGTCTGTGAGGCACACTCTGGAGTCTTTGCCTTGAACGATCTCATCTGGGCCGAGAGGCTCAGCATGGTGCTTCCCTCCGCACGTGGGAGCTTTTCCGCCACTGTCCCCCAGCTTCCACTGCTGCTGGCCCGGAGCTTGGCGGTCCTTTTGTCGGATGAACACGTCCAGACCTTGTGTGAAGAGACTTTACCCGGAGGGCTGGTCGGCCAGGGAAGGGATTCCCAGCTTAGGGCCAGAGCTGTCGCCTGGCGCGCCTCTGGCCTCAAGGGCTGCCAGCCCCCCAGGTCAGGAGAAGGGCTTCCATTTACAGGAGCGGAGTGGGGGGCTGCCTCGGGGGGGCACTGGTCTTGCCCTGAGGCCAGCCAGTTCTCGGTGGGGGGAGGGCTGGAAGGAGACCCCCAGACTCTGATGCGGTCTTTATGGGACCGCTCCACCTGGGGATTTCCCCACCCCAGGGCCACTATCCATATCCACGTGACCTGCAGGTTTGTGGTTGTGGCTCCTCCTGGAGGGCCCCTCCACCCCATCTGGAGCCCACAGCACCCTCTCTACCATCTCTGTTTATCAGGACCTGCCCTTCAGGCCTCACCCCTGCAGAGGGCCCGGGCCCCCTGTCCCTGTGTGTCGCCCCTCCGGAGGGGCGGGCCCAGCCTGGAGCCCTCCTCCTTGGCTCAGTCTGCCCCCCAGCAGGACAGTGCCAGGTTCTCCGCGGTCCGGCGGCCTCTCCGCGTGCTGCTGGAACGTTCCCCTCCCTCCGTCCATCCAGGCTGTGTTCTGTATGGCGTTTCTGGTTACGTGTCTTCAGTGTTTGGTGATGTGGAGGGGGGAGGTGGCCACACCTCCCGAGCCCACCCTGCCACGAGGCAGGCCTTTAATCCACCTCACGTTTATGTGGCCCCTCAGATTGTTCCAAGCCTGTTTGTGCAAATCAAGTCCCTTGACCTTCTCAGGAACACCTGGGCAGGTGCCACAGGTGAGGAAACCAAGGCCCAGCTGGTCACACACCTTTCTGGAGTCAAGTCTGGCCAGCTACCACCTGCAGGAACCGAGAAGGGCTGGCAAGGGCGCTGGGGTGGGGACGCGTCGGCCGGCCGTCACCGGGACCTTGTTTTGGGGAGTAGGGAGGAGGGGTGCCCACACCTCACTCAGAAGCCGGGATTTTGGGATGCTTGGCAGCAGTGGTCACAACATGCTGGGGTTTGGACAGACGGGGAAGATCTCGATTGTGCCGTTTGAACAAAAGAAGAAATGAAGGAATGTGCACAAGTCACTCTATATCTAGGTTAAGAAGCAGGAATTTAAATTTAAATCTCCATGGGAATTTGTTCCTGGGAGATACTGTTGTGGTGCTCAGGACTATCTCCCTTCATAAACAGTAGGGCATGCGGGGCTTATGAAACCAGGCCACTGCCTATTTTATAACAGCTTTTTATGGAACTAATAAATGTCACAATATTTTATTTCAGTTCTGAAAGAAAATCTCAACAGTTTCAGTACTTAACCCCTTTTTAAAAATAAATGTGTGTCAAAAGAAAATACGTTCCTTACTATTCAGGAAAAATATGAATGGGCCCAGAGTCAGAGGACAGTTGCTGCCTTCTAAGAGGAATAAAAATATGTTATTATTTGTTAAAATGGCAAACTAAAAGTAACAGCCATTGACCCAAAATGCCGTAAGAAGAATACTAAGTAATTTTATTGTCTCAAGTCTAATTTATGTATCGGGTAGACGAAGGTGGCTGTGTTCTCTCCTTACGTGCATTTAGGCCATCGTGGACCCGAGGTGTGTTCGTGTGAGTCCCCTGTGGTCGCGAGTTCGAGGCTTCCCCAGCCTCCCACTACATGCAGGCAGAGGGCTATAGGTGAGCTGAAGGCGTCCGAACCCAGTCCTGACAACTCAGTTAACCAGGATACAAAATGGTCAAAGGCAGAGAGAAAGAAGAGGGTCAGGGACCCCTAGATGCCTCCAGTGGGGCTGGGCGTGGATTGGAGCCGGTGGGGGGGGTGCTAGCTCTGCGGAATGAACGCCCTCCACGTGGCCTGGCCTTCCCCCTGCACCTGCAGCTTTTCGCCAGGACACGCTAGCACCTGGGGCTGCAGCCGCCGTGGCCGAAATGTCACCTGCGCCTGGCTTCTCTCGCGCGGGGGCTGGATGTCTTGTCAGGTGGCTGAGGGCCATGCACGGTCCTTCTCTGTGAGCGCTCAAGTCTCTAGACACTTTTCTCCAAAGAGAGAGAAAGGATTTCTAATATAAAGAGAAACATTAGGAGCATATTTCTACAATAGAAGGAAATGTTAAAGTTTAATACAGAGAGGATTGGCCTTTTTCTTCTCTATTTTTAGGGTATTAATCTTTTATCTGTGATTTAAGTTGCAACTATTTTTCGAGTTTGTATTCTTTTCTGAAATCTCTTAGCCATGCAAAAGCTTTCTCCCCTTTAACTTAAGTATAGTTACAAAGGTCACCAGGTTAGAGAAAAATATACCCAGGTGTTCTAGTAATTGTGTGCTTTATTTTTGACATTAAACTTGTGATCCATTTGGGATGTATCCTAGAATAATTAATGTCTAAGGAATGGATCCAATTTCACCTTTTTCCATGTACCTCCCCAGTTATAGGGACATCACTTAGGGAAACAATCTTTCCCTGCTAATCTGAGACGTCTCCTTTATCCTACAAGTGCCAGGCACAGTTGGGTCTAGTTCTGCGTTTGTCTTGGACACCCTCGGGTGCTAGCAGGTACAAGCGGGTGCGGGCTGCACAGCCCTCCCCCACCCCCATCTTATGGAACCAGTTGCTTCATTGTGTCCAACTGCTGACCTCCTGAGTGATGACTCAATACAACGTTACCAAGTGTGGGTGGCAGGACCTTTGACCTTGGCTTCATGTTGGTGGAAAAGACCTGAGTGTTTAAGTAAGACGCTCATCACCAAGCCTAAACTATTTACTATTTAGGAAAAGTTTGCCGACCCCTGCAGTAGATTAGAAATTTAGAAGACATTCGGCCAGCAGCCACAGGAATGCCGTGTTTGAATCATGAGTTTTAAAAACTGACAGGAAAAGTAAGCTTACCAGAGAACTGGAGAAATGTCAGAGAACACGGACTGACTTTGGGGGATGATATTGAGGAATTACCATTAATTTTTTTAAATGTGGTAATGGTAGCATCATGATGTTTTCTGGAAGTCTTCATCCTTTTCAGATACATACTGAAACATTTTCGAGGTCAGCTTCTCCAGGCTCCAAATGGAGGGCTGCGGGCTTGCGCCAAGTCACAGGCCGTGGGAATTCAGTGAGAAGTTAAAAAAAAAAGATTCAAGGGGCCCCTGGGTGGCTCAGTCTATTAAGTGTCTGACTCTTGGTTTCGGCTCAGGTCATGATCTCAGGGTCGTGGGATTGAGCCCCACATTCAGTGGACATTCTGCTGAGTGCAGAGCCTGCCTGGGATTCTCTCTCTCTCTCCCTCTGCTCCTGCCCACACCCCTGCTCTCTCCCAAATAATAAATAAATCTTCAAAAAAAAAAAAAAAGATTCAAGGCGCCTGGGTGGCTTAGTTGGTTAAGCATCCGACTCTTGGTTTTGGCTCAGGTCATGATCTCAGGGTTGTGAGATCATTATAGCCCTGTTTCCGCCTGTGGCGCCCCAGCACCTAAAGCACATTGTGGGCGCCCGAAAGGCACAGGATGTGACAGGTCAGGTCCCTGTGGGAACCCCATGCTTCCCTGCTGCACACACAGCCTTGCACTAGGCTCCACACTCAGCAGGGAGTCTGCTGGAGATTCTTTCTCTCCCTCTACCCCCCATTCCCCTGCGTGTTCTCTCTCTCTCTCACAAGTAAATACATAAATAAAAATTAAAAAAAAAAAAAAAGATTCAAGAGCTCAGCATCACACTACTTGCCCCAAATGCCCTCCTGATCATGCATAATAAGCAACATTTTAATTTTTTTTTAAAGATTTTATTTATTTATTTGACAGAGAGATAGACAGAAGAGCACAAGCAGAGGGAGTGGCAGAGGGAGAGGGAGAAGCAGGCTCTGCACCGAGCAGGGAGCCCGATGCGGGGCTCGATCCCAGGACCCTGAGATCATGACCTGAGCTGAAGGCAGACGCTTAACCATCTGAGCCACCAAGGCACCCCATAATAAGCAACATTTTATACATTTAAAAATACTCCTGCTTCTGGAAATACTATGGATCAATTGGACATTATGACACATTCTGAAAATGAAAGAAGAGAAACATTTGGTACCAGCTAAATAAAAGCCTGTATTTCAGGCATCTAAGCTTAAATGCAAAGCACATTGGATTCAATACAACTGACCAGTAGTGCTTATTTCATATCTTTGGTAGTCTGGCACAAATTCTGCTCTTCAGCTGCATTCTAATCTTGTTTCAAATTGTGCAGTGAGCTGCGTTTCTTAGAAGTTCCTTCCTACTTAGCTGTATTTGTGCGTGCTTATAAACACAGAACCACATCGGATCCCCCCTTCCATAGTAGACATTCCAGTCCCATGACGCATATGGACATTCTGCTGAACTAACCTGGGGCCTAGGAAAACAATGCTTTGGAGAGCTTGAAAATAAAAATTAAATACTGCATATCCGATGTTGCCCAGAGTATGATTTTTATGTTATTCTTGTTGGACCCACTTAAGTGGAGCTAATTTAGTCCCAGGATAATTACATGGTATCCTTTCTTTTCTTCTTGCTGGCTTGCTTTTTCTTTCTGCTTTGCAAGCATTCATAATTGTGTTTTTATAACAGAGGAGACATTTCTTCAGTCTTCCTTAGCCTCTGTTAGCCTGAAAGGTAATGGAATCGATCCCCAATTGTTACAAAGATGGATCTTGACTGTGTTGGGGGCTTAGATGGGAAGTGGATAAGGCTCTCGTTATTAGCAGGGTTTCATATTTGGTTACTAATGTAAATCTCTTGTTCTTCCAATAATGCGTCATTTTTCCCTTTGCCTCTCAGAGTTTATGGCCCAGCAGAATCTCAGCAAGTGGTATTTGGGGATGTGTGCCCGCTGCTTACATCTCTCTTAGATGGGTGAGTTAAAATATCTTCAAGGCCAGGGATCACAGTTATGAGTAACTGTAAGTAGATCTCATTCATGCTACACGATGAATGTGTGACGTTACAGTCTGAATATGATGGCAGAGCAAACCCGTAGCCCCGTGTCGATTAGTGTCCATGGGGGGCGGGGGAGTAGGTCTGTGTGCCAGGAAGAGGGCCACCCAGGACTTGAGGAACGGCTGTCATGGACACCTACTCCCTGGTTCTAGTGACACGTGAAGGCTGTGAGCAGTTGTCCTTGTGCTCTCTGGGACTTTTTCTGCATTTTAGAATTTTCAGAAAGTCTGTGGAGCGTGTTAACACTGGACTGAGGAACTTGTGATCCCTTTGGGATGGAGCCTCTGGCCCCGGACCCGTGACCACCGATTCCCAAGGTCACATCTTCTGAGTAAAGATCGCGTCTTTAGCAACAAATGGAACCAGATTCATGTGACTGAGACACAATATGCCAAGGCTTCCTACTTCGGGGTGCTGGGAAGGACCCCAGTTTGGTGGAGGAGTCTGCGTTCAGTGTCCTGAAGAAGCCATATTCGTGTTTGCCCAGCAAAGCTCCTGCACAGCCCAAGTCCACAAACTAGAGGCTGTCGTCATAGCCCTGTTCCCGCCCGTGGCGCCCCAGCACCTAAAGCACATTGTGGGCGCCCGAAAGGTGCAGGATGTGACAGGTCCGGTTCTCGTGGGATCCCCATGCCTCCTGCTGCAGACACCTGCAGGGCCGAGCCTCCCACAATGATGCAGTTTCTCCTTGCACCCTTCTTCTGGAATGCTGGGGCTTTTAGACCCACCCAAAAAAAGTTCTTCCATGGAAAATGATAGGAGGGCTCTTGTTCTTTTTTTAAGTAGGCCTCTTTTAAGTAAGCAGATTCCAGAAATAAAAAAGGCATAGTGGTTAAATGGTCTTTGCCAGAGTTGCCTTTCCGTTTTAAATGTGAAACAGATGGCATTATTTTGAGTCCTGAGCTGCTTTCTTCAAGAGGCTTCTTTCCTCTCTGCATTCCTCAAGGGCTCGTAAGGTCCCCGTAAGAGCTGGTGACCCGCTGAGACCAAGGTATTCCCGCCGGAGAAGTGCACCATCATCTCCTCAGGGAAGGTCTGAGATACAGAATGCAGTGAGGTTTTTGTTGTAAAGACCTTGAGACTTTTCAATTCCGGAAGACAAACAATGTAGTGTGGTAACTCTGAGGTGCTGGGTTGGTCTTTGCCCTAATACGCTTCCTGCTGGACTAGAACAGTCGGTCCTGGAGGGAGGCGTGCCGGTCAGCCGGAGCGCTCCTCACAGTCCTGGCATCCTTCACAGCCTCACTGGTGTGACTTGCTGGGAGTGCCTCAGGCTAAATAGCCCGTCTGCTTAAAGGTCGATCCATGAAATCAGAGTCTTGAGGTGGGGCCTGCGTGGGGACGGTCTCGTCCCCTCCGTGATGCAAAGGGGGGTTCAGGCCTTAGCATTCAGCCCCCTGTAGGTCTGGATCACCCGCACTTTCATGGCCAAGATTATACATTTATATCATTTATATATTTGTATCATAAATCTATACCCTATCATATAAATTTATATCCATTTTCAAATGTTCTTTCGATGTTCCGATCTTCCCATTGACATCTTGGGCTGAAGAAACAGCTGGAAGGAAATGCAGGGAGCCAGCAACCATCCCTGTCCTCTGTGACGTGACCCCGAGCTGTGGGGAGCAGGGGGCAGTGCCTGTCACGGAGACCGTGTTGGTGTGTTCTGGCTGACTGCGGAGGTGGAGTCCCCGCGTCCCCTGGAATGCCGAAGTCTCAGAATATGTAACAAATGGTAGCCGTGCTCGCCATCCTATATGTGATGGGGAAATATTTGTAGAAAACCACAGGGAAGTGTCACATGCATTAGGGGAAGCCCCAGTTTAGCAAGATGAGCTTGCTTTGGGCGGCCCCAGCTCTGCACTGACGGAGTGGATGGGGCGGACGAGGGGTCTTGCTCAGGGTGGGACCCCCCCGGGGACCTTGAGCGCAGGGTGCCAGCAGCGGGTGCCCAGAGGAAATGTCGAATCACTGAGGAGCAGCAGGTGCCGACAAGGAGCGTGTTAAGCGCGTGTAAAGGGGAGTGTGGTTCAGCCCAATGCTGTGTAATCAAACAACAGCAGGGACTCTGCAAAAACACAGCTCCAGTCCCATGAAAGCCTGCTTTGTAAGGGATGGAGTAACAGAGGAATGCAGAGCGACACGTATCAAAGTTTCCATCCGAGGGAACGTTGTTCTTAGAACCCAGTTATGGCAGGAGACCTCTGTGTGGGTTGCAGTGCTGACATTTGTGTTGGGTTTCAGGTACAACGTCTGCGTTCTGGCTTATGGACAGACAGGATGTGGCAAGAGCTACACCATGTTGGGTCCACATTCTAAGGAGGCACGCATCCCCCCATGGGGCCCGCACAGTGACCTCGGAATCATGCCCAGGGCTGCTGGAGAGCTCTTCAGGTACCTGGGGGCAGTGGGCAGAGGCCCAGAGCAGCAGGGAGTATGGGAGGCCAGCAGCACCGGGAAGGGGCGTGGCGGACGGCTCCTGTTTGCGGAGACCACACCTGACGCTCCTGTCAGAACCCACTACGGTCCAACGTTTAAATACTCTGGGCCTCCGCACCACAAACACTAGAAATTCTTATGGCACATTCATGTTGAAATTCTGTCGTTAAGACAAAACTTTTTTTTTTTAAGGGTTGCTTTTTTCTTTTTTTAAGATTTTATTATTTGTTTTGGGGGGAGGGGCAGAGGGGGAGAGAGAACCTCAAGCAGATTCCCAGCTGAGCATAGAGCCTGACTCAAGGCTTGATCCCACGACCCTGAGATCATGACCTGAGCCGAAATCAGGAGTTGGACTCTTAAGCAACTGAGCCCCCCTGGGGCCCCAAATCGAAACTTTTTGAAAGAGATCCCTAGCTGGACAATTTCCCTGTTCAGGAGAGGATGGAGCATGGAGGTTTTCTGTCCTAGAATGGGACGGGGACAGCGGGAGACCCCCGTTGTCTTTTCCTTGCCTCCTGGCCCTGGAAAGAGCCGACACATCTGGTTTTCTTCTTCGGAGTTACAGCGAGCTGGGCATGTTGAAGATGCTTCTGTTCTGGGAAAACATCCCTGGAAGAGACCCACTGCATTTTCATGATTTTACCAATACAATTACTCCTGGAAAAAATTAGTAACAAGTTGTCCTTGGCAGCCCAAGTTGCCAGGGGATCCTGGAATAAAGCCATGACATTCCATCCTCTAGGCCTGGACACAGACTGTCCCGGCCTCCAGGGGCCTCCAGCAGGTCTCCGGGGGAGCCGGGGGCCTTCCGTGCTGCCCACCCCCTGGATTCGGTTTCTCGCTCTGTGTCTCCTTGCTGAGCCTTTCCGCGTCTTAAAATCGCAGCCAGACAAGGACATAAGCACTCCCACACAGCCTAATGTTTTAGAGCCTCTTCAAACCAATATTCCTTAAGTATTAGTACACATAGAAAATGCATTTATTAAGTTTACTTGTACTAACTACTTCTGAAGAGGACCTGTCAGGGCAGGTGAGGCTGGGCTGTGTAACAGCCATTCTGGAAATCTCAGTGGCCACGAGGCCAGTGTGGGGTGCCACGCGGGGCCGCCACTCCCAAGTGTGTGCTTGTGGGTTGCCGGAGGTGGGGGAGGTGGTCTGGGGCGTGTGGCCAGCCTGCAGACTTCTCCTGGGAGGAACACGTCAACCCTGCCTCGTTGCCTCAGCCCAAGAAGGCGCGTGGCCGCGGGCCGCCTCGGGGGTCCCTGGGGTGGGGCTGCGGATCTCAGGTCCCAGAGCTCTCCCTCTGGGGACATGGCACTGCATCGGGTGTTTGCTCTGGTTCCAGAATCTCAAGGGGCTGGGACCGCAGTGTGAGTCCCAGATGTGCTCTGCACTGCTGGTGCTGGTGGGAGAGCCGTGTGCCCCCTCCGGGGAGACCTCATCGGACCACGCAGCAGCCACATTGGCCGGAAGCTAAGCAGCGGCCACGTGAGACCACGGCAGAGCTGCAGCAGCTCTGGGCTTTCCTGGGGGTCACGTGGAAGGAGGGGTCCCGGAGAGACCAGGGGTCAGGAGAAGAGCTTGCAGGGTCTGCCGCGCAGAAGGGCCTGGGGGCCGCTGCCGTTCCAGGCTCTGGGGCCCTGGCGGGAGCCTGCCGACCACCCTTCCAGCGCCCTGTGCTCATTGGCACCCTTGGCGTCGTGAAGGTGCCTGGCTCCTTCCAGCCCAGTGACACCACAGCCTTATCAGCAGACGTGAGGAGCTTTCTACCTGCCAGGCTGAACGAACAAGGAGTCCAGAGAATGCGCGTGATAATTTCCAGCCCTCGAAAAGCCCAGAACGAACACAGAGAGGATCCAGGAGGATGCGCAGGACCAGGGGTGGCCCTCCCACCCGCCCTGCTTCAGGGCTCCCCCCTTTGTAACCTCACGGGGAGCCCACATGTATTTTTGTGTAAAACTCACTACAGCAGGCGTCCTGCCTACTAAACACTCGGCTTCTTCACGGCAAAGACCGAAGACCACGTTTCAACACCGTTCGCAGAGTCTAGCAAACTACTGAACACCAGAGAGACAAACGAACCAATGCATGGAGCAGATCAAGTACTTAAGTAAATGGGAGGAAATCTTCAAATCAGCTCCCTGGTATTATGTAGATAAGAAATTTCGAATCCGGGTTTTGTGACGCCCAGAGACACGGCCGTTCACACGAGGGGATGGAGCCACACGCCGAGGTCAGGTTTACGTGAGCGTGTTCTCGAGAGCGGAGGGAGGGACGCCCAGCCCCCAGCTCAGCTGACCTAGCTCTTCGCTCTTCCCAGTTACTCTTCTTAGAGTCTTTCTTCTCTGCAGACCCCAGCGTGGAGGACGATCCAAATCTGAACTCTGTGCCGAAAATTATTTTCACTGGAGAATTTATTTTTTTCTTTCATCTTAGTCTTTCTCGTTTCCTTGACTGTATCACCAGAAGACATTAATTGCTCATTTTATCTTGGCTCTCCGTAGCTCCTCGGTAAACTCCATCTATCCATGCTTGCGTAAGACACACCAGGCTGCGTGTTTTCTCGGCAGACACCCTCCTCCCACGCTGGACTTCCAGCCCCGGATCCAGAATTTCTTTGTGGACAAGAAAGCACCGTACTCAGACTCAGACTGGTCTCACTGAGCACGTGTCAGATGAGCAACGATCCCCAGAAGGCAGGGGCGGCCTCCGTGGGCTGTGGGAGTTTTGTGGAAAGGCGCTAGCAGGGGTGTGGGCAGGAGGAGCTGGGCTGGTGGTCACTCTTGCCCTGACTAGGGTTATGGGGTTTTTCTCTAAGCGGGTCGTATCTGTATTTTTAAACCTTTCCATGGTCAGCACATAGCACCTTACAAGATGAAACAGAAGAAGACGTGCAGTGGTTTCTAAGAGGCTGGGTACGTTGTCAGGAGGTCCTGGCAGGGCTTGGCTGGCGGTCTGGGCACGAGCCGGGCTGCGGCAGGAGCCGGCACCCAGTCCTCCCTGGAACGGAGCAAACCCCAGCCCCGGGAAGGTGCTGAGCCCTCCTGTCCTGGCAGCCGGCTTTGGGCTTCTGTGTGGTGATGAGACTCGGCCGAGGGGCTTTCTGCATGGAGGCTGCATGCTCTCCCTGCACCCTCCCCTCGTGGGCCTGGGATCCTAAGGGTCCCTACCGATGGCTGAAATCATTGATTCAGATACGGCTCAGATAAAGCAGCTGTTCCCAAGACAGGTGCTTACCCTGCGGTTCGAAGAGAATTCGCTTTCTTCCCGCTGGTGGTAAGACGCTGCCCGGTACTCGCGGGCTGGGGGTCTCGCTGCGTGTCCCGGACGGCAGCCTGTCCTGTGAGAGTGGGTCCCCTACAGCTTTCTTCACGGGGCTGCCCCAGTTCCCGTGGTGGCTGATCCCTCGTGTCCCCACCCCCCAGGCTTATTTCAGAAAACCCATCAAAGAGCCTGAAGGTCGACGTGTCCATAGTGGAAGTGTATAATAACGACATTCTTGACCTTCTGGCCAAAGAGCGCCGCACGGAGGTGTCTGGGCCCAAGCGTGACGCGCCGACAAGCAAGGCAGCAAAGCGGGAGGTCTCTCCGCCAACCCGGCAGTGAGTGTTCAGCCGTGGCCCGGCTTCTCTGAGCGGCCGGCAGCCTCACCGGGACCCCATTATCGCTGAAAGGGTTCACGGTGTTGTTGCACTTAGGGTGTGTCGTGCATTTTTCAGTTTGCTTTAGAAATTATCTTTTTAAAATCGCAGTTGAAACAGACACGTTAATTAACCTTTTAAAATATCTTGATGACAAATGTGTGACAGGTCCCATCCTCATATTCCAGATGAGGGAGCGAGCTTGGAGAAGTGGACTTCCCCACGGTCCCGCCATTAAGTATAAACGTCCTCATTTCCGCTTGTACATGTCAATATTTGATAGAATACAGTAATCATTCATCTTGTAAATAGGGAAGGCTCCTCATATTTTAAAAAATATTTTATTTATTTATTTGACAGAGACAGTGAGAGAGGGAACACAAGCAGGGGGAGTGGGAGAGGGAGAAGCAGGCTTCCCGCGGAGCAGGGAGCCCGATGCGGGGCTCGATCCCAGGACCCCGGGATCATGACCTGAGCCGAAGGCAGACGCTTAACGACTGAGCCACCCAGGCGCCTGAAGTCTCCTCATATTGATTAAAGACACTCCTCAAAGTTGCCTGTTCCCTGAGTCCACATCTGGGTATCCAGTTTGCTCGCGGGGGGCGGGGGAAGGCTGTCTCCCCTTGTTTGATGAGGGTTAGGGTAGCGAGCCTGTCCTGGGATCTCAGAGTCAGTAAGGGAAGGGTCTGCAGCTGTTTCTAGCATCTGAAAAAAACCTGCAGGATGGTACAGTGAACCATAAGTTTGCACAAGGTAACCAGAACTCTCAGCTTTTGACTAATAAGACTCAGAACAACATAGGTCCCGCTGATGGGAATTTCTGATTAGCTGTCATCTCTCACTAACTAAAATAGGGAAATGGACTTTTATTGGAGTCCACGGGGTGTCCTGAAACAGTTGATTATTCCAGAGTAAAGCAGTTCATGACACGTCAGTCAGGCCTCAGAAAGGAAGGCGTTTGATTTGCTGTTTTATTTTGTCTGACGTGTGCTTCAGTCCGCTTTCCTACAACAGGTCCCCTTGGTCTGGGTGAGAGGGTGGGGGGCGTCCCTTGCCGCCACCCCAGGCGCGCTCCCCATCACTCGGGCTCTCTGCCAGGCCCGTCCACAGTGCGGAGGACTTCATCGCGCTCGCCGCCGGAAGCCTGCAGCTCAGGGCGCAGCTCGCCACCCAAGTGCACGCCCGTTCTTCTAGATCCCACCTGATAATAACGGCCACTCTCACCGCAGCCTCCCCCTGCGACAGCCCCGGTAAGTGGCCGTGTGCACCTGGGCAGGGGCATGGAAGAGAAGTTGCACGGAGCCCGAGGGTGGGAATTGCAAACACTCCTTTGGAGGGTCTGGAACCCAGCCTGAGAAGAGAGGGGATCAGGGTGAGGGACAGAGGAAAGGCTTTGTTAAATAGGATATAACACGAGGAGAATGGGCGTATTTGTATCTGGGAATACGATGCCCGAGTCGTGAGTGTGATTTGGGTTTAGAAAGTCACAAACCAGTATATACAATGGTGCCAGTTATGTAAGAAAAGTAAGGCATGGGTTGCAAGGGTCTGGACGTCCCAGTCGGTGAAGACTGGGCCAGCACACAGGGTCGTCTGTAGGACTTGCGAAGCCCAAGGCCCCCAGGCTGGGATGGACTGGCCGAGGACCCAAATTTCTGTAGGCTCCCAGTGCCAGAGTCCACGGGCAGAGGATGGCTGGTCCAAGGCCTACTTCACTTGCGGTTACACAGATGCCTGGTCGCGGGGGGGGATGGGGGGTGATACGCCCCTGATCTGTGGCTGCCGAGGTGGTCCAGGCAAGGGAGGACGGGGGTTGGGGGGTCAGTGCAGAGATTCCTGACTGCCCTGAGCCCCAGACTCAGCCTGATGAGTCCCAGGACCGGGCGCACCTGCAGGGAGGGCGGGGCCGTGGGTGGGCAGGTGCTGTCCAGGGAGCCCACAGCCACTAGCCACATGGGAGAAGGCCGTGGAGACCAGAGTGGATTTTATGTAGTTCTTTCTTTTTTTGTAAATTATGTGTATGTTTTATGCTTTCCACAGTAAATATATTATTTAGGTTTAAAAAAAATCCCTTTAGGAAGTCTGTTTAGGAATAATGCTCGATGAAATGGACACACACGGCAAATTGAAGACCAGTTTTGTCAGGATTTCTGTGGGGGCCTAGGAAACAAGGGTGGAGTTTACCTCTGTCAGGGCCCATCGGGTATTAATCTGTGTCATTACCAAGTATTTCTGGGAACATCATTTGGTGCTCATGAGACTACGTGGGCACTGGCCTCCCTCTCCCTGTTTTACCCAGAGAAGCCCCTCCCCATGGCCAGCCCCCCACCCCGGAGTGTGGTCCTTCGGGATGAGGGCCCACTCTTCGGCGCTGCGGGAAGCTGAGGGAGGCTTTGTGGACGTCACTCCCGGGTACATGTCACCCCCTTGCAGCTGACCGGCAGTCACCTGGACCACCGCTCGAGGGGCGGCCAGCCTGGGGCAGAGTGTCGCCCGGGTCCCCGGGGGCCCAGCGACCCGCGGAACAGGTGCATGCCAAGCTGCAGCTCGTGGACCTGGCGGGCAGCGAGTGTGTGGGTGAGCGCAGAGCCTCTGTCCGGGGCGAGCGGGGATGTGGGGCGTCCTGAGCATGGCCCCCGTCTGCAGTGAGCTCACAGCTGCTCCTCCCAGTGGGCAGCTGTCTTTCCATGGCTGCCAGACGTGCTCGTCCCAGAGCGATGCCCCCCCCACGGCTCTGCAGCGGCCAGCCCATTCCCAGTCGAGGCCATGCAGGAGGTCAGAGGAGGACGCCGATGGGACTGAGGGGCTCCCCACTCAGTGCTCCCTTCCTGAGAAGCGACAGTTTTGCTTTCCCTCGTTCATTTCTTGGTGTTGCCAGAGAATTCGTTGCCCGTGCTAACCACATGGCTGGGTCTTCGTGCTTTCCCAGGTGTGTCTGGAGTGACAGGATCGGCCCTGAGGGAGACTTCGTTCATAAACCGGAGCCTAGCGGCCCTCGCGGACGTCCTGGGGGCCCTGTCGGAGCGCAGAGGCCACATCCCATACCGCAACAGCCAGCTCACCCACTTTCTCCAGGACGTTCTTGGTAACGTAAGGGCCCCCCAGAGGCCCCAGACCACAGGACCCCCGGGGGGTGGCATGGCACACTCCCTCCCCTGGGGGGCTCGCTCCTCCTGGCCGTACCTCCTTGGGGGACTTCCTGGGCCCCCAGGTCGCTGTTGTTCCCTCCCAGAGTATTTTCAGCGCTATTCTCCGTGTTGCTGTGCACTGGGTTGCTTGGTTTGCACGTGCCTGGCCAGCCCTCCAAGTAGGTCCTCGGCTCCTCGCAGGGCCGCCTCCGCATCCTGTGTCCCAGCCTGTCGGGCGCGTGGTGGGCTGCAGCTCACCCTGAGGATAGCTGGGGTAGAATGAATGTTCTAGGCTTTCTATGCGTCTCATCCTGGCGTCTCCTCTCTCTCACTGCAGATGGGCTTTCTCCACAGGAAGAGGCAGGGCTGCATCCAGGGTTCATGTTTTGGCTTCTCCCTCTAGGAGGGCCCCTGATGCGTGAGGCTGGGCGCGGGGCAGCGGGGCCCCCGGGAGACACACACAGCCCTTGCCGTGGCCTCCCAGTGTCTGCGTGGTTCGCCTCCCCGTCCTTCCGTCCTTCCCTCTCCCTTGTCCCTGGGTTTGCTTTTCCTCCCAGGCCGCTCAGCACCCCCTGTTGTCCAACAGGCTGGGGAGCCCTGGGTGCTCTGGCTGGGGGACCCCGCCATCACATGCCCTCACCAGGAGCGACCCACGCCCAGGCCCGCGCCCCCGAAGCCGGCGTCCGACTCCACGTGGGCTCCGCAGTAGCTTAGCCATGCCGGGTTTCTCTTGGGCTCTTTCACCTGCCGTTCCTTCTTATTTTAAAGGAGGTGACGCAAAGCTCCTGGTGATTCTGTGCGTGTCCCCCTGCCGGACGCACGTGGCAGAAACGCTGCGGTGCCTGGGGTTTGGGGCCCGGGTGAGGCAAGTGCAGCGAGGCCAAGCTGGAGGGGGCAGTGTAGCCCCCCGGAAACCCAGGTGAAGCAGGAGCCGTGGGCGGGTTGCCCGTTAATGGGCTTTGTGCCCTTATGACGAGTTTCCTGTCATTCCTTGACAATGTATGTGCCCTAACACAAGCTCTTTGACTTTGGACTTCATAAGCCTGTTGTTTTCCAAGGAACCAGTGACACGCTGACCCGTCATCAGGGAGCAGGAGACGCCCAGCAAGAAGCGGGGGGGACGGGGACATGGCGGCCGAGCAGGAGCTGTGCTGTCTGCCGACCAGCAGGGAAGGTGCGCAGACCAGACGATCCGGGGTCGGAGTGCAGTTCCAGAACCACAGCCCCGGGCTCTCGTGCCGGCCGCCTGACCCGGACACTTTCCTCAGCCCGTAAAGCCCCGTTCCCTCGTCTGTAAGACGCCGGGTGTGCTCAAACACGCCACCAAGAGCAGATGTTTCATGTTATTGCTCCTCCTCGTAATGACCCATCGTCCCAAGCCGACGTCCCAGCGCTGGCCATGACGCGTGACACGTGGCGGGCCACAGGCTCTCAGCGTGGGGGCCGTGCGTGGGATCCAGGGGCCCCGGGAACTCGGATGCGGCGCGAGCTCCCGCCCCGACCGGGGGCCGCGCGCGGATGCGGTGTGCGTGTCTCGGTGTCAGCCCGGCAGCGCGGACTCCTTGGGTGGAAGCCGCTCCGAGCCGCGCCCACGGGCGTGCGGGCCTCACAGACCAACAGGACGCGTGGCCATGCCCTCACCACACGTGCGGCCCTGGAAGTGAGGCTCAGACGCAGGTCCCCGTTGATGCTTCCGGAGCACGAGTGGCTTAAGTGTGAGGAAAACCCGTTCAGACCTCAGCCTGTTTTATGTAAGAGTGAGCAAAATGTGTTTTCTAGCGATTAGCACGAACCCAGCAGGCCTGCTCCGTGCGTGTGTCTGCGGGGACGGTGTGCGTGGCCCTGAGGGAGGCATGAGGACCCACGCCTGCCTCAGTCCCCCCGGGGTGCATCCAGGGCCTCGCTCCTCACCGGCCTTCCCGTTCCTTCCCGCACCGCCCGGGACCCAGTTCCTGCCAGACTCCGGGACACGGGGTGCGAGGCTGGGCCCGCTGCAGGTCACGGGGCGGGGCGTCCCCTGCGGGAGAAGGACGCCACAGAGGGCGGGGCGGGGCCGGGTCATGTAGACGATGGGGAGGGTGACAGATTGATCGGCTGCTAGAGGACAGACCACGGTGAGCGCGCCTGGGCGTGTGCGCGCCCCATGAGCGGGACGGAGACCGCAGCACGTGGACACAGTGTTCCAGTCCTGACACAAACGTTGTCAGCGGCACGGCTGCCGGGGACACGATTTCCCAAAAAGCTGAAAACTCAGCAAAGTTACAGACAGATCCGTTTTAGAGGCTCTGACACGGAGAGACTCCCCACCGCGGAGTCGGGTGACGGGGACAGAACCCACCCCTGTCCGCGAGGGCGGCCCCAGACCGGGTGTGCGCCCGGGAGCCCCTCCACACCAGCCTGTGCGGGACGCGTTGCTGCCATCCCAAGGCAGGTAGGGGACCGCCAGGGCCGGCTGGAGAGTGACCACGCGGGTCCTCGGCCACTCATTGGGGCGCGGCCCACTGCCCGCCGAGAACAGTCTTTCTTTCTTGCACGCGCTGTGAGTGGCCACCTCTGCACCATCCATGCCCCCTGCAGCCCAGCGTCCTGAGCCCGCCGCCCCGGACGCCCCCTCAGGACGGTCCTGCGAGACGGTCACGGGCCTCTGGCAGCTGAGGCAGTTACGGCCGACAGGGCAGGGACAGGGCATTTGGGGCAGGCGGAAAGCATGCACACAGGATGCGTGCTCAGGGCCCCTGTCTGCATGTGGCCATGGCCGTGGCCGTGTGAGCCCCCAGGCCTCGGGGTGGCCGAGCGCCAGCCTCAGAGCCGCCGCTCCGCGTTGGCGTGATGACCGTGCAAGCCTCGCCTCCGACTGGGCGTGTTTGGCAGAGGCGGAGAACACTTCATCGTGGGGGAAGTGGGAACTGGGCTCGGCCTCGCGGCCCCTGTCACCATCGGGACGCCAGAGCGCGTCCCAGGGCTTCAGGGCCTCACGGATTCCCGGACCTCCCCTGCCGCCCGCGCACAGCCTGCCTCTGTCTCCGCCGCCCCCGGGGCCTGTGTCTCCCAGAGGTGGGGGCCCGCGTGTGGAGGAGGGGGGGCACGTGGAGCCTGTGGCCTTTGGCCCCATCGCTGGCACGCAGAGAAGCCCTGCCGCACGTGCCCTGACAACACGGGGCGCTCTGGGAAGGTGCCTCCCAGCCCTGCCCCTCCCGTCACCGGCCGAGCGGCCCACCTGTGCCCCCCACATCCTCCTGCCCCCCGGCTCCCTTCTCCTGGCTGCCCCTGCCCTGGGACAGAGCGGCCCGACCTTCCTCAGACACAGTTCAAGCCACTGTGCCGAGGATGCGCTGTCGCGCGCTCCTGGGTCCGCGTGCACAGGTACCCCCGCGCCCCTCGGGGCTTGCCTCCCGCATCCTTGGGGCTGGCTCGGTGCCCCCACCCCCCAGGGTATTTCGGGGATGCTGAACAGCCAGCACCAGTCGCATCCCCCCTCAATGCGCATTTTCCGCTTGCGCAGCGGCCTCAACCCTTGGCCCTGAGCCACTGGGTCCGGGGCAACAGTGTAGGAAGGCCCGGGGCTGCAGGGAGCAAGGGCCGCGGGCGTCAGCGGGCAGGGTCTGCGGCACACTGTCTGGGAGCAGCCGCTGAGGCTGAGGGTGAGCGCGGGGCCAGGGCGGGTACAGCCGGGGGTCTCCTGCGGGAGACAGCGAGGCGACCCATTGCTGTGAGGTAAGTACTTGGATAAAAGAGCATCCAGTCCGAACTTTTAAAAAGTGTGAGGAGTACAAAGGGTCCCGAGACCCCAGGGCCCCTCCCCCGCCCCTGCACTGAACCCCAGGCTGAATTCGGGGTGAGGCCCCCGGCGCTCTTCCGCCTCCCAGCAGGCCCGCCTTGGCCTTCCTTCGCCACGTCCTGGAAGCCACTCTGTCCCCGCCCGGGGAGGCGGTAACCTGTGAACCACCGCCCTCCCAAACCCGACCCGCGTGCCCCTTGGGGCAAGGGAGCCAACCCTTTCTGGCGAGTCAGTGGGTTTTAACCACTTACGGTTAAAAACGTCTTCATTCTGCAAATTTTAGAAAACCACATAGTCACGTGCGGATGGGGCCCAAAGCCGAAACTGATGGGCCTCGTGGTCCCCCTGCTCCCCTCCTGGAGCCCTTGGCCACTGTGCCCGGGGCCCGGCTCCTCTCTAAGAGCCCCAGGTCCCCTGGACGGACGCCCTGGTCCCCGGGAGTCAACCCTCTCTTCTCCTCCCGAGCCTCCAAGCCCACGCAGCGGCTCTGGGGCGGCCGGCCACGGAGGGAGTAGGCTTTTCTGGAGAAAGGACGTCCTGTGCTCTAGATTCTGTCTCCCAAGGAGGTGGGCCTAGGTGACCCAAGGGCCACAGGGCAGAGTTCACCAAACCAAAGTGAAGGTTAGACATGCCCTCTAGACTCCTGGGTCCATGACTTCGATGGGCTGTGGGTCCCCGAGGGCCACAAGCCCCTTGCACTGGCAGCCGGCCCAAACAGAACTGCCCCAGGTCCACTTGTGACGTCCTGCATCCCAGCAGGGTGGCAGCCATGCTCCCCAGCGCGCACCCGACTCCCCCGGCCTCACCCCAGGGCAGGAGGGGTCGCAGCGAGACCAGGCAGTTGGCCCAGGGAACTGCAACAAAACAGCCCTCGGGGTTTCTGTGACTCTAGACCTGGTGACTCGGCCTCTGGCCTCCATCCAAACCTGGCCCAGGCCTGGCCTCCACTTTCCTGAGCCGTCTGCCCACTCCTGGGGCCCGGAGGGAACCTGGGTGGGCTTCCTTTCAGCCCCGCGGCTGTGGTGCAGGACCCTGTTCCCCTGGCCCACCACACCCCTGGGGGCCACACGACCCTCCCCACTGGTGGTCACCATGGTCTCGGAGTGTAGATGAGTCAGCCTACTTAGCAGCCCCACGCCAGCCCTGACCTGTGTCTTCTCGCAAACCATGCGTCCCTACTAGTTAAGACCCATTTTCCAGGAAAACATCTGTTTTGCCTGAAAGAAAAAGTCCTAATCTGCACAAAGGAGAAGCTGGTATTTCTGACTTTCCGGCCACTCTTGCCTCCGCCGTGTGTGTCAGGCTTTCTTTTTCTGGGTGGGCAGGAGTGGGGAGGGCTGGAGATCACTTGCCCCGGGCCCCTCTTGGCCTCTAATTGTGCTCCCCGCTCACCCAGCAACCCAAGATTACCCGGTGGTTAACAGACACTTGGCATAATTTTCCTTGTCTGTCCATGGGGCCTGGAGGAAGGATAGAAATAGGAGCCCCTCCCGGGTTCTGGTGGTTTCTCGGGGTCAGCCAGCGGTCCCTGCTGCCCCATCTGCCAAGGACACAGGGCAGGGCCCTGGCCTCCCTCTGGCCCCGGCCATCCTCAAGTTACGGATGGGTGGGATCAGGGGTGATGGGAGACGGAGTCTGGGTGTGAGCCCCGACTTGCACCAAGAGGAGCTGGTCAGAACCACTTGGCCCTGAGCACGCCAGGCTGGTCCTGCCCAGGCCCGCCCCCCACATGCCCGCCCTCCCGGCCCCCCCGGGCCTGGGGCGGCGCTGGGCAGAGGCTCGCGGCGTGTGTCCAGCGCCCTCTTGTGGCAGCTGGGGAGAGGTGCAGCATCCCCCAGGGCCGGCCGCCAAGCCCTGTCCATTCACCACGTCCGCTCACCCTCATGTGTGCACGCGTGGGCCTGTGTGCGGGGGCCGGCCCCGCAGGCTCATTTCTGCCCCACCCAACACCTTCTTTGCGCAGTAGCCAGTCAGTCCGCGGGGCTGAGCTCTCGTGCCCGTTTTCTTTGTAGGAAAATAATCCCCATAGACCTCAGGTCAGAGCAAACACAGCCCCGTTTGTTACTATGGGGACTGGTGTTAGTACGACTTTGGAAAATCACGGGAAGCAGGAGCCCCAGACGGCTCTGGACGCCCTCCTCCCATCCTTCAGGCCCCGACCTCCTGCTGCCTGGCTCAGGGGCCCTCCCTCAGACTTCTCTCTTGTGGCCGCTAGGCTGGGTGCCCTCGGTAGCCCGGGGCCCGGGTACTTCCTGCACAGGGGCCAGACGGGCAGCCAGCAAGCCTGCCCCACCACCCTGACCCCGGCCGGCACCTGCCCAGGGCTGGCCCGTGACGTCTGTCTACAGGGAGCCTGGGTGCCCACAGGGACCCCTGCTATCCGCCCCCGCCCCGTCCATCCCCCACGGCAGAACTGCCCCTTCGGCAACTCCAGGCCACAGAGGAGGGGGTAGAGCAGCCCTGCTTCTCTCCGAGGAGCACACTTGGTAAATATGAGCTCAGGGGGCATGAGTGGCCCCCCACGGCCCCGTCCGGGCGGTACCACCAGGCGGCACGCAGGAGAAGCCCTCAGCCTCCTGGCCCGCCCAGCGCAGGCTGGTTCAAGCGTCCGAGGCAGGTGTGGATTTAGGTCTTTATTACATGTGCACGCTGTGTACAAACACAAGATGTGCTTTCACAGAAGGGATCAGGAGGCCCAGCCCGGGCAGCGTCAACCTCGCTGTGCGTGTGTGCACACGCGTGCCCACACCCCCACACGCGTGCACACATGCGTGCACACGCACACACGCATGCGCCCCCCACACGTGCACACACGCTCACGCACACACACGCACACAGCGGCTCACAAGCTCCGCCCTGCCTCTCCAAATGAGCCTGAGCTGAGCTCCCGCGCCCAGGTGGCCTTCCCAGCGCGAGCACGAGACACGGGGAGCTGTCCCGGCCACAGGGCTGTGTGGCGGGGGGCCCCCCATCACCCGCGGAGTACTCGGGACCACCAGACAGGCACAAGTCCGTCCATCTAGATCAAGGGGCAGCAGGTGTGCGGGTGCGGATCCTGTGCAGGGGAGAGGCCAGAGGGGCCCAGGTAGAATGAGCCGGACCACAACCGGATGTCCATTGAGAGCCTCAGGCTCGGGGCTTGTTACGACCGTCTCATATCCCACCTGCTCCAGAGCAGCCTCTCTCAGGGTCTCTGGAAGGGATGCAGGGGCCCAGCTCGGGTTAGGAGGCAGTGACATCAGCACAAGCCCTGCTCTTCCACCTGGGGGCACAGGCGCTAGTCTGCTAACAAGCACCCCGTGCACCGGCGGGCTCAGCCCAGCGACCCTGCACCATCCAGATGGCGGCCGGCTCCAGGAAGGCCACCTGCAAGCAGGGCCTGGAGGTGGGTGGGGGCAGCGTGCCTCGGCCCTAGGGAAGCCACCCTGCCTTTGCAAGGAAAGCACAGCCATTAATCACGGGGAGTCCTCCCAGCTGTAGCTGCAGCCGCAGCGCTCCTGAGCCACGCGGTCCAACCGCAAGCTGGCCGCTGGGGCCGTGCACCTGCCAGCACATGCTGCCTGCTCCCTGGCCTCTGAGTGCACCGATGTACAGCCCTGAGTGAAGGTCAGCTGTCCCTCAAAAGCACACTTTCCCAGAACTTGCTACCGCGTGTAAAACCACTGGGCTGTTAAGGTGGTGTGAAGCTGGGAAGAACCTCTCCAACCCCAGATGTGGAGGATGGGTCAGGTGCAGAGTGTGGGGCTGGGGCTGGTCCCTGCTCCGCCCCATCTCACCTGCAGTCTTCTGAGCCCTAACGGTGACCAGCGCTGTCCCAGGCCAGGAGCCCTGGCTGCTCCCGTGTGACCTGTGATGGGGAACGACCGGGACACGGGCTCTGTCTTGGGGCGCAGAGTGAGGAATATTCAGAATCTAGATCGCGGCTTCACTGGTTGGCCTAGTTGCCTCTCTGGCCTTACGGGCTCCACAGGGACCAGGAGTCCAGATAATCCTGCGGCTCCAGCCATGGTGCTTCCCGTGGTGTCCGCACCCTGTGGGTGGCAGACACGTCTGGACACGTCTGGGGCGACAGCTGGGCCCACAACTCACAGAGAGGGATTGCCAACAGTGGTCTAGCGGAAGCCGGTGGCCAATGCAATGACAAGTGACCATGCCCTGGGTCAAAGACTCCCAGAAGGCTGTGCACTTAGCCCGACCATCCATCAGGGTCAGTGCGGAGAGAACCCGAAGGGAATAGCTAACATATCTTCCTTCCCAGAACAGATGGGGCGGGGCTACCCGAGGGGCCAGCACGGTCCGCCCCTCAAGCCTGAAGACTGCATGGTCAAGAAGACTTGACTTCTACCTCCTGGTGACCCAGATGGATGGAGCTGGGACCCGTCATTGTTGGCACGAGAGTGGGACCTGCTCATCCCCTCCAGGCCTGACATGAGAACCTGCTCCACACACTGACAGGTGAACGCACAGGGGGAAGGGGCTGGGGCGGGGGGCGGACCTCGGTCAGCCAGGCGGTGGCAGGAGCCTCAGGAGCAGGAGGGGTGAGGGCCAGAGGCCGTCCTGATGTGGGAGGCTGCTGAGGTGTGGATGAGGTGTGGGCGCGGTCCTGCTGGGTAGACAGAGCCCCATGTGGACGGGACTTGCCGTGCGGATGAGCCATGCTGTGTAGATGCAGCCAGGCTGTGTAGACGGAGCCTGGGGCGGACGAGCCGTGTCTTGTGGATGCAGCCGTGCCGGGTGGACAGGCTGTGCGGCGTGGATGAGCCCCAAGTGGGCAGAGCCACATCTGCAGTTGTCCACACCACAGACTCCTCTGGGGCTGGTCGCCCCTGCTCACTGCAGAGGTTCCCGGCGGAGCGTGGTCCCGGCTGCTGTGGTGTGGGCCTGCCTCTGGTAGGGGGTAGTGCGCGTGCATTCTGCCTCTCCACCTCCAGCCACCCCCACAATTCTGTCCTCCCTGAGCACGCACACCAGCACCCCTAGCTGGGGATGTCCACACGACCCCTTCTGCCTCTGGCCCCCAGAGTCCCTCATCCGGAGGCTCCCGCCCTGCCCAGTCCTCACTGCACCCTGCTGGGCCCACTGTCTACACGGCCCCCTTCTCCTGTCCCCCCCGTGCCCCCGAGGCCACAAGCTCTGTGGGCAGGAGTGGGGCATAGGCCGTGGCCCCCCTGTCCTCAGCCAGGACAGCTCAGGGAGGGAGCGGCTCCTTCTGCGTGGGCTCCTCCCTCCCTCTCCTATCCTGGAGGTGACTCCTATAGCTGGTGCCTGGGTCCCCTCTGGGGCCCTGATGCAGAGCCCACCCCATCCCGAGGGGCTGCTGGATGGGGGGCTCACAGCCCTGGGCTGTTTTCTTCCTTTGAACTGGTCGGACTTGGTTACTATTGGATAGATTTTAGGAATAAGATCTGGAAGCATCCTCGGAAGTCAAGAACAGCTTCCCACCCCCATTTCCTGGGTGAGGAAGCCTGTCCGGTGCTGGGGCTCAGAGGCGGCTACCCCGGGTCCTGTCCAGGTGGGGGCCCAGCTAGCACCCACTACTTTGCATCCCGCAGGGTGAGCTCACCGCTGCAGAGGGGCCACGTGGGGCCGGTGGATACAGGCTGTCTCGTCGCCCTTTTGGGGGTACGTCCTGTTTGCCGTCTCTGGGCCGTGAGCCCCCAGCTGCACTGGGAGCTGACCCTGCCCAGGCACTGTGGCTTCTCTCCCCCTCCTTGGTCTAGCTTCGTCCCTCTCTGGGAGTCACATCAGAGCCTAATATTCTCTCTGTTCAGGGCACCACCCCCAGGTCAGGCCCAGCAAGGCGGGGAACCCCCAGCCCATAACCATTGGCCGCCGCCGCCGTCCGCATGGGGCACGTGGTGGGACGGCCCTGGTGCGCTCGGGTCACCCCGGCCGAGCCCTGACGCTCGCGCCCTCGGCCACAGGACAGGGCAGGGAAGGGCGGGCTGCAGCAGGGGGCTGGAAGAGCAGGCGCGCGGTCGGCAGCCCTGCCGCAGGTTCTTAGCACGCTCTCCCTGCACGCCTCCTCCCTGCGCACAAACACTAGGCAGCTGAACCCCGCCGCCTCAGCTGGGCACCGAGGGCTTAAAGGGTCGCTGTGATGTGCGGCGGGGGCAGGAGGTCCGGGGGAGCTGTGCGGACAGACAGACACACAGACAGGCTGAGCCTTGGAGCTCCGAGCTCCCTCCCACCCCTCACCCTTCAACCCCCGTTAGTTACTGGGACAGAAGTGCCTGTGATTTCCTTGTCTGTCTGTCTGTCTGCCGGGTGGCTCATTCCCAGCCCTCGCGTGGTGATGGTAAAAAGCAGACTGGCTTTCCGTGCACTTTCTTGTTGTTTCTGCATCCTGCTGCTTGTGCCGGAGCAGACCCTCTGCCACCTCTGGGGCCCCAGACGTCCCGGAGGGCACCCGGCAGGCAGAGGGGGGCAACTCTGCTTTAGACCAAGGTGCCGCTGGGGTCCGGTGTGGGAGCAGGGGTCTGCCACTGGAGGAGGAGAAGACCTCACACAGCTGGAGCCCGGGCGGGCGGCGGGCAGTGCTGGCCGGGGCCACAGCCCTCGGCAGGGGCCCTTCGTCATTTATTCAGGGGACCTGTGCTGAGCCCACTGACGGGCGGCCAGAGGCGCCGTTGTCCTCACTGAGAAGAGAAGCAAAGGCAACTGCCTCCTCAGCAATGACGTTCCATCCCTCTGGCTGCTTGGGACACAAAACTGGGGGTCACCTTTCTTTCTCCCCTCGACCCCAAGTCCAGACAGTAGCAAATCCCGATGGTTTTCCCTTCGAAACACCCCCTCACCTACCTGCCCACGTATCCCCGTCCACCCCCTGCCCCACACCTCTCTCGTCTCGCCCCCTGGACTCTGACAATGGGCTCCCAGAGTCTCCGCTTCCAGACTTGCCCACCATACCCAACACCTCAGCCTCCAGAATCTTGCTGATCAGGGGGCAAATCACCACACTCCTGCCCAAAGTCCAAAAATGACTCTCACCTCCTTCAAAGAAGCCAGAGCCTGAAAGTTAACTCCAAGGGCTGGCCCTGTTTGCTCTCTGGCCTCCCTGCCTTCCTGCCCCAGGACCTTTGCATGTGCTGTTCTTCTGCATGGAAGGCTCTGTCCTGTACATCTGCCTGGCTTTCAGAAATCAGCTCACATGTCTCCTTGTTGGGGAGGCCCGTCCTGACTCCCAGCGCACACTGTCCTTCACAGCTGAGCGTAACTAGACACATTTTTCTATTGTCTCTCTCCCCCCGCTGGAAGGAAGCTCCCTAAAGTCTGATTCACTGCTGCAGCCCCACTGTATGTACTCAACAAATATGTGTTGGGCTAAAAAAAAAAAAAGCCACTACCTGCCTAAAATATTTGCCAATTTGATTCAGTGATCCTCTTAGGTGGGCTATTGATGCCATTGTGCAGATTTGCAAACTGAGGCTCACAGACTGGCTCTGGAATCCAGGCCTTGGGCTTCCACCCATGGCTTTCCTACCAATTTCACTTCTGGCCTGCTTGCTGGAACGCAGTGTTGTCGAGAGGCCCTTTCTTGCCTGGTCTGCCAACTCCCACAGGCCCCAGAGGGAGCTGCAGCTTCTCCCAGGCGCGGGTGGGGTCCCTGGGTCCATCTCTTCATTGCCTTGGGCTCAGTAGGAAAAAGGTGTCCTGTGAACTACAAGGTGTTGTCATCACTGATGTGTGCTGCCAACTTTCCAAGGACTTGATGGAAGAAGACTAAGGACATCCCAAGTCTTTCCTGGTTATTAAGACAACTTCTCAGAAACTAATACGTTATCGCAAAGCCACACACCCGACATCAGAGCTGCGGGGTGGCAGAGACCCTGGGGCAAGCGGCCTGGAGGCCCGGTGCTTCCAGACTCATCACCATGTTTCTGTTAACCCCCAACACGCAATGGGACTGCGATGGCTCCCCTCGTGTCTTGCTGATTACCTGCCTTGCTCACTGACCAGCTCCTCACAGCACAGTGCGTGTGTCCTGGCGGCTGTGTCCCCATGGCCATGACAAAGGTCTGAGCTAAAGTAAGTTCTCAGTAATGACCCACTCAATGGGTGGACACCTGGCCCAGGTAGAAGGCCACCACTAGGGTGGCCCCACGGCAGCTGTCCCATGAGGCAGACCGGCCAAAGAAGAGACGAACAAAGGCAGCCTTGATGTGTATGGAGCACGCAGCATCCAGTCCGGGAAGATGGTTTTTAGGACCCAAAGCTGTTAGAACTCAATATCGCAGTCTTCACACGTGCTCCCCCACCTCAGAGCTCATGGTCACAGTCATCATATGTGCTTCTCCACCTCAGAGCTCAAGGTCATGGTCATGTGTTCTTCCACCTCAGAGCTCAAGGTCACGGTCTTCACACGTGCTCTCCCACCTCAGAGCTCATGGTCATGGTCATCATATGTGCTCCCCACTTCAGAGCTCAAGGTATGGTCTTCACACATGCTCCCCCACTTCAGAGCTCAAGGTCATGCTCTTCACATGTGCTCTCCTACCTCAGAGCTCAAGGTCATGGTCTTCACACATGCTCCCCCACTTCAGAGCCCAAGGTCACGGTCATCATATGTGTTTCCCCACCTCAGAACTCAAGGTCACAGTCATACATGCTCCCCCACCTCAGAGCTCAGGGTCGAGATCATCACTCATGCACTTCTAGCCTGTCAACTGCAATGAACCAACTCCAGGGTTTTCACTTGCTCAAGGTGGTAGCTGTATCCCACAAATGTCAACCAAGACAAACTCACAGTCTTTTCACAGAACCTCCAATGAGGTTCTTAGATCTTTGCAGCAAACAAACATGGGATTTCGAGGCTGAGTCTTTGGAACTCTTTAGAGACTCTGCATTTGTTTGGAGTAAAATGAATGTAATCTAGACCTCCATGGTTAGACTCTCTGAACAGCCACCTGGAGAGCTGCTTCATAACGATCCAGAACCTTCTGCTCCTCACTTAGGAAACTGAGTTCAGGTGCAAGTAAACCGCAACTGAAGAGGCAAACAAACCCCTTTTGTTAGAGGGTAAAATGAAAAGGTTTTTGGCTTCGTTGTGTTTCCACTCCCATCTGTCGAGCAGCATGGTGCTGCGTCGTCATGGTAAACAGCGATCCTCGGTGCCTGCTGTTCAGCCGGGTCCCTCTTAAGAGATGCATGTGTTGTACAGATGACCCGGGTCCCCGCCAGCCACTCTTTGGCAGGTGGCCTTGGAGAGTTAGCTTTCCCAGGCTGGCGGCCGGGAGCCCCCTGCCCCCTTCTCAGCTGCGGTTTCACCGCCAGAGAGCCTGGCTAACTTTCCCAAATGCCTTCATATACACAGTCCCATGAGACTGACCTGGAGGAAACCAAGTCCAACGGGGATAGGAGAATGGCTCAAGAACAGATCAATGAGGCTAGAAGCAAACTACGGGGTGGTGCTACTTCTACCCTGTCCGGTGTCCTCCCAGGCCTGATGCATTCCCGGGGCCTCCAGACCACAGCTGCCCTGGGGCAGACCTTCCAGCCTACAGCTGCAAAGATCACTCCCGTGATCCCACAGAGAATGAGCAGAGGAGTCTGATGCAAGGGGACAGTGCCTGGGTGTTCTGGATTTACAAACCAGGGTCAAAACCACAGATAAGGAAACGGAGCAGCAGAGAATGTGTCCCTTCAGCCCCCATGAGACCAAGTGTTCACACACCAGGCAGAACACCAGCACAGGGCCACCCGCTGCCCAGGTCAGTCCCTCCCCGGCGCCTGCGGATTCTTGGAAGGGACATCTTTGGGGGCAGCACTGTCCTCTGCTTGCTGCCCAGCTTTTGAAAAGCTAGCTCCCTGCTGGGCACTGGCACTGAGTCACGGAAGAGAAACTGTAAACTGGGCTTTCTAGAAGTCAGGGGCTCACACTTGGGACAGCCTGGTATGGAAGGAATGCTGAACCAGTGGTCAGCCTGGCCCAAGCTCAAAGCCACGTCTCCGTCCTTCCCAGTGAGCGTGGACAGAGCAAGTCCATGGCACAGGCAGGCTGGCAATAAGGAGGGCACCCCCCAGCACGTCCCTGGGCTCTGACACCAGGATGCCCTGATCCACCTTCCTCTGCGGAGAAAGCGTGTGTGGCTCAGCAAGCCCAGACAGAGCCCCCTCCCCCGTGGAAGCAACCTGGGCCTGGCCGTGTGTCTGTTCTGACCCTCCTGACAGACTCACAGCCATGGTCCATGCCCAGTGACCCCGCAGACAAGGAAAACAGCCCTGACGCGAGCCCTCTGTATTTCCAGCATCTTCAGAGAGACTACTGATCCAAATTGTTGCTGATGGCAAAGAAGAACAACTTAAAATATATACGAACTTCAAGAAGTGATACAAAGCTAATGTTTTAAACACGCACCCATAGCACCATTCATGAAATGCTGCTAGTTTCAGCAACAAAGTCTGCCCTGGCGTGGCCTGGCAGGCATGGCCATGTTCCTCAAGTCGCTCTGATCCTGTTTCCCAGGGTGCAGAGCTGGTTTCTTTCTTTCTTTCTTTCTTTTTTTTTTTAAGATTTTATTTATTTATTTGGGAGAGAGAGGGTGTGAGAGAGAGAAAGAGAAAGAGCAGGAGCAGAGGGAGGATTAGAGGGAGAAGCAGGCTTCCCGCTGAGCAGGGAGCCCAATGTGGGGCTCGATCCCAGGACCCTGGGACCATGACCTGAGCCGAGGGCAGACTCCTAATCGACTGAGCCACCCAGGCGCCCACAGAGCTGGTTTCTGCCAACACTGGATGTTTTCCGAGGACCCTCCACGTCCTGGCACAAATGCCCGCCGGGAGCCTGGCTCAGGTCCAGCACCGACATGCGCATCCTCTCTTTCTCAAGGAACTCAGGGAGAACAGTGTCAGCAAACTCTCAGAGTGACAGAGGTCAGCCCATTAAGGTGCATGTGGGTGAAGGGACGCTGGCCTCTGGAAGGCAGCTGGCCCGAGGATCGACCCAGGCCTGAGGCGGGAGGGAGGAGGGGGAGAGGGGGTCCAGGGGCCAGTGGAGCCTGGGGGAGCACGGGAGCACCTCTTACCAGGGACTGGTTTACCCAGTTCACTAGCTGGTCACCTGGCAAGACCCCTGGGAGTGGAGCAGGCTCGGGGAAGAAGGGCAGACGCTGGGGTGGGGGCTGCAGGTTGGCCTGACCATGGGGCTGGGCTGCAGGGGGCCAGCTGGCTGTGCAGCCTGGGGAGGGGAGGGGCTGGGCTGGCCCTGGGCTGGGGCCAGGTGCGGTGGGTGGGAGGCTATTGCCTTCAAGGCTCCTAGACTTTGCTTATCCCCTTTCTCAGGGGACAGAGTCCCCTGGGGGTGGGGCTCTGCTCCGGTCAAGGACCCAGATTCTGGTGAGAGGGGCGTTTGCTGCCCATCTGCACCCTCTGCTGGAGGGCGGACACCCCAACTTCTGATCTTTGACTCGCTCATTCAGAAGCACACTTGGTTGCTGCCCTGGGGCCCTCAAGTCCCTGGGCAGAGGATGATTCAGGGCATGTCCATGTAAGCAGTGACCCTCCCATGCCCAAGGTGGGGTGGGGCAGGAAACGTCCCCAGAGAGTAGAGGCTCCTCACACAGGGGGACCCCCAAACGGTCTCAGGTCCTACTGTGTGGACCAGACGACTGGTTTCTGATTCTACTGTAATCCTGCAAGGCTGCGGGAGGCTGGGGACGAGGTGCGGGGATACTGGGCAAGCTGCCCGGAGTCCCACCGAGTCACGCCCTGCGTGCTGAGCCCCGGAGTGCCTGGCTGCGTTCCAGCGGCTGTTCCGACGTGCTTGATGGCAGCCCTAGTGGAAGAGGTTGTACGGTGCTCTGGAGCACACACACCTGTGTGCAGACCGCTGCAGGACCGGTGAGGCCACCAGCTTCCCCTCACCCTGTCCCACGCCCTCACCAGGGGCTCCTGGGCCACTGAGCGCTGGGACCTGCAGTGGTGCGCGGGGGGGCTCTTCAGGAGGGCCTGATCCACGAGCTGGACGCGGCATTTGGAGGCCCCATCCCGCTCCCCTGCCCGGTGGGAGATGTTCCAAGGACTCAGCCTGGGGAGAGTGGGTGCTGTTGAGACCACCTGGACAGTAGACGTGACTGAACCCCGTGAAGGCTTCTATATAAACTTCTAAGATCCTGGCAGGCAGGCGCAGGGAGCTTTGCGTGTCGAGGTCGCCCACGACAAGCCTTGTCTGTAAATTCCCTTGCTTGTTAAGACAGCCACCTGCCAGTCTGGAGGCGCCTGCCTCTTTCTTCAGTTGCTCCTGGCCCTCTGTATATGGGGCCCCGTTTTGAATTTCACCCAGGAAGCTCCCGGGGTTTCAAACCAACAAATGGCAAAGCATGGATGCAGACATAGTGAATGTGCTCCATTAAATTCTTGCCCCTTTTTTCAGAGGGTGAGCAGAGCATGGTGGGAACCTTTATTTATCAGGGCTCATAGCCACAGATGTTGGTTAGCCTCCCCTGGCACCTGAAGGGGGCCGGCAGGGCTGTGCCCAGTGGTGAGAACCATGCAGAGCCTTGCCCTGCAGAGCCCCGGGGACTGTCAGCTTATATGTCCACTCTGCCGGGCCACAGTGCCCAGGGCGTGGTCAAACATCACCTGAATGCCGCTGTGAAGGTGTTTTTAGGTGCGATTAATCTCGATGTGAGCAGACTCTGAGCCTCCTCCATCATGTGTGGGCCACATCCAATCAGTTGAAGGTGTCAAAAGAAAAGTCTGAGGGCCGCCAAGGAGGGGTTTTCCTCCGAGGGCCTCCGGCTGCGAGCGGCAGCCTCAGCTCTACCTGCGTCTCCAGCCCCACAAGCCCGTGAGCGAAATGCTGCAAACCTCCCGTCTCCCCCAGTCTCCCCTGCACGTACATCCTGGGGGTTCCATCTCCATTTCATGGAGAACGCTGACTACTACTTCCCAGATCCCACACCCACTTTCCTCATCTACACACGCGGTCTGGAGGGCAAGGCCCCCGGCGCAGCGCGTGGGAGCTGCCTGCGTCCTCCTACGCTTGTCCTGGACCCCGGGGCCCAGCTGCCCTGTCTGCTCGGCTGCCCCGGGATGCCTTTTCCTTCCCCTCTCTCCCCACTGGCCATGCACCTGCTGCCGGAAGGCCACTGCTCCCGTCACTCTGACGCTTTCCTCTGTTCCTCTGTCCACCTGTGGTCCCTTGCTGGGGCCCCCGGGGCAGCCTGCTCACCCTGACAGCCTCTATCCTCCCTTCGCCTTTCCACACAGGGGCCTGGGCATCCGGACACTATGATGGGACAACATGAGGGCCCCGCTGTCCCTCAGCCCCTCTGACCCTGGCCGTGGTGGGCCGCCCTCCCCTTCCCCCCTGCCCTCCCCCTGCCCTCTCCTGGTCTGGAATTCCCCAAACACCCCACCAGGACCTTCAGTCCCAGCATCCCTCCACCTGCAAAGTGCTACCTCAGACCCCGGCTCCTTCCCACCACCTGCCCCGACCCCGAGACGCCCGGGCTGATGGCCACACAGACCGTTCTGCCATCGAATCTGTGGGTGTCCTCACGCTGTGACCCTCGCCTCTCGGGGCAGGTCCCCAGGGCCCTGCAGACGTGCGAGACCAGCAATGCCGAGGTGCTCTCCTCAGAGCACCAGCCCCACCGTGGCACCACCTTTCCCTGTGACGCAGTGAGGGTCTCTGTCTGGGGCTTCCTGGACGGGAGCAGAGTGGAGGCCTGTGTGTCCTGCCATCAGCCTGACTCAGAGCACACAGCAGGTGCCCCACGGACAGTTGGTCAAAGAAAGAACCGATTCCAGTGATTTCAACAGTGCCTCCCTCACCCCCCATTAAGCCTCTTCCTGGGGGCCACGCGGCAGTCCCAGCCAGGCCAGCAGGCAAGGGCAACCTAGGAGAACAGGGCCTGTCCCCGGTGGCCTCGAGCTGGCGCGGCAGGCGCAGGGCAGGGTGAGCCAGGCCTCGGGGCTCAGTGGGCTCATCTAAGCAGACTCTCAGCCTCCTTCTTGGGGGTCCCACGGTGACCGTTGGGGTCACGCCTGCACTGTCCCAAGAGCAGGATTTGGTGTCCTGGGTGTCGTGGACACTCCGTAAACATCCACTCCTTCCTCCTCCATTAAACTGCCGGTGGAAGTAACCCGGGTCTTGACCCCCTCGCGGATCACTGTGCTACTTCTCAACATCGCAGAGTGTGGGCCATGTCCGGGGAGCAGCCCTCACCGGCGCCACCACCCCCGTCCCTCCGAGAGCTCCCAGAGGAGGGGGTGTTGAGGCAGGGTCCTGGCCAGGTGCCATCGGCAGGACAGTGAGAGCCCAGGGTCACGCGGGCAGCTGGAGAAGCTCAGGCCAGAATTAAGGGGCCGACACCCCGCAGCACTGAGTGGGTGCTGGTCCGTAGCCTGCCGCAGTCATCGTCGGAACGCCGGTGTTGCAGGTGGGCTGGCTCCTCTGGGACAAGCTCACACCAGCCTCCCGGCCGGGCTCCCCAGCTGCAACACGAGCGGGCACGCGGACAGGCCGCCGAGCCGGGGGGTGCAAGGGAAAGGCTGGGAGCGTCACTGGCCGCCTAGGCCCACCGTGCTGCCCCTGCCCCCCCACCCCTGCCCTGGGTGCCCAGGGTCACATCACGTGTTCAACGGGATGGCAGAAGAGCTAAGACCAGGTGACCACAGCACCGCTGTGGTGAGAGCTCTGCTCGACAACAGGTGTTGTCTGACAGTTCCCAGGCCTGGGGTCGGGCCCCGAGAGTGACCAGAGCTGCTCTTCAAAGCCCCGTCCTTTGAAAAACAGAACGCACAATTCCTGTCCCGTACAAAGTGCACGGTCTGAGCCTTAGGATGGTACTTCAAACAAAAATTTAAGCAAGGGATTCTGGGTGGGAAAGATCTCTGGAAACCACTGTCATAAGAATCCTGAGACTTCAGAACAAACGTGGACACCTCCTACAAGTAAAGAAATGGTTCTGTCACTCGCTAAACAAAGAAAGCATTCGTCCAAGAGCAGACAAGCTGCACTGTAATTAACACCTCCCCACCCGGGTTCTCAGCCCCATGCACCCATGTGAGCCCTCTTGCCGGGATTAAGTAAAGGAACACGAAATGTGCCAGAAAAGCTGCGGATTTACTCACATCCTATATGTTATCCGTAGACGGTTTAACGCACTGCAAGAGCAAAATGCCTCCGTTAGCCAAAGCTGGCCATCAAAGCTCTCAGACTTTACAGCAACTTCTAGAAGAAACAGGATGCAGACCTTCTCCAGGACCGTCAGGAGGGCCGAGTGCATGGCTGAGCAGATGGGACAAAACAGACAGCTCGGGGCAGACCAGTCTGGCTATGGGGGGCCAGGTAAGCAGGCAGTGCCCCCCGGCCTGGACAGCTGGACACCCCCCCACCCCCTTGGCCACGGCCACGGCCTGCCGAAAAGCACACCAGAGAGCTAGGGTTCCTGCCTTCCTTGGTCTTCTAAGGGCTGAGGGTTTCCTGAGGTTGGATTCCACATCTCTCGTTCGCTGCAGGGCTTTGGGGCCGCACCTGAGCCCCAAGAGGATTTCACTGTGTTTAACCAAGCCAGGCCTGCAGGTGCCCTGGCGCCCCACGATCCCGGTCACCAGAAAATCTGCACCGCCCGAAAGAATGAGTCGGACACGACTTACAGAGCCTCCTCTTGTCGGCACACACCTGCTCCCAAAGGTAAACAATCAACCCAGGCCCTGGGCTGACCTTCCTCCGGGTCTCTTCTAAGACAGGCTGGATCCGGGTGGGCGGGTGTGGGACCCAGTTCACTTTCTGCTGACCCTTAATTGTTGGGGGCTGGGGTCCCACAGAGGAGGGGGATGGGCCTGTGTCGGGCCGCCCGGCTGGCAGCAACCTTCCCACAGTTTGCTTCAAAGGTCCACTCAGGTGGGAACATGCCTGCACTCACGCACTGACTCCTCGGACCACGACCCCCGTGGTCACCTCTGACCCCGCACTCACAGACCCACCCCACCTCCCCAACCACTGTCTGCTCACTTTCGCCCTAGCCTTATTTCCAGGAGCTTTAGAGGGCCTCCTGGAACAAAGGAAACATCCCCCACTTTGTGATTAAGTGCTAAGATGTCATTTTGTCACCTCCCACCCCCACACACCCCTACACAAACTACCCAAACCACCTAAGCCTGCACACCCGGCAGTGGGTCCTGCACCACTGGGGTCTGTACCCCTCCCTCCCCCACCCTTAGGAGCAGGGAGGTGACCCCCTCCTGTGTTTCCCCTCAATGCTTTCCACCAAGGCCACAACAAGGCTGCCCGCCCCGAAGACCCAAATCCCCGCCAGCCTCCTCCAAGTCTTTAGGCACTTTTGACTCCAGCCGCTCCAAACAAGCTCCGGAAACCTAAATTTCAGGCCACACCAGGGTCGAGGGTGGGGCCAGGAGACTGAAGACCCCACGCACCCTGCGCACCTGCCTCGGGGTCCAGGAGGAAAGGGCGACGGGTGCAGAGGGAAAGAGGCGGAGGGGGAGAGGGATGGGGGGAGAGGCAGGGTGGTGGGCCAAAGGGCCTGGGAGCAGGGACCCCCATCCAGCCTCTAAGTCAGAAGCCACCCGGGGGGCAACAGGGGGCCCAGGGGCGGGCCCTGGGCCCTCTGCTCTGGACTTCGGGGCGCAAACTCCCAAAGGCGGACGGCGGCGGCGAGGTGACAGCCCGTCCTGCCGGGTGCCCGCGGCCCCCAGTTGCCCGTCCGTGGGAGGGGCCACGGGGAGGGGACGGACGCGCTCACCTGCGGGGGTCGCAGTCCTGGTGCGGGTCGGGCTCACGGTTCCGGGTCGGGGTCGGGGAATGGGCGGGGGTCAGGCTCCGGGTCTGGAGTGGGGTCCGGGGTAGGGTCCGGCTCTGGGTCGGGGTCTGGGTCGGGGTCTGGGTCCGGGTCGGGGTCTGGCTCCGGGTCCGGGTCCGGGTCCGGGTCCGGGTCCGGGTCGGGGTCAGGGTCGGGATCGGGGTCCGGGTCGGGGTTGGGATCCAGGTCGGGATCCGAGTGCAGCGGCGTGAAGGCAGCCGCCGCTTTTCCCGATCTCCGCGGAGCCCCGGAGAGGCGGCGGTTGGGGGAGAGCGGAGGGGGCGCGTCCGAACTGCGGATTGGCCGGCGCTTCGCCGCTCTCCGCCCGGCCCCGCCCCTGCCCCGCCCCTCCCGTCCCAGCCCCGCCCCCGTACTCTCCCCTCCCCCTCCCTGCCCCGCCTCTCTCCGCTCCGCCCCGCCCCCTCCCGTCCCAGCCCCTCCCCCGTTCTCTCCCCTCCCTATCCCGCCTCTCCCCTCCCTCCCCGCCCCGCCCCGCCCCGCCCGGCCCCGCCATCTGCCTTTCCGCCCTCCGGCCCCGCCCCTGCCATCCTGGGCCCGTCCCGTTCTCTGAGCTACCTTACCTTCCAGCCCCTGCCCCGCCCCTCCCGTCCCAGCCCCGCCCCCGTACTCTCCCCTCCCCCTCCCTGCCCCGCCTCTCTCCGCTCCGCCCCGCCCCTCCCGTCCCAGCCCCGCCCCCGTTCTCTCCCTCCCTGCCCCGCCCCTTCCCGCTCTGCCCCGCGGGGTCCCTGGCCCTTGCCGGGTCCCCACTCCTCGCCAGAGGGGAGGGGCGCGGCTCGTCTGACTTGCAGCGGGTAGAGTTGCCCGTCCCAGGGTTATCAGGCCGGGGGTCGCAGCATACCGAGGTCACATGGATCCGGGGTCGCACTGTTCAGCGTTCGGCCTGTGCCGGGATTGCGCACCTTCCCAGGGCTACAGCATCCTGGGCTTGCAGCCTCCCGGGGTCGCCCGTCCGGGGGTCGTCCTGGACGCGGAGAGGTGAGCGCGTGGCCTCCGAGAAGCCCCTGCACCGTCGCACTCCCGGCTCTGGAAGCGAGCTGAACCCCATTTGCCGGGGCTCCGAGTGCCCCCACTGCCCCGGACTCCCGGCCTGCGCAGCCGACTGTGAACGTCCGCTTCCCCCCGCGTTGCAGGCGCTGCGCAGAAGGCGGGGACCCCCAGAGGGAAGGTCTGCCCCGGAGGCGCGGGGAGAGTCCGGTGTTATGTGGGGCGCTGGGCACAGGTTCCATTGCCGTGGGCACGAAGCTATTGCAATCGCGGGGGCCCCAAGGAGGGATGTTTCCTCCAAGGGAGGACTGAGATGGTCCGCAGACAAAAAAGCAGCTTCTGGGCGGTGGGAGGGCCTGGGAGTGAGGGGTCCTGAAAGTTAAACTTCCCTGGGATTAACATCCAGGGGATTTATCAGATCACTACCTGGGGCGACCAGGCACGCTCTCTGACCTAGTGACATTCCTGCAGAAACCTTTAGGGGTAGGGGCCGGTGGACCCAAATCTTGGAATAGCACGTACAGACCCCCAGGCCTGTGGGGTGGGGTGGGGCTGGGAATTGGCTCAGGACCATCACTGTAGACCCAGCTGCAAGGTGCCCCGCTTCAGTGCTCCCTGGGCTCCAGGTGCCAGGGTCCCAGCCGCAGTCTCCGGGAGGCTGCTTCCACCTCTCCTTCAAATCCCGACTTCTCATCCCCACCTGCCCCCACGCCTGGCTATTCCCAGCTTTGGTTTCCTTCACACTTGTCATCTTCTAGTACACCACGGTATGTCCGGCCTCCTCCAGTTCCAGCGTGAGCCCCAGTACCTCACATAGTTCTGTCTGTTTTGCTTCCTGCTGAAATCCATACACCCAGAAGGGTTGTTCATCTACCAGGACCATACTCAGAAGTAACACCTCAGGCAGAGCTCTTCCCAGCTCCAGTTAGTCGCTCTTCCTCTGGACTCTGAAACCTCAGCTCAACTGTTTGTCAACAATGCCAGCCATGGACCCCGTAACCAACCTTCCCATTTGACAGAGGAGGACACTGAGGCTCAGAGAGAATCCCAGCAAGGTGGTGTGGTTAGACAAGCAGGAAACAGTCTTCCCAGTTCCGGAGCCTGGAGAACATCCGTCATACCCTGCCATCTGCATCTGCTCTTCCCTGTTGCACTCGACACTTAGTGAGCGAGCTCCTTAGTCAGCCAGCGGAAGCTTGTGGAATAAATGAATATGTTAGCAAATCATTATAAAGTCTACTGTTACATCTGTTATTTAACTTTTATACCCTTCGAAACAGTCCTTTCCACTAACTCATGGGATCAGTCTGAAGGAAAAATGGACAAGGGAACTACTGGTAGCCAGAGGCTGAGCACATGGATTCTGGAGCCTGACATTTGAGGTCCAAAGCCTGACTCTGTCACCTTCTTACTGTGTGATCTTAGGTACCTTAACCTCTCTCTGCCTTTGTTTCTCTATCTGTAAAATGGGGTTAGCAATAGTACTTACTTACAGGGGTGTCTGAGGATTAATTGAGCCAATATTTATAAAACATTCAGAAACCGCTTGGCACTGAAAGGGCTGTGCGAGTTTTAGCCTTTCTACTTTTTTCTGCACTGCAGAACGACACGCCGCAGTGCAATTGAACAGTATAAATACCGTCCAAAGCACCAGGTGCTTCACCTTATAGCAGGGCGCTCCTGTGGGTCTTAATTTACTTTTCCCTTTCTACTCCCTTTTAGCTACAGCGATGACAGAGCAGTGACCCACTGGAACAAAGGTGGCCCATGCCATCTGTGAGCTGGCACAAGAAGGACAGATGGATCGCAAAGGCCTTGGTGCTGGGGATGGGTTGTCACAGACCCGCTGCTACACAGCTCCGAGCTTCCTCGGGCGACATTCGCAAGACCTCAGGAAAGGCTATGGTCCAGGTGTCATGATGCCCGGAGGGTGTGTGTGGTCCACTCCTGGGGGCTTTTTGTTCTTTGTGGTTGTTTATAAGCCTGGAGGAGAGCATTGCCAACTTCCCACTTACCCATACCCCTGCCTGGAATCCCTAGCTTGCCATCTGAAGCTGCCCTGTTACAGCTCACGCCGATGGCCAGGAGGCCCCGCCGCAGCTCTTTCCTTGGTCTGTCCTCAGGCGAGATGGGGCTGCAGGGAACCTGTTCCCCCCGTACTCTGTCAAGTGCTGGAAGTCGGCAGTGCTGGTTCTACCGTCTGCAGGAAGATGTGTGGAGGTCCTTCCACAGAACCTGTGAATGAGACCTTATTTGGAAATCGGTCTTTGCTGCCCTATCAAGTTAAGAGGAGGTCCTGTGGGGGTCAGGGGGAGCCCCGACCCAATATGACTGGTGTCCTTATACGAAGAGGAGAAGAGACACAGAGACAGGGAGGAGAAGGCCATGTGACGATGGAGGCAGAGACAGGGCGAGGCGTCTGTAAACTGAGACATGCCAAGGTAGACTGGCGCCACCAGGACAATGATGGAGCAGGAAGGGACCCCCCCCCCCCAGAGCCCTTGGGGGGAGCACGGCCCTGCCAACCTCAGTCTTGGCCTTTTGCTCACCAGGACTGTGAGAGAACAGATTTTACTGCTGGAAGCCCGGTCTGGGCTCCTTTGTGACGTCGGCCCCAGGATGCCAACACAGACACCACGTTGCCCGTGGCCGGGTGCGTGGCCCAGATCTGGACAGCTCAGCAGCATGTGCGTGCGTGAGCGGCATTGGCACTGAAACAGAGGGATGTTCTATGTTCTGTTGGGACCAGAGTCCGAGGTTTCACTGAGCTCGGAAAACAAGCCCGCAGCAACCCGCCTCTGTCCTTCTATCCAGAGCTCACAGGTCACATGCCGCGTGCCTGGGAAACGAGTAGCCGAGGCAGAGATGCCCACACGTACTCAGTCTCTAAAACACAGAACTTTAAAAATGCTATTTATTATAGTTGGGTATCTTAGTGAGATACATGCTAGTATCTTTCCACCTACCTGAATCGCACACTCACCACACTGAAACTTTTTTTTTATTAATGTGGCTGATTTTTCATGCATTTGCTGTGTTGCATAGTGACGTTTTCAGGGGTGAATACGGCGTCTTGCATGGAGGGCACCTGCTCCAGGGGCCCAGGGTGGCCACATCACTCTAAAATTTGTTTTTCCCTGGAGCGCCTGGCTGGCTCAGTCTGCTGAGTGTCTGACTCTTGGTTTCGGCTCAGGTCATGATCTCACGGTCTTGAGATCAAGCCCCACGTCAGGCTCCGTGCTCAGTGGGGAGTCTGCTTGAGAACCTCTCGCTCTCCCTTTGTCTCTCCCTCCATCGCCCTACCCCAAATTTAAAAAAATTGTCTTTCATTTTATCTGTTTTAACTTTCTTTCTCTCCGTTATTAATCATCTGTCGGTTATCACTTCTTGTGTAATCAGTCTTTCTCCTGTCACCCCTTCATTTCCCTTCTCTGATCTGTGATGGCACAGCCATGCGGTGGAAGAGGGTGGGAATCAGGCCTGGGATCACAGTGAGTGGCCTCCTGGAAATAGCCCAGATGTCCTTAGGTGAGTACAATGAGCGCCCCTGTACCTAAACTTCAGGGATTTTCTTTAAATTATTCGCAGAGATCTTGTTGGTCCATCTCTCCATTCTTGGTTGTGATTTGGACAGCTGAGTTTATCAGCGACTTTCCGGCAGAACAGACATTGTTATAGTTGGTAAAGAAGGGTGTGTGTGTTCCTGCCAAAAGGAGAGAAAATAGGGTGACTTTTAGGATGATTTTAAGCGCCTTCCACTCATATCCCATGTCCGATTAATCCGATCAACAGTATCTACTGAGTGCTCACTGTTTGCCCCAGTGGAAGGGGCAAACACTCACGGACCCAGAGTAAGTACCCCGGCGGGTAAGTACTGCACTGCAGCAGGGAGTAAGTACCTGGCAGGGAGTAAGTACCCTGGCTCAGAGGAAGTGCCCCAGCGGGTGGTAAGAACCCCAGCAGGGAGGACGTGCCCTGGCATGGAAGGTCGGCAGGAAATCGCCCCCCAGTGCACCACGGACTGTTACGGTGCGAGAAGACTGTAGGATCTAGGATGGACCCCACTTGGATTCGTTGTGGAAAAGGAGCTCACTGCCTTAGCGAATGCATTCGTGAATCCCGGGGCTCCTCTGTCGAAGGGGCTCCGAGCCCCACGGTTTCTCCCAGCTGGCCTCCAGCGGCCACGCAGCCACAGCCGGTCCATGAGGGGCCGGAGCCCCGCACCCGCTGAGGGTGCCGAGCGGGCGACATGGGTGGAGTGGAGGCGGCCGTGGGGGCGGGGCAGGATGTGTCGGGACGCTGGCCGCCTGGCCCAGAACTGAGCTAGACGCAGCTCGCCGCGCCTCTCGGCAAACTTACTGAGGTTAGTGACGCACGGACTCCCAGCCTCCGCAAGGCTGCAGGATTTAGCGCACTGTTGACTGTGTTTGTTCAGGACTGAACCGGCATGTAGCTCATATTTAAAGAATGTATTTATGTATGTGTTTGAGAGAGGGCGCGAGAAGCGACACTCGTGCAGCCAGGCTGGAGCCGGCGGAGGAGGAGCAAAGGGAGGGAGAGGGGACCCCAGGCTGATTCCTCGCCGAGTGGGGAGCCAGGCCCAGGACCCTGCGATCATGACCTGAGTGGAAATCAAGAGTCAGTCGCTCAACTGACCGAGTCACCCAGGCGCCCCTGAGCTAGCATAGTATTTCAAATAAAATTAGTGTGATAGCAAATGAAAACACCCATGTGCACCCCCACGTTCACTGCAGCATTGTTCACAATAACCAAGATGTGGAAACAACCTAGGTGTCCACTGATGGATGATGGATAAAGAGATTGTGGTGTGGGGGTGTGTGTGTGTGTGTGTGCGCGTGTGTGTGTGTGTGGGCGGGTTTGGGGGGCTACCCCCTACTCAGCAATGCTGGGCAGCAACTAAGGCCCCTACAATCCAACTCAATTCTGACCCTGTCTACCTGGAGACAGACCCCACAGGTTGGGGGCTCAGATCCACACACTCCGCCCCCCTCCGACTGTCAGCTGTGCTCCGCCCAACAGACTGTAAATAGGAGGTTTCCAGCACCTCCCCTTTGGGTTTGATTAATTTGCTAGAGTGGCTCACAGGGCTGGTCAACCAGTGAAACTGGTTCAACCCCTTAAACTAAGGGAACTCAGGAGATCACCAGTATTTTTGGAAGGAATAGACTCAGGAATGGCCAGATGGGAGAGAGACACAAAGGGCAGGTATGGGAGAGGGTTTGGGGTCCCCGTGACCTTTCCAGGTGCCCCACTCTCCCCAAATTCTTACGTGTTCACAGACCAGAAGCTCTCCAAACCCGACTTGTGGGTTTTCATGGAGGCTTCCTTACACAGGCCTGATTGATGAACTCATTGGCCATTGGTGATTGAATCCCAACTTTAGCCCCCTCACCTCCCCCAGGGCAGGGGGTGGGACTGAAAGCTCTAGGAGACTCTGGTCCTGTGATTGGTTCCCCTGGCAACCTGCCCCCACCCTGGGGGCGGCTTTCCAAAAGTCACCTCCTTAACACAAAAAAAGACATGTTTATCATTCTCAGCACTTGGGAAATTCCAAGGGTTTTAGGTGCTCTGTGCTGGAAATCGGGACAAAGACTCAATAAATATATATTTCTTATTATAAGTCACAACATCACAGGTGGATACGTACAGGATAGATTGATGAAGTAGAGCATCAGATGGAGGTAACGGTCAGGAGTCCGCAGGAAAGAAGGAAGAAAAGAAAGTCTACAAGAAAAGTAAAGGACACCAAGGGTAAAACTGGAAATGCCAGTTATAATAATCTCTCCAGAACAAGTTATAGGAATCCCAGAAAGATCCTTAATAGGAGAACTACTGGGGGAAGAAAAAGCTGAGCGGCCCCAGCTCTGCAGCCCCAGGGCAAAGCCAGAGGGAAGGGAGGCACCAGAGGGATCTCCTGGGGCAGCCTCTGTCAGGCAGGGCAACGTTTCTGAAGGGAGAGCTCAGCCAGGTGCCCAGAGTGTGCAGGGCCGGGTCCTGCGGGGTCATTTCCATACCATATGTAAAATGAAGTCATCAAATGAACACTTGCACACCTTGAATTTACACAATGTTCTATGCCAAGCATAGTCCATAAAAAATCACATATACAAAGCTGCTCATCAAATTTACATTTCTAAGAGGGAAGTGGTTAATTAAATTTATAACAATGGAAATATACGGGAGGGATAAGTAGCAATAGCATATTATGCGGTGGCTAAAATTGAAATAGGAGGATCATCACAGCATATGAAAATTATAAAGAGATGGCCAGAGAAAAGGGCAGGTCCAAATTTTGCACATACCTCTTTGTTATTAGAATCACGTGAAAAATTTGTAGAGAGGAGAAAAAAGATCTCAAGTGTCCAAGGCTGAATAATAATTTTTGAAAATGTTGCAGCTTTACTTTTTTCAAAATTTCTTTTTAGTTTAAAAAAGTTTTAATATGTGAAAATACTTCTTTAAAGGAGAGGAAAAAGCTAAGGGCACAGTGCTACTCAGGGAGTTCCTTGAGCAGGGCCACTCCTGTGTTCTGCTAAACACACGTGTGTACAAACATGTGCACACGCACACACACCTGCTGCAGACCCTCCCCCCTCACGGCAACAGATGTGATGGTCTTACATGAAGTTCTTTTAATATATAAAAAAGTAAGAAGCCATGACCATCCTGGGATTGCATGTGTAACCGAATATGGGGAAATACATTGTCATAACACATTACTTTGAGAGGGCACAGGATTACGGTTACATGGTAATTTGACAATTGCTCTAAAGTTATTTCTCAGATTTCCAGATATTTTCTTGGTAAATATTTGGTCGAGCTGGAAGAGAAATACACTTTTCTAAACAGATGAGTCTCTTTACCAACTGAGATCCTTCTTGGCAGTGAGACGCTAGATATACACCTGCTGGAATTAAAACAAGCGTCTCTACTATTACCTACTACATATTGCATTGTTCTGGAACTTCTAGAAATGCTATGAAATATGAAGAGGAAGTAATTGGCACCATGTTAGTAAGGAAGACACAAAATTATAATTAGTCATAGGTGATATAATCATTTTGAAACAGACAAATACTGTAAAGAGTTTCTTTGTAAAATTCATTTATAAAAGTACAGCATTTATAACAAAATATTCCAGTGCATTTAAAAATTTTTTGACAAAGAACAAATGTGTGACAGTAGTCAAGAAAAGTTTGGAGGACATGGGGAATGAGCAGGACGTAGTCACGCTGTGCTATCGAGTGAAGCTGCACTAATTCCAAGAGCGAGAGCAGGGTAGGAGGGAGAGGACAGGCAGACGGGGGTATGATGGGCACCGATGCACCTCGTCACGGGACAGCGTCGGGCAGGAGGGGGGGCGTTCAGTAAGCAGTGCTGGGGCACCACCCGGACATCGGGGGAATTGAGATTATTTCAGACCCACACTAACGCAAGCTCTAAGTTAATCGACGAGTTAGCTGTAAACATGCAGCATGTATTGTCCTGTCAATGCTGACGTCATCTTGTGACTGGGAACTCATGTGGATGGAGCCATGATGAAAGTTGGTTTGCGCTGGGCACTGAGCCTTCGGGGGCATCGTGGAAGCACCAGCGGCTGATGCTTTTGGCTCCTCTGTGGCCAGAGTCCATGCTGGCAACGTCTCCCTGCAGCTGGCTCCTTCCCCACCAGCACCCAGCTCACGCTTCCTTCTTTGTGCCCAACAAGGGGAAGGACCCAAGAGCAGGGCATGCGTTTGCTCCCTGTGGGTTCTCCCCTCACCCCAGAGACCCACAGAGGGAGATGGACTTGGTGGGCTTCGCGCCCCATCGGCAGCCTTTCCAGAGGATTCCTCAGGTCCGCAGAGCATGGCTGGTCAGCAAGAAAGGATGGCGGCTTTTCATCTCCGCAGTAATCGGAGGCTCTGGATTTATGCTGGGCTCCCACCTCAGGTACTGTCTCTTTGGGAGACTGGCGGCTGATGCCGAGAGCCAGCTGGTTGGTCCCCTCCAGGAACGAAGGTGTGCGGCCAGCCACCAGCCCAGCTCTCCCCGCTCGGTCACCAGGGCTCTGACAGCTCTGGAGCCGGACGACCTGGAGGGGCTATCTGCTGCCCCCTCATCCCCTCGCCCACCAGGGACGCTCCCAGACCTGGGCTGCACCCTGAGTGGACACAGGGTGGGCAGGTAATCAGATGAGAAGCTTGTACCTGACGTTGGTCCGTATGGATTTTCACAAGGATGTCTTTCTCTTCTAGGTCTCGGATTTGCACCGATGTGCTCAAAGCAGAAAGAGCTCCAAAATCAAGAAAGCTTGGCCCTCTCATGCAAACTTTGAAATTGTTCTTGCTTACTTCACAGGAATTTACGTATTTATTGTGCACGTGGCTGCGTGTGTGCGCCATGTGCGTGTCCTGTATGCGTTTGCCGTGTGTACCAGGTGCCGTGTGCGTTGGATCCTCAGACCTGGACCAGTGTCTGTTGACACGATTGCCCACCGACCATACAAAAAAAGAACAATGAGGAAAGAACCTTGCTGGTAGCCCACCCAGCACTGCCCACCTTGGTGCTTGTAGAACCTTCTGGCTCTCTTCATGGTCACATGCACACGTATATAAATGCACGCATATACACATGTATGTGATTTTGTTTCAAGAACAGGATCGGGTAATATACAGCTTGTCTCCTCACCTGCTCATTAGCAAATATAGAGTAGTGATGTCATTAGGGTGGATACAAAGTATCCCCTCTCCAGGATATCCTATGATTTAGTTAACGGATTCTCCACCATTGGATGTTTCTGTGATGTCTGATCTTCCTCCATCCCAAAAGGCTGTTTGAACATCCTTGCATTTAAGTCTGGGCTACCGAGCTGCCTTCTCTTGGGCTGGGTGACTAGAAGCTGAATTTCTGGGTCTTTAAAGCTTTCCACATATTTCTGGACTGGCCTCCAGAATCCTGCCAATTTGCAGCCTCTCACCGCCTCGGCAACATCAAATAGATATCATTCTAAACTATCTCCACCGATCCAACGTGTGAAAGTCTCTGAAAACTCTAAAAAGCCCCTAAAAACTCTCGCTTTGGTGTGTTTGTTGGTCACTGGGAGGTGGAGCTTTGGGACACGTCTGGGACACTCATGCCTCTGCTGTTGGGGGTTTCCGTCCATCCCACTTCTGTGGCGGCCGCCGACCCCACGGCACAACCATGCGGTGGGCCAGAGGGGGTGCCCCAGGTGCACAGAGTCCTGGCTGTTTTGGCTCCCCCGGGGGCCCTTGGGTGGGAGTCCTCCGAGGGTGCCCCTCCCACAGAGGTGGCTCCCTCACCGGGCTTGCAGAGGTTGTGGGGGGAGATGCCTCCTAAAGGGAACGATGCTCCTGCTGGAAGGGGACGTTGCAGGGCCCAGCGAAGGGCCCCAGGGCGTGAGCCTACGTTTTTATCAAATTTGCAGAAGTAGATGTTTTCATAAAAGCACAGCTTCTTTCTCTTTCAACTCCCTCAGAGCAAGCCTGTGGCACACGGGGTGTCCGGGGGTCTCGCTGGGCGTTCTGGAGAGTAAAGGAGGTCCCCGTGCTTTGGCCCGGCCTGGCAGGTGTGTGGGTCCCTCGTCCGCAGGCTCCTCCAGATGACGGTGCCCATGGCCACGTGGGCTGGGCCCGCACTGGCCATGGTGCTGACCCGGAGACCTGCCCTGTGTGTGTGTGTGTGTGTGTGTTTAGTCGGAATTTGTAGTTTGGCCTAAGAACAGTCTCAGGAGATTTCTGTTTTCTCCTCAGCACTGACTAGTGTCAGAAGACAGAAGACAAATTCTAGGACACACACATTTCCTTGACCCCAGCTCATCCAGGCCCTCAGGTCTGCAGGTGAAATGTGGCGCCCAGACCCCAGTGCTGGCCCGACGCCTGCCTTCCGAGGGGTGGTGGTGGTGGGGGCACCAGTCAGGAATGGGCTGGGGTAATCGTGACTTTCCACAATCAATGTCCACACAGCAGGTCCATCAGGTGCTGTGGCAGAGAGCGTGTCCCACCCTGGTGCCTCCATGCTGGGCGGGCCGACTGCATGCTCATGCGTGTCCCTCCCAGCAGCTTCGGTGCCCACCCAGGGCCCAGGCTCCGTGCTGAGAAGGAGGCTGTGGGGGGGGGGGCACCGGGCCCCAGCGGGCAAGGCCTCCAGCCCCGTGAGCCCCCGTGAGCCTGCCCTGGTGGACCCTGAGGACGGCTTCCCCAGGACTCGGACAGAAACGCGACCCGGCAGCCCGTACGTCCCTTCCGGGCTCTTTGTTCCACAGTCAGACGTAGCTACAGCAGGTGTGAAGCCCCGCGAGGCTCGGAACTCACCACACGCACATCCAGGCCACACCCTGACACTAATTCCGGTGCTGGTTCTCCTGCTTTCACTGGCCTGAACTCACGCCACCAGGAGGTCCGAGAGCTGGGACCTGGGGGTGCACGGTGCCTTCCCCACGGGGCGTTTGCAGAAACGGTGACATGGCCCCATCGGCGTCCCGGAGCAGGTCAGTGGGGGTGGAGGCCGTGGGCGGCCGGTAAGTCAGAGCCGGGTGGCCGTGGAGAGCTCGCACACGTGAATTCAGTGAGGACAGCTTGTCCGCGTCACTCCCTGCCTTGTGTCGCCCATCGGGTTACACTTTGCATTCTGCTCTCGTGTCCCCAGCTCTCTGGGACAGGCTTTCTCTGCCTCTCTCTCCCCCCTACAGCATCGCTCGGTGGCGTGTGGGTGACGGCCAGGTGCCTGGCAGGACTGGTCTGTGCGCGCTGGGATGACAAGCCCGGGAACGCGCCTGCCGGCCGGCCTCACAACACACCACCCTGCTCAGCCAGCCTATCTGGGAGTGCAGACGGTTTCACATCCTGTTTCCTGTGGGATTGGTGAAGGGAGGGTGGAGGTCACCCTGAACCACGTGCAGAAGCCACTTGGTCCTCCAAAAGGGCAGAGGTCACCTGTGTGAATAAGTATCCCCCATCACCCAAGCGTATCTGGTTTTTATGACCACAGGCTACGGTAAGACAGAAAACAACACATATGAATGTCCACGGGCAGAACATAGAACTGAAGTATATTCTGTTGACTTGAAGACAGGTTGAGGGTCTGAGAGAAAGTGACTGGAAGTAAAACACAAATTGCAATTGACCAAAATCAGATTGACAAGGTCAAGTATATTTTGATCTGTTATAAATGTATGTTTTTAAAACGTCAGCTCCACCGTATGGAAATAAGGGATTTTGATACAAACCTGTGTTTTATCGAGTTGGAAACAACTATGTTGTAAATAGCCGGTCACACAAAAGGATTACACTTTAATTTTGCGAGTTACCCAGACCAGGCACGCAGGGCGGGTTTGTGGCGCCATCTGGTGGCAGCGTACGGAGCGGTCCGCTGTGGTTTTCGACTCTCTCGAGGTGCCGCCCCTGTGCTAAGGGCCCTCCTCCTTCTCTCCGCAGCTCATAGTTGGGCCATTTCCTGCTGCGCGGTAGCATTCTTTTGACTATGCATACCCCACGTCCTCTCCTGCAGAATGCCTGAACCAAGAGAAAGGAAAATTGCTTCGAAAAGAAACGAGCTACATACACCAAGTCAATGTGCTGAGACTCGGCGGCCTCGAGACACCCATGTCGCTTTGAGATGTCCCGTCTCCTAGAGCTCATCTCAGCGCTCCCGACCCCCTTCCTCACCTGCAGAATAAGCGACCATTTCGCTATCTATATTTTTTCCTCGTTTCAATACTAACATTACTGCAACATCAGTTTCCACTTTAAATTGCCTTGCATATTAAGTAGGTATCTGTACATTAGCTTAAGATAAAACCATGTCTCTACATCAACAGTCACCTCCAGTATTCTCAGGCCTGATGATGTGCACACTATTCTACAGACTCATGGTTTTGTCGGTGAGGCTTGGTGTCTGCCCGGGAACGTTTCCATCCCCATCCAAGGCCTGCCTGAGAAGACCCATGTGTGTGCTATCTTGATCTACACTGTTCAAAGTCAACAAAATTGTCCTCTCCAATTCGAGTGGCCCTTCAGATGCACCCAGCCCGCCAGCTGTACTTGAGATGGCAGGATAAACATCCCTCTGCGTGGGAGGCGTTTGTCTGGGCTGTTTCTCACCGGTAATGCCAAGGGTTCAGAAATTCCACAAGTGCCCTCTGATGGAGCTCTTTGTTTTGTTTGCCAATCTTATCACTGTGTAGGTGACTTTACATTCCAGCTGATAGACAGAGCTCTGCTTCTTGGCCCAGACATTTTCTTTCCTAATATTTCATGTTTGTGGAAAAGTTCAGTATTGTTCTCATGCTGCTGGACAGTCAGTTTACCTAGTAGTACCGAGTGCCTTACGGCAGCCACAAGCTTCCCCTTCAAAACTCTCACCACCATCACCACCATCACCACCACCATCATCACCATCACCACATCGCCATCATCATCATCACCACCACCATCATCACCAG
>NW_023270812.1:10714311-10714459 GCF_011800145.1 Mirounga leonina
CACCACCACCATCATCACCAGCATCATCACCATCATCATCATCACCATCATCACCATCACCATCATCACTATCACCACCATCACCATCATCATCATCACCGATCACCATCATCACCATCATCACCACCATCATCATCATCACCATCAT
>NW_023270812.1:10714469-10731504 GCF_011800145.1 Mirounga leonina
CATCATCATCACCATCATCATCACCACCATCATCACCATCATCACCACCATCACCACCACCATCATCACCATCATCATCATCACCATCATCATCACCATCATCACCATCATCATCACCACCATCATCACCATCATCACCACCATCATCATCACTGCATTATTATCATCATCACTGACATATAAACTACTCTATCTAAGGCCAAAATCTTATGAGTGGTGGAGTTTGGAATGACTCCAGAGAGTACATTCTTGCTCACTGCACTCTATTGTACTAACTTTATCTGTCTCAGTTTCTTCATCTATAGCTGTAGATAATAATAGTACCTTCCTAATGAAGGTTTTGTGTAGATAAAATGGTCCAATGTATATAAAGGGCTTAGCATGGCACCCAATATGCATCCAATAAATGTTAGTTTGTGGACCAGGGTGATGTGTTTGCTAAATCCTCTCTGAAATCATGTGTTATTTATTCACTAAATAACTTAGCTTCTGCTAAGTTCAGGGGAAGAATGATTTGACAGTGGAAAGACCACTGACTGGCAACCCCTTATTTCACTGACTCTCAGTGACTATGGCCATAGTGGCCACCATCTTGGTTGGGTGCCCCAGTGACTGATGCAATGAGCCTGAGCTGTGGGGAAATGTGTGTCCCCCTCACCTGCCAAAGGCAAGAGGATGCTAACATGGGCCCAGCTTCCTTTTCTCTTCTGGCACACACCTGGCTTCCCCTCCCAGAAGCCCTGGAGTGCTTCTCTCCTGCCATCTGTGGATGCTCACAGCTGTGACTACAACCAGGCATGGAGAACTCCGCTTCAGAGCAGTCCGCATGCTCACCGTGTTTCAACTCCAGCAACTGCACAGACTCAGAATCATTAACTCCTGGGTAAACGTCTGCACAGGGGTGCTGGAGGGAGAGACAGCGAGGGGCTTGCTCTGGTGGGATCCCCACAGCCCCCTGGCTCTTCTGGCCATGCCATGGTCATCCTGTTCCTCGGTGGGAACTTTCCATGGTGGGCGTCGCACTGGGCAGAGAGCCCCTGCGGGGCTCCGTCGATGCTGCCTGCCTTCACTCATTCACCAAATGGCTGTGGAGCATCTGCCAGGTGCTAGACGCCCGGGCACTGGGCAAATGAAGCACCTTGAGCCGGTGTGAGCGGGGACCGCTTGCAGACCCTGGGCTCCAGCCTGGTCCCGAGTGCGACTCTCCTCTGGCTACCGGGACAGATTAGCACAAACTTCAGGCTCGCAGGGAGCAGACAGAGAGGCTTACTGAGGCTGGTTACGGAACTGTAACCCTCACACGCTGGAAGGGGTTGGGGGAGCAGCCGCGAAGTTTCAAACGTCTTCCCTGATGGAGAACAGTGTGTTCCTCCCGCTAAGCGCAGAAGTGTAAACATCTTTTGTATTTGGTTTGGGGATGCATTCTGCAGTTTTTCTCCCTTTAACAAAGTAGCTTCCAAAATGTGCTAGTTGGGCCAAATTTGACACATCCGTTATTCGGTGGTTCACATGGCTGTAGAAAGTGCACATGGTCCCAGAATGAAATTTTGCAGAAGAGGATGGCCCATTTCAGCCGGTGACCCTGTAAGCTTCTCGGTTCCCTTATGTGGCTTCCTCGTCTGTGAAGTGAAGACAGCCCTAGGACCACCTCCTCCTTGGCATCCTGAGAGGTTTAGATGAGGTAATGTGTGTCTGCTGGTTGGCACCACCCTCCCCATCACCGTCACCGTCTCTGCCACCCCCACGGACGGAATCTCAAGTAGAGGGGGGAGGCTTGCCGGGAAGGCTGTAAATTATTCTGTACGTATATGATGGCGTCTCCCTAGGTGACAAGGTTTACTCGAACATCAATTTCCTCATCAACATTTTCATTTCCCAGTGGGTTCCCTGGGTTCTTAGACATGCTGTTATGTTAAATGACAGGGTTGCAAAAAGCATCTGAGCTCTGAGCCGACATCCCCCGTCTGACCTGGGATCCTCCATCTGACCCACCTTGCAGCTGTTGTGAGAGAGTTTCTGCCATGGCGCCCCGCACATGATAGGTTTCCAAAATGAAAAGGTGCTTATTATTTCTGCCTACAGTAGAAGGTTCTTCTCTAAGCAAAACCTGCTTTTTGCTTTTGCTTTATTTGGTTTTGCCTATACATCCAGCAGGTGGCAATCTGAGCCTGCTGCTAATGCGGGATGCAGGGCTGAGTTCCTGCCGGGTTTGTGGGGAGAGGGATGTGTGGAGCCAGGTCCCCCCAGGCGGGTGGATCCTATAATGTGCGCCATCATTCCCGGGACGGTTTGTAGGCGGGATTCTCCTTCAGCGGAGGGATAGAATTGTTCACTATGTTTTCAGACTTAGTTATAAGGGACAATCTATGATGATATAAAATCTGTAGCTTTGGTCTTTTAAAACTTTGCGTCTCTCCTGACAGTCTAAGGCCGCAGGGAGCGCATGCGGTATTAGGTTTGAAGATGCCGCTCACTCCTGGCGCCGGCCAAGAGGTCCAGCGGGCTCCCGGCTACCTTTACCACGGAAACCATGACATGCTAGAGGGGAAAGGGAAAATGTATTCATAATGTTGGGGCAGAGGGGCATGGCCCAAATCCCAGAAGACAGAAGGGACAAAAACGGACAGCATGTGCTCGTAAAAATAAAAATGTCTGAGCAGGAAGAAGCACTCGACAAAGTCAAACACAAGCATCACAGTAGAATGAGATATTTCCCACTCATGTGACAAAAAGCTTGTGATTCTAATACACACAGATACCCGTGGGGGACGAAACATTGAAGAATAGGCAAAAGATGCGAGGAGGTCTTTCCCCAAGGAAAATCACCGATGGCCGGTAATCCTCAGGAACCAGGCTGAGGCCCGTGCGACCCAGGGCTGCTCCCCAAGGCGAGGCCGTGTCTGTTTTCACTCAGCTATCCCTGAAGACCAGAACCTTGGCTGTGCCGACGGGTGCTCTCGCCGACCTTGCTGGACCATAAATTGGCCTACTTTTTGGAGGTCAAGTGGCAATATCTGTTGAAATTACAAACGCCTCTGCTCATTGGCCAGAAACTCAGCTTCTGTGCCAACATGTCTATTGAAGAACTTGTTTGAAATAACAACAAAATATTAAGAAATCCACACGTTCTGAACTGAATAAAATAAGTAAAATAGGGGATGAAGCATTCTGTATGCCATTAAAAACAACAGGAATGTTATATTTGTGCAGATGGGTATAGATGCCTAGATTTATGTGAATGAAAAAGTTGCCAAACAGTATGTGTGTGCACAAATATGTTTATATATAAATTTAGATATAAATTTTATATGTTTTATAAATATATAATATATAAAAATTTATATAGATATAAATTTTATATGTTAGTATGTGCAGGAGGAAATTCACTATCTGGGAGGTGACATACCAAACTTGGAACTGCAGTTACGAGTGACCCATCTGAAAATGTGGCGTGCTCTCCAGCAGCAGGGACCCCCATTCCAACGGGCCTCTGTTTGTCTTCGGCCGTCCACACTGTCTGTTCAAGCAGGCCGAAAACTCTCTATGTGTTTTGTTGGATGTTAGGAATACCATCCACTTGCTTCTATTCTACAATTTGTGTGTGGAGAGTTCGGAGTTTTTTCCGCCGCAGGTACACCCTGAGAACAGGGGAGCGGTGGAGAGCACGGAGGGTCTTTGCAGTTCGCCCTGGTTTGATCTCTGCTCCTCCCCTTCTTAGGGGTGCATCCCTGGGAACCCAGTATGTGTTCTATCCCACTTTCTCCAACTACCACAGGGGGGCTATAATGCTGCTTTTGTGGAAACAGGCTAGTGCACACAGAATAATTAGCACAGGGTCTGGGCCGATCGAAAATAATGACAAATGGCAGCTGTTTCTAAAGTCACTTCTCAGGGCTGGACGCTCAGGGTTGAGGACTGAGGAAGATGGGCAGGGGACTGCTTCCTTCTCTGCAGATGGACAAGGGGAGGCAGGGAGCGTCGCCTCTCTCCTGTCCTGTTTCTTTGGCGAGAGCTCCCGCACACATCAGAATGGGGGCAGTAAGGACCAGGACCCGTGTTTTGGGGCTGGACCATGAAAGGTAACAGTGGGTGCCTCCTTTCACCAGAACGCCCCGGCCACTGACTCTCCCTGGGCTCCAGCTACCAGCGTGGCAAGAACCCACAAAGCCACGTGGGGTCCCACCTGGGACAGACCTAATGCGTCCCGAGCCCTTGGAGTGGGCCAGGTGCTAAACGTGATAAACATCCGTCCTGCCCCCGAGGTTTAGGGGAGGGAGCAAACATTTACATCCTGCTGAGTCCCACATCCTCGCAGCTGGGCCTTCGGTAAGAGCGGTGAACCCCCCACCTCCACAGAGCAGCAGAAGCTTTGGAATCATCCCCCAGACAGCAGCACCAGGTGGACATGAACTCGGATTGGCTGGAGAAGTCCATCGGTCCGTCCTCCTGACCGCAGGCAAGCGCGCTGAATCCTCTGGCCCCTTGAGCACTGGGGACTTTCTCCTGAGCTCTGCTGAGCCCAAGGTGACCCATCCGCACCTGGAAGTTGGAGAAACCGGGCAGAGAGGAAGGTGTCAGTGATGGGGATAGGTGGCTCCGGGGCCTCCCCGCCCCCAGCATCCTAACCTCACAGCCCTGTTCTCTGTCCCCAGCGCCTCTGGTTGGAAGCCCTCCCTGCTCGGAGGCCCCTGCGTAGACGCTCGTGCAGGTGAGCTAGTCACGTGCTGACATCGTCATGCTTCGTTTGATTTTAACTGAACACATGAACCATTCCATTCAGAATAAAACAGATCAGGACGTTGGCTTTGCCGTCTGTACGAGATATTTCCACTGTAGCAGACTGATCACATTTCATTAGAAGCTCTTGATGAATCACGAGGTGTGGTGAACGTCTTCCCGCATTTAGACACATATTCCTCACGGTTTTAAGGGAAGGGTCAAGCACACCTCTTACCTGGTGATATTCCCCATTTGGGATCCTGGTTTATTTTCTTTCAAGATAAACATCATTTTCAAAATGAAAAGGTGATTGTGAAGTGATTTATGTCCTTGGAATTCAGTTACAATTCTCGGGAAAACGGGACGCTGCCTTTGGTGTCTCTAAAGCCAGCCCACCCGAGACGTAGGCCGTGGAGGATCTGGTTGATGGAGCGCTTGCCCTGCAAGCCTGGTTTTCCCTGGGTTCTGCTTGTGCCCCTTGCTTGGGCCGCGTTCCCGCTGGATTGCTTAAATTAACGTCCCTTTCTGGTAGGAGGCTGGGACGGAAGCCGGCAGGCCGAGGTCTCGGCGCACTGGGTTCCGGCCACTGTGGTGTGGCGGGGGCCACTGGTGCTAGTGCCCATGGTTGCTTGCCAACCCCTTTGCTCTCGTGTGTGTGAACTCTGGTCCCCTCCAGGTCAGTCCTCCTGACCCCGAAGAGCAGACATCTCTGCATTACTCACCGTTCTCAGCACGTCCTCCTGAAATCCCAGGGTTTACATTCCAGCTTTGCTGTCAGAAGTCTAAGCTCTCCTTTATGCCTTTGTGCTGATTGGCGTTTAGCAAATCGCAGGCGGGTGGGGCTGCTGTCGGCTTCCCCCAGGGGAGGGCGGTCCCCCTCCCGCCCTGTGGTCCCTGGCCCTCACCTGCAGGGCCGCGCAGCCCAGGAGCATCCTGGGACAGCATCCGGTCTTCCCCAGGGAGCCTGGGATGCATTTCTCCTGTCATCCTTTCTGTGCTTACGGATTTGCCCACATTCCTTCAAGGTGTGTTCCTATCTCCCTCTCCATCTTGGACAGATAAGCAAGGAAAACCAAAGATTGCCAACAGTAATCTGTTGAATCAAAGCTGCTAGAAAACTCCAGAAAGAGGTCTTTCTTAAAGGCAGGTGGCAGAATATATTTAAGAAAATATGTGTCTGTCGCTGTAGGAGCCTGGGTGAACCTGGAAAGAAAGGGTCTGATTTCCAAATTAACAGAGCCCTCCCCTGGGCATTCTTCAATCTAGCTGAAATTTTATAAAGCCCCTGACTGTAATGTTGAGTCTGTAAGTGGGCTAACCCCTGTCCCCGTCTCCTGCAAGCCATCAAGACATTTTGAAACTCCCAAACTCATGGAACACGATTTGCGGAGCTTAGTCCTCCTGCTTGAGGAGCAGCCTGCAGCCGGAGAGGGAGTGAGCTGGCCACGGAGCAGGGTCTCCAGGACCCGCGGGGGCGCTGCTGCTGATGCTGGTGATGCTGGGGACTGGTTAAGGGATCTACAGCATCTGCAGCTAAAACAACCCTCCCGCAGAACCAGGCCTCTGGAGTGGTGCCCAGCGCTGGCAGGAGAGGAAAGCAACGGCCACGCCGAGTCCCAGCCTTTCTGAAGGGGAAAAATAAATTGGCATGGACGTGAGACAGATTCTGCTGCCCAGCGAGATGCCAAGTGATTCAGTAATGGACTTGTCTTTGCCTCTGATGAACCAGTTTCCCACAAAGGCGGCTAATCCTCTCACATCACTGCCGAGCCTCCGCGTGGCAGAGGGAGTTGCTGGACAGGGCGCACGGGAAGCGTGGCCGTCAGAGGTGACGTGCTGCGAACGGCACGAACTGTGGGTCTTCTCGTTTTGTGTGGCTGCAGCTCGGGAGCCACGGGCGTGGGTCGCTCCTTCCTGCCCCCGAGCCGCGTAGGAACCCCTGGAAGGGGGTCCCGCTCCGAGCACCGTGGTCGGAGAAGGCAACACTGCGCTTTGAAAAAGCGAATATCTTTCAGCTGCAGAGTTCACAGCAAAAGCAACGTTTTGCCCCCTGCTTTCTGTGGTTGTGAGGCTCAGCGTGATGTTGACGAGGCTTTTGGCACCCAACTGCGAGCAGTGCGAGCCTCTCTCCTTCCCCTACTGCCGCGTGTGCGTTGAGCGCTGGTCGCTTGATCCAGAAGTGCCCGAGGACAGGGGCTGTGTGTCCCCCAGGACCTGGGAAGAGCACCTGCTTCTGGGCTGTGAGGCTGGAGGCCTGCTTCCCGGGCCCCAGCTCGGCCGCCTGGACGCGAGGCAATGCATCTGCTTTGTGACCGTGACCACATGACTAAGGTCCCCGTGCATCCGCGTCCTCGTCCGGAACACCAGGGATCACTGGAACCTCCTCAGCTCGTTCTGTCGGTGCTGGGCGCTGTTATGATAAGGGACGTGCGTTTGGTTCAAACCCTTCACCTGTCCTCCTGTTTCCACCCTTGTGATTTTTATTGGCACCTCTTCTCTACTCTGAGAGGAGGACATTTAGGGAAAGTGGTGTGATTTGGAAAATCTGAAGAGGACAAGTCTGCTATTCCTCAAGCCCTAAATTGCTTGGGTCGCTGGAGTGAGCCCATCACACCATCGTCTGAACCCAGGAACCCCCAGAAGAAAGAGGGACACCACTGTTTCCTGCTTCGTTACAAAAAGGTGATGCCAGTTCACCTCGGAATCAAAGCTTTCTTCCCACTCAGAGACTTTTTAATGTTATTTCAGACTAATTCAGGCAAATGGTGTCATGTGTCACTCTTGTGAATATGTAACAAGGAGAGAGCAAATGAAACAAGTAGGCTTCTCTAGGCCACACGCAGAGCCCACGTTTCTGTCCTTAGTCCTTGATGACCGGCCACCCAACCCCCCTGGTTTGGTTGGGACTTCGGTGCCAAGCCAATGGCTGGTCCCCCAGCATGAGGAGTGCTGTCTTCACGGGGTCGTCTCTGTGCCCTGGGGGCCGGGATCACACGCGCCTCTTCTCCAGGCCCCAACACCCACTCTTCCAGTGCTGACATCGGCGTGTCCTTGATCCTACCAGATGGCGGGCACTGTTTTCAGACAAAAATCAGGACTCGCATTTGTATTCAACTGAACCTTCTGAGGATTACTGGCTGAAACCCGAGGGCTGGCAGCTGTCTGGTTACGGAGTGACAGGAATAACACCCCTCGCCTTACTCCCAGCTCCAGAGAGAGAGCTCTGAACGCCAAGTGTTACGCCCTCTAGGAGTGGCCTGGCTGTGGGCCTCCCCCCGGCCACTGGCACTTAGCCCACCTCTGTGTCTCTGCCCTGATCTGCGGCAAGGTCTCCTTCATGGGCTTTTCAGTGAGATCCCTTCCCCTGCGGGAGCCCCCCGCTTGCTGGAAGGGACAGTGCCTCACCAAGTTCATGCATGAGGAGGCAGGGAGGCCCAGGGTAACAGCCCCCTGGCCGGCCCTTCCAACTGGTCTGGTCTTCCTCCCTGCTCCCCACCTGGCTCCTCCTCGTGCCCCATCTGACACGTTCCCATGACCCACCTGCTCCAACCCACGGGGCGTGGGGGGGCATGTCCTAGACAATTTGGTGACATTTGGACTTTAACCAAATATTTCACGATTGCTTTCTGAAGTAGGTATTGTTAATCCTATTCAAGGGAAAAGTGAGTAGTCAAAATTAAACTACAAATCATTGGATAAATAAAAATGGACCAATTTTTTTTTTTAAAGATTTTATTTATTTGAGAGCGAGAGTGAGAGAGAGAGCACAAGAGCGGGGGGAGCGGGAGAGGGAGAAGCAGACTCCCCGCTGAGCAGGGAGCCCGATGCGGGACTCGATCCCGGGACTCCAGGATCATGACCTGAGCCGAAGGCAGTCGCTTAACCAACTGAGCCACCCAGGCGCCCCAAAAATGGACCAATTTTAAATAAGGCATGTAGCTTTTCCTTAACAAAGTACTTGAATTTTGTCTGTTCAGCTGTATTAGTACAGCTTTTCTTTCTATATGTTTTTCAACTCCCTCGAATACAATGACCTGGGTGATAATACTGGAAACAAATGGAAATGGTAACATTAATACTCACCAAGTACTTGCCAAGTATCGAGCATCATTCCAAGTATGAACTCATGTACTCAACTATCTAATACTACTATTATCCCCACTTATAGATGTAGAGACTGAGGCACAGAGGATGTTCCCGGAAAGCGGCTAGGCCGGGGGTGGAAGTCAGGCAGGGAGCCTTCAGGGCACACCCAGCTGCTACATTAAAATAGGAGACATTCTCACAACTGAAACATCCCCCTGCACCCGGCACTGTGTCTGTCCCTGTGTTTGCTCCTGGGGTCTAGCACAGTGCTGGGCGCACCACGGTGATCTCAGGGATTAACTGAGGGAGGGAATGTTCACACGGCACGTACCACGTAGGTTCTCGAGAGTCTAGGGCGACATGTACAGAAACGTAACTTGGAAAATTAATAAGGGTGCATTTTGATGGCTAAGGCAGCAATTAAGCAACTTTGTGTTATGGATGCTCAGTCGGACTTGGCATTTTGAGGATTTGGTCTTATGTTCTCAGACCTGAAAGAGAGAGAGTAACTATATTCTCTTTCTCTCCCCACGGTCAGTTGGCTCCACAACCTTATGCTTGGAGGGTATGAAAGGTTGTGTGTTTTATCTGGGTGAGTGTGGAAATACTGACTTCCTGGGACCTTGGCTTCTCCATAGAAGCTTCAGGATCAGTTTGCCGATGTCCATAAAATAACCTGCTGGGGTCTGATTGGGGTTGCACTGAATCCATAGATCAAGCTGGGAAGAACTGCTATCTTGACAGCAGTCTTGCCATCCACGAACAAGGAAGGTCTCTCCATTTATTGATATTTGATTTCTTCTGTTGGAGTTTTGTTCTCCTCATATAGATCTTGTACGTGTTTTGTTAACCTTGTGCCTACGTTTTTTTGGGGGGGTGCTAATGTAAGTGGTATTGCATTTTTATTTTCCGGTTTTGCCTGCGCATGGCTGGAAGCATTGGTTTTCTGCTAATTATTTTTCCACCTTTCACCTCCTGTCATACTTGCTAACGAGGCCATCCTCGTAGCAATGCTTAATTAGAAGGCGGATTGCATGGGCTAGGAGGGTGTGCTAAGGCCTCCCCGCGCGTGCTGAAGAACGGAAGGAGCTTACATCTCTGAAGCCGCCAGGACCACGGAATGCATGACTTCACCGCTCCGTCTCCATCGTCACGCGCTCTGCCGCGCCCGTGGGACTGGCCTGGCCTAGACACGGTCGGCCCTGAGACCTGACCTCACTGCTGAAGCTGTCCTCCTCCCTGGGTGGGGCACACACTCCACCACACATCATTTTTGGAAGGAAAAGCTTGGAGAATGGTTCTGAACACCTGGGGGATGTAGGATGTGGAATATGACGGACACACAGAGACACACTCTCGGGCTGTTGTTGCTTAGAGAGCTGCCTCAGCGCTTTTATGTTCCTAGGGTGTTGGAATGTTCTGGACGTGCTGTGGCGGTTTCCAGGAGGAACAAAGAAAAGAAAAGAATACTTAAGCATTTAAGAAACATCTAAGGTACTTGAATAAAAGCGATTTGATATTAGTTAAGCATGATTTAATTATGGGATGCTGTGATTATGTGGCTCGACTATTTTCTTTCCATTTTCGAAGCTCAGCCAACAGCAATCCGCATCTTCCCCTAACGTTTGTGGAAAGAAGAATCCGGGCGTCTGCGTGTCCCCCATGTTTCCCAACTAAGAGCTCTGGCATCTACTCTCTCTGGGCCTTATTTTCGCCCCTGTCACGTGCGGGACGGAAGGGAAGATGACACGGTCTCTGGTCCCCGTCAGCAGGAACGCTTTATAATCCTGTCTTCCTCCTCATATTGAGTGCCACCGTTAGCCCGAGGATGCCTCCCTGTGAGTTGGAAAAAGCGACCCTTCCTCCAGATGTTTATGTCCACCTGACAGAAGACAGTTGATGGGAAGGTTGCAACAGGTGGATTTCAAGCTACCACATGCTCGAGAACACCGCCACGTTTCTCTCAACAAAGAGCTGAGGGCAGCAGGCCCAGGAGGTTCTACTGCTTCACTGATCTCTTCGCTGCTCCTCAGACCCTCAGCAGACCTGCATTCAGAAAGATGTGTCTCACTGAGGAAAGGCGTCTCCCAGCAAAATTCCCTACAACAGCCCCGAGGTCAAGGACCCTTGAATGTGCAAGTTAGTGTGAGACATTTAAGCTGCGGAATGGAAAGAATTCGGTTATTTTCCCGTGGCCTTTCTGAAAGGTCTGGGGCACAGTCGCAAAACCGACAGAAGCCTCACTCACTCGAGGTCACGACGCGGGCTTCTCCGTTTAATGCTCTCTGTGAAGAGACAGGTCCCTAGACAGAGCAGCCAAGGGTTGGTGACCCCTTGACGATTACATAAGACAAGGTGAGAGCATTCCTGGGCTGCACGTCAGTGACCACGATGGGCTCAAGACACGTTTGTTTTTCAACAAAATGGCTGTGGAGTAAGGGACCTGCTGTTAGTTGGCGTTCTGAGGAGTAACTCCGGGAGCTCGGCGAGGTCACAGGTGCGTCCGCCCACAGAGACCGTGCCCACCTTTTCAGGCTCCCCAGCTCCTCCTCCAATCGCTGGCATTTCTTTCTTTCTTTTTTATTTATCTATATATTTTTAAATAAACTCTGCGCCCAACGTGGGGCTCAAACTCACGCCCCGAGATCAAGTCGCACGCTCCACTGACTGAGCCAGCCGGGTGCCCCTCTAGCACCTCTTAGTAATGATAAATTATGGGGTGAAAGTTTCTTCTTCATTTGTGATCTGACTTGAAAGTGAGGTAACTCTGCTCTCCTTTCTCCTGGAGGCACGACGTGACTACCAACAGAGTCTGGGGCTAGGAACGCTCTCATTCATAAATAAAAGGCGTTTGTTAATCTCTTAGAAAGTTTAAATACAAGGGTCTTCTTCTGGGCACCTGACGTGTGAACACTGATTTGGGCTCGCGGAGCATATTCGGGGCGAAGGGCGGCCATGAGGCTGGTGGTGCTGCCATTCCCTTCTGGTGGGCGCGAGAAGTTGAAAGGAAGCCTTCTCCGTGTGCCCCGCGATCTCTGAGGCCAGCTCTGCTTGTGTCTGGGGACCACGTGAACCGTGAGAAGAAGGGACAGTCTTCAGTTTGATGTTGGTTGAAACTGGATCACTTCTTGATCGGAACTGGTATGTATGTGTATTTCACTGATCTCTCTGCCCAGCGTTGATGCACGCGTACCACAGAATGAACGTGGCAACAACGTATTTGCACACGGACGGCAGCAAGGTGACAAGTGGGGGCAGTCACCGTGGACGTGTGGTCTTACTGAGGGTCTTCACTGTGCAGGAAGTGACTCCTCGGGGCTGCAAGCAAGGCTCCTTGCTGATGGTATCAAGGATGGTTTCTACTTCCGAGGTCCAGTATTTTCCTTACTTACAGTGGCCCACGGGAGGGGTTGGGGATGCGCCCCTGGGGAGAGTCAGGATGACTTCGCTGAGAAATGTCTCTGAGCAAGGCCACCCAGGGGCCGTGGGAGTCGGCCTGAGGACTTTAACCTGCCGCCCAGCTCTGCCTGTGACAGAGGAAGCCCAGGTCCTTGGGACCAGCGAGGGTTCCTTTGAAGAATGCTGACCTGCTAATAAGGACATTCCCTCCTGTCCTCGTGGAAAGGCTTTCATGGAGATTGGACCACATGTTTCACGACCTGAAATGAGACTGCATTCAGGATGTGAGAGTGACAGGAGAAGCAGAGAGCCTGCCCCAGGGCCGTCCAGAGCCAGGGGTGCAGGAACCGCTGGGCGGGGAAAGCATGCGGTCCCCGTGAGCGCGCCCACCGGGCCCAGGCGTGTCTGCGGGCACAGAAGTGACAGCCTGCTCTCTCCCAGGGCCCGTTCTCGGTGCTGCGGCTGTAGGAGTGAAGAAAACACACTAAGTCCTCGCCCTCACAAACTCTCAGCCTGGTGGCCAAACACAAGTGATTTTGTCCTAAGACAGGTGGTGAGCAATGGAGAGGAGGAAATCCAGGTGAGTGTAAAGGAGATCCCAGGAACAGGAGGCAGAAGGAAGGTCTTTGAGAAGCTGGCCAAGTGTGGGCTGAGCCAAGCAGAAGGCAGGCGGAGGGCGCTCCAGATGCGAGCAGGCACCTGCTGGGGGCACGGAGGTCAGTGCTGCTGGGATGCAGTCGGCAGGGGCCACAGGACCCTCTGGCTCCTTCTCTGAGGAGAGCAGAGCAGAGGAGGGAGGGCGGAGACTCGGCCCTCGGACCAGCCGCCGGGGCAGGACGTGAGGCCCCAGCCCGGCTGTGATGTGGGAGTTGTCCAGGTGAAGGGGTGGGGGCAGTGTGACTGGAGGGCGGGCTGCCAGAGCTGCCCCTGCCTTGGACGGGTGCAAGACAGCGGGCGGGAGCCAGCAGGGCCTTCGCCCTTGACCGGCGCGTCGCGCAGCAGAGATGTGCTCGGGGGCGGCGTCCGGGGCCCTCGGAGCGGGTGGAGGCAGGAGTCTGGGGTCCAGGAGCTACAGATCTGGAGCCAAGGGCCTGGGGGAGGTCGCCTGGAGTGGGTGTGGACCCGACAAGGCCAGACCCGGATGGCCAGCACCAGGGCCACTGTGGGTCCCCTGACTGCCTGGTCATGGGGTGAGGACGCGCTGGGGGCAGGCGATGTCGGACACGGAGAGGAGGCGGAGCGGTGGGCCCCCTTCCCCAGGTGACAGAAAGTCTGGGGCAAACTGTCCTCCAGGCAGCGCCCTGTGCCCGCCCCATGCACGCGCTCGCGTGCCAACGACCTGCAGCTCTCGCAGTGGGATCCTTCGCAGGAGAGGCGCTGGCAGAAAGGAAACCTGCTTTTCTGTTCCGGAGCATGTTCTGTTCTCTGTTTCTACCAGAGAAACTTTCCCCAGGCTGCCTTTTACTTTTAAAACTAAGCTGCTCTTTAGAAAAACAAAGCCCACATATGAAAACAGGCTAAATATGGAAAACCTCCCAAAGAGAATCAAGAAAGTTCCCCGCATTGCTACTTATAAAGCTGACTTTATTTGAGAAAGTATCAAGAGGAAAGGTTTGCGAAATTCTTGTTTTTCCTCAATGCCTGGGGCGGGGGCCCCAAAGGGTGCACAGTGCAGGCTGGGAGGGGCGCCCGGGGGGCGGGGGCGGGGCAGCCGGGGGGGCGGGCACAGGGCTTGGAGCCTCAGTGACCGTAGCAGAGACACTTGGAGTTTTGAGTTTCCCACTTGCGGGTTCTGTGCCTCAGGGCAAATCCCCAAATTCCCGTCTCTTGGCTCCTCATCCGAAGGTTGGGGTTCCTACCTGTGGGAGGGACCGTTGAGAGGGTGGAGTGGGTCCCGTGATGGGGGGGCCGCTTGCGCAAAGAGGCCGCTCAGTAAGTGTTAAGTGTGGTCCAAGGCGGCTGCTACAGGACGAGTTTGCTCTAAGAAACAGTCTCCCTGGGATGACTCACACCATACAGTTCATGCATATAAAGTGTACAGTTCCGTGGATCTTGGTGTCGTCACAACACTGGGCAACCATCGCCACAATAAATGTTAGACTATTTTTGCCACCCCAAAAGAAACTCTGAACCCCGCGTGGTCACGCTCACCCCCATCCTCCAGCACTAGGCAGCCACAATCTACTTGTGTTTCTACGGATTTGCCTATTCTGGATATTTCATTTAAATGGAATCGTGTGATACGCGGGCCTTTGTGACTAATAATAGGTTTTTTGAGCTCACTTGGTGCCAGTAAAGGTCCAATAAGATGAAGTGTGAGTGAGAAGACAGTCTCTGTTACTAAACTTTGATCATTTTGCCTGGGTTTTGTCTCACTGTTAGTGCTGGTTGCTTCTGATAACCATGTCCTTTGATCTGTCCCCATAACAACAATTCGTTAAAAATAAATCAACACCTAACAGCCTACTGAAAATTGTTTGATGGGTTGCCCCCCCAAACATGCAATAAATGTCCTCTCATTTTGGTGTAATTTGGTTAAAGAATCAGGGATGGAGAGGCATGGTGGGGTGCGGGCAAGGGAGGGCTTCTGGGTTCCAGAGGCTACCCCGAACGTGGGTGCCCTCAGGCTGGGGGACGTGGGTGAGGAGTTTAGTCTCTGAGTCCAGACTGACCATGTGGTTCACACTTCCCACTTTCGGTGTCTGCTACATTCCAAGTCTGGATGGGGCAGGGCCTGGACTGCCACCAGGAAAACGCAAATATAATGTAAATAATAGAACTGCAGAGGGCGTTAAAAACAGTGCAGAGCATTTTTGCAATGTTGATGACGGTCTTTACAACTGTGTAGAAAAGATGGAATTACCCCCATTGCACAGAAGGGAAACTGAGACTGGGTTAATGATCTATTTCATCTATTAAGATGAAGTCCAGACCCTCCAACTGGTCCCTAATATTGTTGTGTCAACTTCGCGGGGGTTGAACTGTAACCCCTAAGTTCTCATGTTGGAGTCCTACCCCTAGGACCTTAGAATGATGATCTAATTTGAAGATTGGGTTTTTACAGAGGTGATCAACTTCAGTGAGGTCATTAGGGTGGCCCTCGTGCAATATGACTAAGTGCCCTGATTAAGAGGGAAGTTTGGACAGAGATGCGGACAGGACAGGTGGCCTCTACAAGCCACGGAGAGGGGTCTCAGGAGGAAGCAGCCCTGGGGACACCTGCACACTGGACATCTAGCCTCCAGACTGAGAGAGGAGATGTCCTTGTGCGAGTCACCCAGGCTGTAGTGGCTGTCGCGGCAGCCCGAGCAGACGAACGTGAACTTGTCTCCCTGAGCCCCATGTGCGCTGGGCGGCGGGGTGCCTCCTGAGGACGGTGGCTTTGTAAATCCCAGTGGGAGGCCCCTTGCCCATGTCCCGAGCAGCCTCAGGTCTCCTCCCAGGCTGCGTCTACACAGGAGAAGGAAAGGAGCAGAGAACGATGATGTGTGGGCTCAGCCGGTGGGCCGTCCATGGCCCCTTACCTGACCAAGTTTCTCCTTGAACCGTTCAAAGGTAGCGTCTCCATCAGGCTGGAGCGACGGGTCCAGGTAGAGCAGGTCTGACAGAGCAGTGGGAGGGAGGCTGGGGCAGGCTGCTCGCACTCCCTCTGCTAGCTGGGTGCAAGGTCCCATGAAGGAGCACCCATGCAACCCCCAAGACGCCAGGGCGAAGCTAGGCAGGACCGACAGCGCTAGAATGACCGCAGACACGTGCAGTCTCGTCGCCCCAGGTGACCGCCACTCGGAGTGGACACTGCCTTTACACCGGGGTGAGTGGCAAAGCAGTCCCACTGCACTCCTGGCCACCAGCACGGGCTTGACCGTCCGGCGGTCGGGACGGAGTCATAGTGTTCGTGTCCTCACTGTCCCTGCCTGGCCCCAGAGGCGCTGACCACCCGAGTCAGGCACACACAGCCACCCAGATGCGACCGAGCCCTTCCTATGGGCCACAGGGATGCCAGGGGTGCGGGCTGAGTTCCTGCCCCGGGGGGGAGCCGACCAGCCAGTGTGAGGAGCAGCCCCCCACCCAGTTCAGCGCCATCATGGCCCTCGGGTCATCACACCTTGTCCTGGCCCTGCTCTGGCCCGGGTCCCACCACCACCGACCCCTCTGGCTGAGGTCAGGAGGCTGCAGTCTGTGTCTATCAGACTCTGCTGGTCCACTTGGCAGCCCTGACCCCAGCTCTCAGCCAGTCTCTGGGGTCAGGGATCAAGGTCGCCTTTCTTTCCGCCCTTTGCAAACTGTGTGGCCTGGGCAGGTCACTCCAGAAGTCTGTCTCCTTGTCTGGAGAATGGGTCCGACCTTGGGTGGCTCTTGTGAGGGTCATTAGGGGTGATGCGCGTAAGGTGTAACCAGCGTCCTCCGCATTATCCTGGTTGTCCCTATTCTCCTTGTCTACTGTTGTATCTCCCGCATCAGCCCCCGTGCACAGGAAGTATCTGTCAGTAGAACTGCTCCGTTTCCCCAGCCCCACACGCAATATATCCAGTTGCCTCTGTGCATCTTTGCCTGGATGTTCTCTGAGCCGGTCAGAACCTGCCTGCCTCAACTGGAGTCTATTCTTTCCCGTCCTCTCTTACTACTTCCTCCCCCCCCACCAACCCCCCCCCCCGCTCCTCTTTTTATAGTTGATACCTCGACAACAGACGCAATTCCCCCATGCGGCCAAAGCCTCAGTTTGCAGATCAGCTGGACCTTCTCCTTCACTTCACATCCGTTGAGTCCCCAAGTGATCGGAGTCCTACCCGCAATACTTCGCTGGTCCTGTCCTTCTCTTCCCTCCGCACCG
>NW_023270812.1:10731514-10740799 GCF_011800145.1 Mirounga leonina
GTGACCCCACATCAGGGTTCGGGACGGGCTTGGGGAGAAAGGGCCTTTTTGAGGCTAAGGAATTACTTCGTTAGGTTCATTGGATCCATCTAAATCCTAATTACCAGCCAGCAATTTTATCCAGACAAGGCAGCCGAAGCTCTGAGAGGCTGGTAAACTGGTCTGTGACCCCACAGACAGTGAAGCTAGGCCTTAACTAGAGTTTTCTGACTTCAAAGCTGTATTCCCCCTATACCATGTTAAGTGTGGCTGGAGGGGTCCTAGTGGGAAAGGCAAGAGTTCTGTCTCTTCGAGCACAGAATCCCATCCCTTCTCCTGTGGGTCCCCCTCTCCCCAAGCACCTGCTTCTCCCATGGAGTCCCCGTCATCTGGCCCCAGCTGGTTACTTGTCCCCTTTGCCTCCTCCCAACGCCCTGGGAGCCGAGGGCCAAATGTGTCCGATTGCACCTGCTGACAGCTTTATCTTTGTGTTTTCCTATTGAGTTATTTACAATGCCTTGGAATTTCCTCTCTTAGTCTAATCCCCATGTCCCAGCAATGGGATGACGTCTCTGAACACAGAGGTGTCTCTTTTACAAGCCTTACAAGTTCAGAGGCTCGAGTAGAGCAAGTCTGGAAGAGCCGCTTGGACTCAGGAAGTGATTGGTTAACACCAGGATCAGGTGGTGACAAGTGACAGACGTCTGGGCAGGAGCAGGTTTTCCCCTCAGAGGACACTAATGGGGTCTTTGGATCCAGCTCCATGCGCCCCCCACTCTGAGGCAGGATGACGGCGCTCCACGTGGGAGAGACAGATTGCCCTGGAAGCGGATCCAGTTTCTCATTAGTAATAAAGTATCCGTTTAATCGTCTTTCCCAACAATAATTTTGTCTTTCACATGTTTTATGAATGCTCCCAATGTCCCAGGGCATTTTAAGTGGGAGGGAAACACACCATCCCTGAGCGAGATCCTGGACTCGCACACCGGCCAACTACCTGCAGGTACAATGCCTTTGACCTGTGGAAGAGGCGCCTGGTGCACGTGCGTTGGGACGATGGTTGGGCCCGCGTCCAGGACTCTGTCCCCTGCCTCCTACATGGGGACTCATTCTGTTCACGTTCTCCATCCTAGTTCAAATCCCTGTACTCTCGTCTGTCCCAGTCACGTAAAGAAAAGAGGAAGCTGCGGGAATGGGGGTGCCCAGGGGACACCGGTGGCGGGACTCCGGCCGCTCTCCGTGGGAAAGGCAGGTGGGCGGGGGGCAGCCCACAGGGTGCGTGCTGGGGACCCTGGCACTCTGGATGTGCACGGCATGGTTTGAGGCCCCCGTGCCAGGAAGGGCTCTAGTTGGGGACTTCCGAATCAGGGTGCGTGTGCCTCACTCGCTGGGACTCGAGAATCCCGAGGTTCCCTCACCGTGCTGGGGTGGGGACAGCCAGCTCGGCCAGTTATGCCCTGGGCCGGGCCCCCGCCGCGGTCAAGCTTGGATCTGCTCCCCAACACGTAGCAGTGGTGATGCCGCATCTCTTATGTCCTGAGGTTAAAAGAACACGCGTTAACACGTAGGCATCTGTGGTAGAAGTGTGCACAGCGTCACCCCAGTGATGTAGGAACTTGACCCCTGCGCTCTGAGGTCGGGACAAGCCACCTGCCAGGTCTTGGCTGACGGGGACTCCTGGCCCCGTCTTCCCGGGCTTTTTTCTGAGAAACAGACAATGTCTCTCTTCCCTGCTGCTCTCACCTGGCCCCCGGGAGCACCTGCACCTCTCAAGGGCTCGGAGGGAATCGCAGCCGACATGCACTGACCACGTGTGGCAAGCACCGTGCTTAGTGACTCACGTGCACCTTCCTGTTCAAGCCTCAGAGTCACGTTAGGACCTACATTCTGTTTCTTCTCACTCCATGTTAATAAATATTTAATAAAATTTAAAAAGTGCCTCAACAGATGTACGGTCCTGCTGGAGGTGCTGATAGGTGTGGAGAGCTGGGATTTGAAGGCAGACGCATTGACCCCGCACGCGTGATTTCTCCTCCTGCGTCTCTGCCCTGTCACTGAGGAGTGACAAAGACAACAAAGGCAGCAAAGCTTTGGATCATCTTTCTGGTACAGTATTCTCCCTTAATGTGGAAACTGAGTGGGGAAACACTTTCCACCAGCTCCTAAAGTCCTCCCAGGTAGTTATCGTCACGAGTGCCTGAGGGCTGTGTGGGGCTCGGCGGGAACACGTCCCCACGTCCCTCCACTCCTGGGGGCCACTCCCCAGGCCAGCCTGAAATAAAGGCACTGGTGGCTGACGAAGCCTGGATCTGCTCAAAGTCATTGGCCTCACCTCTCAAGGCAGAATGGCTCTAGGACGTGTGAGATTTGGGCAGTCACCTGACTGAGCGAACCAGAGTATCTGAAGAAGGAACGCTACCTGAAGATGAGAGGTGGTCACGGAAGTAAGTACAGAAACAGGGGAGCATAGAGGTGGGGTCCCCGGCTCTCCCCACAGCTCGCCAGGACACAGCGCCCCTGTGCCGCCAGCCAGGGTGTGCCTGTTAGGGGTTCAGTGCGTCGGGCCAGCCCAGCCTACGGTCGTGGTGAAACCTTCTCAGGTAAACTGCTTGCAAGGATGTGCTAAATTGTCCTTTCAAACTTACTGAAACAATTTTTTTTTAAATAATTACAAATGTTTTTTGGGGAGAAGAGATTTGGTTGGGTGAGTGTGGCTGGATGATGTTTTGAAATAATCACAAGAAAGGGATTTTTGGTCAACAGTCTGGTTGTCTCTGAGGGGAGGGGCAGCTGAAGGGCCATGACGGGACATCAGAAAGTGGCTCAGTCTTGTAGGAACCCACACCTGTCCCAGAGGGGAGCCCTAACCCAGCAGCCCAGTTCTCCTCCTCCCCCTTTGCCTAGGTCTGAGGGGATTTGTTTCCTATTTCTAAGCATTTGAGTCACATAACTTTCCGCCCAGCTCTGAGCGGTGCCGGGTCTCAGCATGGTGCTGCCACAGTCCACCCTCGTGAAGGTGGCTGTCTCATCTCTCGGGGGGTGGATGGGTCATCGGGACTTGAGTCGTCACCCCAGCTCGAGCACTAGGCTAACGTGCCTCTGCCTTTGGAGGAAACCAGCCCCTGGCCGGGGGAATTCTCCAGGGGACCCACGAGGCTTGCATGCAAACATCTTGTTGGCAGTTTCCTTCAACATCCCATAAAAAACGTGGGACTGTTTTCCGGCTTCAGCCCTCTTCGTTGAGGCAATCGATGTTCACCGAGCAGTCTGCACAGACACACGGATAAGGAAGTGGCATTTACATCAATTGCTCCAGTACGCGTTACCAAATTCCCCTCTGCGCTGCTCCCGTGAGCCCTCCCAGCCCGCAAGGGACAACTCACTTCCACCGGGCCCAAAGCACCGCTTTTTACATGAGTGCGTGATTAAACTGAGCAGTTCCCTAACTAGCCGTGCTACAGAGCGTCTGGGTCAGTGCAGAGCCAATTAGTGGGCGATCCCGCCAGTACGTCCCCAGGAGCAGCAAGGGCCCGACCTGCGTGACCACCATCCACATCTTCCCTGGTGGCGACGGGCCCACTTGACCTCAGGATGCATTTTCATTTCCAAAAGTCAGTCATGCATTTCCTATTTACTCATGGATTTCCAAGTGAGATTGGAAAAGAGATGAGACATGTTCATTTTGTTGTCTGTGAAATAAGCAAGGAAATAGGTGACAAGTTATTGCATGGAACAACCCCTTTTTTTTTTGGCAAGGAAATTGGCTATTTTGCTTTTTATAAGTTCCTTACTATTTCATACCTTATTGTTTTTCTTCTTCAGTTGAAAATCTTTGGAGGAAATAAATCTCTTTTGCTTTTTGTTCAACTTCTTGTAAAGATCTATGTATCACTAGCTTTCCTGTACAAAGGGATGTTAGCTATGTAAAAAATATATATTTATGTATTATGCATTTTTATAAGTATTAAGGTTCTAAATTAACCTGCAAAAAAGATACTAGCTATTATTAGTCGAAGACATTCTTGGTTATTTCGAAGTATCTGTTTCTGGGATTTATGGAATGTTACATCACACTTAACACATTTTAAACTTAATTCACTCCATGAGTCTTGTTGGGCACCTGTTGCATGCCAGGAGTGTGGCTGGGCGCTGAGGGGCGGAGCCCACCCCTGAGGAAGGCCCCCTCCACTCACACCCGGTATGCAGCCAGGGCGCATAGCAAATTGCTCTGGGAGTCAGAGCATTCCAGCTGAGCGAGGGGCTGGGTGGGAAAGGCATGTGACTGGTCTGAGGAAGGAGGGGCGGTGGGTGGGCTGGGTGGGCTTGGTGGTGGGAGAAGGGACTGGGGACAGGAGAGGCCGTGTTGGGTGGAGGGAAGAACGATAAAGTGCGAGGAGGCACAGGAAATATTCCAGAGTCAGGCTAACAGATGTAGCAGTAGATTTAATCTCTTGGAATCGGGGGGCTCGTCCCCACCTTGCGCCCGTGACTTTGCAGGCTCTGGGGGTGGTGCTGGGGTACGTCACTCAGCTGTTTAGAAAGTGACCCTGACAGGCCCAGACGCGAAGGGACACCAGCATGGGATGACCTCTCCCAGGATGCTGTGCTGCAGTCAGTGACGTGCTAATTCAGAAGATCAGGTCTTCCCTAACAGAACCGAATTCAACAAGGAAAATATCAGACACTCTCCTGGTGGGAGGGTGGCCTGATGAATTGAAGGAGTAAATGATGCGATTTGGGGAACAATCAAAAAGCTCAAAATTTACACCGAGGGCTGGTCAGATTCTCCCAACGCTAGACCTGCCTACATGGTCTCAAGGTTCCCAGCTGTGAGCACCAGCTCATAAACAAACAAAATCTCGGGGGCTTTGACCTTACACACGCGTCCTGCCCCAGCTCTCGCCCCCCGCTGGGTCCACCATTCTCTCTGACTGTGATCTGTGACCCCATCAGCCAGACTTCTGTCTCACGGATCAAGGGAGCCTGACTCAGGTTTCTGCTCTCTCGCTACGAGCTCAGTAAGTCTAGATTCGACCACCCCCAGCCAGATGATGACCCAGCAGAGAGCCCCGCCCTCGGCAGAGGCAGGGACGCATCGCGACTCCTCAGGGGGCACTGGGGCTCTCGGCTGCAGGCTGTTCTCAGACTACCTCCGGACACGCTCACGGAGCACGTCCTTGTGTCTGGGGGTGCTTGCTGCCATGTCACGTGTCGGGACTGATTTCTTCTCAGACCGCTCACAGCCGAGCAGGGACAGACATCCATCCGGAGTGCAGTGTGAATGGGGTGGTGCTGGGGGCAAAGGGCACGGCCACCTCAGCAGAGCCCTTGCAGAGAAGGCTCTGCTCCGTGGCTCCGTGGACCTTAGCGACAGATCGCAGGAGAAAAGCAGGAAACTAAGATCCTGCTTGGCTGGGGTGGGGAAGTCATGCGTGCAAAAGACACGGTGACCTTGATCTTGACCTTGCCCTGGGCAGTGTTGCCGTAGAGGGGATGTGGGATGCCACAGACAGGGGCTCAGGGAGAGAGGACCGTGATGTCAGGAGGAGGGGCCTTGTTGTCTGTGTGGATCGGATCTGGCCCGCTGCGGGGAACAGGGGGCAGGGACCACGTTCTGGGTTAGGGGCCCAGGGTGGGGTTCAACACTGCCCGTGAACTCAGGTGGCCCCCATCCTGTGGACCTACTAACGTGCGTGGGAACTCTTCGGGGAAGGACTGTGGTTCAGGAGGCTGGCGGCCACCAGCACTCACGCTGGCTCCGAGCGGGACTCTTTCCAGGTCCTCTCCCAGGGGCACCTGCGTTCAAGGTTACACGGCCATCGGCGACTCTGAGTCCCCTTGCTCAACCCTGCCCCCTCCCTGGGCCACCTTAGGACTTTGCATCCCACAGTCCAGCCGTGGTGTGTCCGCCGTTGAGTTTCTCCTGTGTCATGCTGATCGATACTTGCTGGATGCCCATTCTTCTTCCTACCTCCTCCTTGAGGGCTGGGAGTGGGCTGCTTTTGTCTCTGGACATTCAGCACCCAGTGTGGTATGAGGCACATGGTGGGTGCTCAATACGCATGAGTTCAATGGCACAGGAAGTGGGTTGGGTGTAGACACGGAGTTTCTGGTTTGGAGGGTTGGCAATATACAACTGCCCATCAGGAAGGGGAGCTGAAGGGATGCGGGTAGGGAGACAGGGCCAGGCTTCTGGCAGTCTGGGAGGTCATGTCATAAAAGGCTTCAGTGCGGAGGTGATACATGAGCTGGGCCTCGAGGCCTTTGGTATCCACTCAGCAGTAGGCGCTCAATAAATGCTAAGAATAGAACTGCTAGTATTTGTCGAGTGCTTGGTATTTGCCTGGTGCCTTGCTCTGCAGGAAGACGCGGAGCCCCAGCTTCAGATGGCCTGACGTGGGCCACACCGGCAGGACCCCCAAACCACACGCCCCCACCCTGCTGGCTGCTGGAGTGGAGCAGCAGGAGGGGCTGTTGGGGTGAGAAAGCATGGCCAGCGTGGTGTAAATGGTTTTGTCTAAGGCGCTGGTTTTAAAACCCTATGACATCCTGCAAACATTGTCCTGGGCTGACTTTTGCGCCCCGATCCTGCCCCTTGGTGGGGAGGGGGGCTGACAGCTCACGGAATGGCTGCCCGGTCCTCCAGTCTGGTGACCAGGACTGCCACAAACCAGCTCTTCGGGGGCCCTGGAACGCTTTGTAGTTTAGGCCCTGGGCCCGCGGAGGGAGGGAGCGGGCGTGGGCGTGGCGGCCCGATTCACTGGTGGAGGATTCCAGGTCTGCGGGAAGCGGAGCTGTGGAGGGTGGGGGGCACAGGACGCGAGGGTGAGCTGGACGTAGGCATCTACCTACCGAATGGCTTTCTCCAAGTGGGGCGACCTGACGGCCAGGCCCTAGCCAGGGTGTGCGGCCAGGCGCCCCGCAGGGCGGGTGTTCTGGGTTCATACCTCGCACGCCCCAAAGCCCGTGGTGGGAGTCTTCCCTTTGAAGTCTCCCAGGTGTGGTTATCACTCACCCTTCAGACGGGTGTGTCCTGCTTTTTCTTTCTTGCTCTTTTTTTTTGAGAATAAAATACACACTTGCTCTCTTTTCCACCGAACCATCCCCAGCACCCGGCGGTGAGCTGCCCTGCAGCCAGTGCTCAGTGAGTCCCTGTGTGTTCCTGTCCTGTGACTTTGATTTAATATTGTATCTCCCACGACATTAACTTCCGATGTGGGTAGGTGATTCGTGTAGACATCCTGGGTACACCGTTATCTGACGGAACCGCCTCTTCGCCGTCCAGACCCTTCCCTCCCGCGGACCGAGCGCCCCGAGGCTGGCTGAACCACAGGCCCCCAGCACCCTATGTCCGCGGGCGTTGATGTGGGCCACCCAGTCGCATCCGCCCCCAAAGAGCAGGGCCGTCCCTGGGCTTCTGGGCGCCGCCACGACTGACTCCCCGCCTTCTCTGTTTAAACCATGAACACATTGAGGTTTCCAGCGCCCCTCCATGGGCTCCGCGCTCTGTGCTGGCTCAGTCGGGCATCTGGCTGCAGGGACCCCACACCCATGCACGCTGGCTGCGGCGTGGTTGAGGCACGACGGTTTTCTCTCCCCCACCGGACCCCACTAGGAGCAAACCTTTTGTTGGGTGGGCTCAGGCGATCATCCGACATGAAATCGTTTTTAAGCACTTAAGCCCGTCCACACCCCTTTCCCTGCACCAGGGCTGCGTGGGACCCCCAGACTTCTTTCCTTACAGGCGCGTGGGGAGACACCAACACCTCACCCCGGTTTCTTCTCTTAGGACCAAACTCGATTTCTTCAAGCTAAGCCGGGAACGCAGGTTAGTACTTACTCCATCGGCATGGAAAGGAATCGGGGCGTCTGTCACCGCACTGCTGTGGGTCACCCATCCTGTCCGTGAAGCCCCAGGGCCGGGACCACCATCTCTTCATGGTTCCTTCTTCGCGGGAGGGAAGGGTCTGGACGGCGAAGAGGCGGTTCCGTCAGATACGGTGTACCCAGGATGTCTACACGAATCACCTACCCATATCGGAAGTTAATGTCGTGGGAGATACAATATTAAATCAAAGTCACAGGACAGGAACACACAGGGACTCACTGAGCACTGGCCGCAGGGCAGCTCACCGCCGGGTGCTGGGGGTCTGGGGGGGCAGTGAGCAAGCACTCCAGGGCGGTAAGGACCGTGCAGGGCAGGCCGTGGGGGCCCTGGGGGCTCTGGGGGATGGGATGTGAGGGCAGACAGAGCTGCAGAGGGTGGGGGTGCGTGCAGGGCCCACGGAGGACAGGTCTGGGGCAGCAGATGCAGGTGATGTGCAGACTCCCAGGCACCCCACAGGCTCCGTCAGCTAGAAAATGGGGAACCTCTGGGGCCAAGTGACTCCGGGGCCAAGTGTCAGGATCTGCCCCCATCCCACAAAAGGAAGCAAGGGAGGAGGATGGGAAGGAAAAGGCTGGACACCCTGGGCTCGAGGGGCCACTTGGCTGTAGACAAACTTGGAAGGAGGCAGGGTCTGTGGAGAACTGCTGTCCCCAGTGTCAGGACCTGAGCCCCGACAGGGAAGGGAAGGTGGATGAGAAGAGCCGCTGGAGAAGGCGGACGGGCCGGTACAGGTGGAGGAAGAGCCTCCCGTGGGCGCTCAGGTCGGGGCGGGGGAAGCTGGGGCTGGTGCTGGTGCAGAAGGGACAGGAGACGGGCAGCGGCCGGCGTTTCTGCTCACCCCTGCAGCTGCGCCGAGGGGCCCCACATTCGTCTGCGCTGTGAACCCCAGGCGAGGACGCGGCTGTTGGCGAGGGGTGCGAGGCTGGAGAGACAGGTGTGCCCCCATCATATGATGAGCATGCGTTGCCCGGGGACTGAGGGTCCACCAGCCAGCACCGGCGGTGATGCTTCCCTCAGGCGCCAAAGGGCAGGCAGGGTGCCGAGGAGCCAGAGTCCCCACCTCATGGCCCCGTTTTCTCCAAGAATTAGAAGCTGCAGGGAATTCTGAGATCCTGGGCAGCAGGGCAGGGCCCAGTGGCTGGAGCAATGGAGGAGGCCCGAGGCTGAGGACCAGCTGGTTGGAAAGTGTCCGTTCTCCACAGTCGTGGTCAGCTGGTCACCGGATTGTCTGCAGTAGACCGACAGGCCAGCCCGGGGCTCAGGGACACGGCCAGCCCGGGGCAGAGAGACGGGCCAGCTTGGGGCAGGGAGATGGGCCAGCCTGGGGCAGGGAGACAGGTCAGCCCGGGGCACGGACACGGGGCCAGCCCGGGGCAGGGAGACGGGCAGGGAGACGGGGCCAGTCCAGGGCAGGGAGA
>NW_023270812.1:10740809-10758761 GCF_011800145.1 Mirounga leonina
TGTGCCCTCACGGCACTGGCTGCTGACACAGAAATGCAGTCATGTGATGGAAACGTTCTTATAAAAGCTTGTTACTAATTCTTTCGTGTAAAATGTGACCTGTTTCCTTAGACTCTTCACCATGATTTTTCAGTGGGTTCTCGTCTTGCTGCCCCTGAACGGCACCAGCCTCCCGAGAACTTAACGGGACAGACAACCGTCACACCAGGCTTACATAACATGGGCCTGTGCATTCAGATTTCCAAAGGTTTTCTTTCTGCAGAGACAGGACGTGCTATCATGTAGTTTCAGCTCAATGGCTCATTCTGCCCAGAAGACCCAGAGGGCTTTCAGTTACCTGGGAGTTGGGACAGGTGAGGTTGCAAGGTGCCAATGTAAACAACCGTGAGTTTACCCAGCACAAAGAATCAAAGCTTGCCTGTTAACTTCCTTAGCAGTCATCCCCCAAATAAAAGCCAGAACCAGAGCCAAGAGATCGACTTACAATATCACAATGCAAGTTTTTGGTTGGTGAAAAAAAATACTAGACTTTCCATTGTGTTATAATACAAAGAACAATATGCCCCAAACTTTGTTCCTGGAGAACTTCCCCGCTGAGTGGAAAGCTGTCTGCTTCCTCAGATTAGTTCCAGGGCCACAACTGAGCAGGTATGACCAACCCATCCCTCCTCTGAATGCTGGAACTCCCTCCCCACTGCCTGGTCTAATTGCCAGCCAGATGCTCAGGGACTTGGAATTAGTAAAATTCAAATACTGAAAATGAACAGGCTTTTAAAAAGTCAGGGCTAGACCCACCCTGGGAACTCAGGCTGGGGGCCAGTCCTGGGTTTCTCCTGTGAGGTTCAATGCTGCTGGAAGCCTCGCTGGGGGCAGAGTAACTGTAAGGGGACGGAGGGGGGAGCGAGGGCCAAGGATGGGTGGCGTCCAGCGGGCCCGAGCTGGAGGGGCAGTGGGTCATGGTGTCCAGAGGGCAGGTGGCAGGGCTGGGAGCCCAGAGGTATCAGAGGGCCACAAGGTGCACGTGGGTCTACGGTGGCCCCTCTTCCTTCCCAAAGCCCCTCCCCCCCGTGTGCAGAGGCTGCTGTGGGGTGTGTGGGGGGGAAGGGATGGTACTCAGCAAGGCTGAGCATTTACCTGAAGACCCGGTTACCTAAGCAGGTCTAGCGGATTCTACTGGCCTGTGTGGAGGGACTGGACCAAAGCTGCTCCTCACCACCATCCCCGGGGATGGGGCCATGGGAGAAAGACACCAACAGTTACAGGAGATGAGAATGACGTTTTCTCGGCCCCTGCCCGTGGTCGGAATGGCTGACCTGTGCACTGCCTGGACCCCCCTCCCCGTATCTGTCAACAGAGGCCACTCCTTGGGCAGGACTGCAGGGAGGGCGGGGGCGATCCAGAGCTGCTGCCCACCCTGCTCAGTGCAGGGACCGCGGAACGGATCAGCACTTGTGGATGTGATGTGCGTGCATTCCAGAGACAACGTGGGGGTCAGCAGTGTCCAAGCAAGTCACACCATCGAACAGGCCCTTGTCCCCATCCTCTTCTCTTCTTACAAACCATTTCTGTGAGAGATTCAACTCATTTCGTCTTCAAACCTGTGTTCCCGGAATGGAACCGTCCAGAAGTGTGAGGAAGAATGAGATTTCACTTGTGTTGCATTTCCTCCAGAAGACAGCCTGCCTTCTGCCGTCCTCCCTCGTGCGTGAGCCCGTCTAGACACAGCGACGTCAGTGATGGCCAGCGCCCACCGAGCACTGTGTCGGGCGGGACGGGCCCTCTTGTCCGGCTCCAGTTGCAGATGAGGACACCCAGGCGCTCGGCTGCCCTGGAAACTGCCACGAGCCTGCACGCTCCGTGGCCTGAGAAACACTGAATCCTCGTGCTCCGATTCCTGAGCCTTGCTTGGATTCTTGCCTCCTGCCACTCCCATGCCCTGGGTCCGTCCTCCTGGACCCGTCCTGCCTCCTCCCTGGTCTCTGCCGTTCTGCTCCTCCTCCCAGACTACCCTCCGCAGGCCTCCAGAGCGGCGGTCCTAACACAGGGCTGCCAGAAACACCTCCACCTTCTGCGGCTGCTTGCCCAGGGCACAAAATTCGTAGCATGGTGTGAGAAGCTCTTCACAGCACTCCCTCCCCGAGTTTCCGGGCCCCACAGCCCCTGCGCTCTAGCTCAGACCCCTCGCAGTCCCTTTAGCATGATTCACTTGTATAGCTGGTTGGGGCTTGAAGATGTCACTCCTTCCGCCTGGAATGTGCTCACGTTCTGCCAGCCCCTGAGAGCCCCCCATCACGTGCAGCCTTCCACGCAGCTCTGTTCCATGCTTCTTTATTTTATTTTATTTTTTTTAAAGATTTTATTTATTTATTTGAGAGAGAGAGAGAGCACAAGAGGGGGGAGCGGGAGAGGGAGAAGCAGACTCCCTGCCGAGCAGGGAGCCCGATGCGGGACTCGATCCCGGGACTCCAGGATCATGACCTGAGCCGAAGGCAGTCGCTTAACCAACTGAGCCACCCAGGCGCCCTGTTCCATGCTTCTTTAAAAACTGTAGAGTGCATGTAGTGTAAATGAACCATTAACCATTTTAGAGTGAACACTTCAGGGTCATTCAGCTCATTCCAATGTTGTGTGACCATCCCCTTTATCTTATTCCCAGACGCTCCAGGCTGAACACAGAGGCTGACGCGGGGTTCCATCCCACGACCCTGAGATCATGACCTGAGCTGACTGCGCCTCCCAGGTGCCCCAGGTCTGACCCATCTTGAGTGAGCTCTGTACACGGGCGGGTAAGGACATGATGGCACTCTTGCCCGCGTGCGCGTCCACGGCCCCAGCACCGTGTGTCCTGTTGGTTTCCCACTAAACAGTTGTAGCACCTTGTTGAAAATCAATTGGCCATAGAGGTGCAGGTTTATTTCTGGACTTTCACTTCTATTCCATTAATTTATATGCTACTGTTCTATTAGTTATATTTATACTGATTTATATGTCTTTCTCCAATACCACGCTATTTTCATTACTGTAGCATTGTACTAAGTTTTGAACTCGGGAACTGTGAGTCCTCCAAGTTTGTTTTTCTCTTTTAGGACTATTTTGGCTTTGGGGTCCCTCCTTTCAAATCCCATATGAATTTCAGGTCTGGCTTCTCCATTTCTGCAAATGTAGAATCATTTTGTTGATTGTAGTTCATTTTGGACAATATTGTCATCTTTATAATAGGAAGTACGCAGCCGATGAACACAGAGCGTCCTTCCATTCACTGTGGTCTTTAGGTCTTTCCACCGCAGCTCCTGTCGCTGCCCGCCCTTGCTACGCTAGTCTTTCTCCGTAGCACCAACACAGTGCACGTGTGTGTGTGTTCTCTCTCCCAGCTCGATGGGACCGAGGGACGTTCTTCCGCGCCCTTGACACATCGGTAGTCACAGCACATGTGTGAGTTAAACGTTTTTACTCAGTTTCTCGATCATAGACACTGAGATAGAGCAGAGAAAAGATGCCTGTGATTCCTGCCCTCACGTGGCTGACAGTCCGCTGCTGACCCTTGAACAACACAGGCTTGAATTGCCCAGGTCCACTTGTAGGTGGAGTTTTTTTGTGTGTTTTTTTGGTAAATACAGGACCATACTGTAAATTATTTTCTCTCCCTGATGATTCTTCAATAACATTTTCTTTTCTCTGGCTTACTGTATTGCAAGAATACAGTGTATAATACGTATGTCTTACAAAATGTGTTAATCTATTGTTCACGTTATTGGTAAGTCTTCTGGTCAACACTAAGCTGTTAGTAGTTATGTTTTGGGGGGAGCTAAAAGACATATGTGGATTTTTGACTATGCAGGGGGTCAGCACCCCTAACCCTTGTGCTGTTCAAGGGCCAAGTGTAACAGGAAAATGGTGAATAGATTTAATAATTCTGCACTGAGCGCCATGCTAGGAAGTTCTGAGTGCTGAGAGACGGTGACTGGAAAACCTCAGAGTTGAGGCCAGACAGAGTTTTCGGACTATTTTTGCCTGCAACACATTTCCTGAATGCAGGAAATTCAGCTCTTAAAAGATATAATTTTTATCATAGTAATTCTTGCGAGGAACTTATACTCTATGATAAGGGAATGTTGTAGGGTTATCTATAATATTGGAACAACCTAAGGTCCAGCCATAACAGACTGAATCATGCCTACTATCGCATCTGTGATACGTGGGATGGAATACACACAGCTTCTAAAGTCACAGTGTGAGGGTGTTCTTCAGGACACCAGGCTGCACACAGCAGTCTGGGAATAGGGTGTGCACACACAAAGAGCATGACTTCATCTTCCCGTGTCCACAAAAGCCTATGCGTCTGTTCATCACTCACACACGTGTGCACGCTTTCTGCTCATACCAAAATGTTACCGTTTTGTAAATGCATCCCAGTGAGGGGATCGGAGGTAGTTTTTACTTTCCTCATAGTCTTCAGTGTCTTACAACTTTTACTGGGAATATTCACTGATTTTGTCGCAAAATAAAATCAACAAACTCTTTCTAGAAACAAATGTAAACTCAGGATTTTACTGTGTCCAGTTGTTACATCCCTGTGTGAATGGACATGATATTTGGAAAGGTAAAACTTCATGGCCCAGAGCTTTATGAACGGTCTCCCCTCTCCTTGTATTTCCCTCTTTCTTCAGGATGTTATTGGCTGGAGCTCCGCCCGGAGGCCCGAGACTTTCTAGCTCTTTCCCTCTCAAGGCCGACTTTCTTCTGTTCCCGTGCAGTGCAGCTGAGCTCACACACGGTTGCTGCCCTTCGATGGACTTCGTGACTGAGGTGTTAGCTGTTGCCCCTGCAGGAGCGAGGCCCGCCCTGATAGGCAGGACGGCCAGCAGGAAATTCCTCCCCTGGCCGGGGTCATCCTTGAGCAGAACGTCAGAATCCCATCGGAAGCGGTCTCGTGGACGAGAGAGGTGCGGTCCCCAGGGACCAGACGGATCGTCCCCCCCGCCTCTCTGTCGCCGTACGAAAGAGCGGCCGGCCACAGAATGAGGACATCCTTGCACACACACAACACGTGCACGTGAGCACACACGCGGATGGGCCACAACTTCCTGCATTTCAGAAAACTCCACTTTGCTCGGGGTGTGGGCGGAAGGACGGGTGAGCTGAGGCGGGCGTGAGCCTCGCAGGCCCTGGTGTCTGAGGCTCGTGCGTGGCTCCGCCTGCGGACAGACGGCCGTACTCAACCGTATTCGTGTCCAGCCTGCGGACAGAACACAGGTGCTGCCTTTGAAAGATCCCTCCGGAACACGGTTAAGCCTCCGCAATTGTTCAAACTACAAGGCCGGGGTATTTTGACGGAAAGATATTTAAACCAAAGAGCCAAAATGTAAAATGACTTAGAGACAAGGTATCTACGCATCACCTTTCTTGATCACAGGCATACAAACTACTGAATTCTGAACTGTACTAAGGTATTTCTGACTCTATTTTCCTTTATTTTTATGAAGCTGAAGACCCTGAAGGTAAAATAAATGTATTGTTTACACACATGACTTAGTAGTGCCTCAGACACGCCTCCTTTCCTCATTAAAGTATTAAGCCAGGACCCCGAATTTCCTTTCGTCCGGGCATATAATTTTACACCAGACACACCTACGTGCACACGTCCCACACTCACCACACCAAGGCGGGTATGCTCCAGGCACAGGGGGGGTCTGAACTCAGGGGGGCCTTGGTTGGAGCTCGGCTCCGCCCCTCCCCTGCTGGGTGACCTTGGCTGGCTGCACAACCTTTCTGGGTCTGGTTCCCGCTGTGTCACGCGTGGTAAAACGAAAGGTTTCTGGTGCAAGTGCCATGAAGGTCTGTGGGGAGCCCCCACGGCCCGCAGGCCTGCGCTGGGTGTGCGGTGGCTGAGGAGGAGCGACTTTGGGGGGAGTTTATCCGTGTTTCATCGTCCAGCTCTGTGCTCGCATCCCAACTCCTCCGACAGTGCCGCCAGAGCAGCCCCTGGGGTGGAGGGGGAGGAATGCCGTCCCCCAGGTCTCCGTCCGAGTGACAGAGAAGGAAGATGCCGACGAACACGCGTTAGCGCCGGATGCATCCTCGACGGCCCGCGCGAGCCCCGGCAGCGTGTGGCTCTGAACCTGAGCCCCTGGGTCCCGCCGGAGTGATGGGGTGAGGGGGGCGGGGGGACGGGGCAATTCATGCGCGGAGTGTGGGCAGCCGCAGGCCTTGCTCAGGTTCACGTGAAAGCAAGGCCTCGGGTGGGCTCCCTGCCGTCACACTGCTCCCCAAGCGCATCTCCAGACGCCGGGAAGGCGGCTGTGTGGCTTCATACCCCTTGGGACAGGCCTCAGAGCGTTCCTGACCGGTCAGACCCACAGTCAAGCCTCCTTGGTGCCTCGGCGGGGGGCCAGGCCTGAGGGTGATTAATGTTCCACTGTTGCTGGGAGGTCGAAGGGGGAATTACCAGGAGCCAGGGATCTTGCCTTCTTTGGGGGAGGGGGGAAGCAAGGAAGGAATTTAATTTCCAGGGCGATTAATCAAGCACCTTTGGGGGGTTTCATCAATAACTCAAGAGCTGCTTCCTGTGACCTGATCAAAGCCCTTGGGCAGGATTGCCATCCCCACTGCCGCCTGATCCTTGGGGCCAGGCATGCACCTAATAAGTTACTCATTAAACACGCCCATGGCCCTGCTGACAAAGAACCTCGCAGAAGGCGTGGGGACCAGACCCCGGCAGGAAGTGAGCACTTTCAGAATGAGTTGGGAGTGATGGGCCGTGGCTCATCTTGGTTTCTAGAGTGAGAACATGAAAAGCAGGCTTCCAGGGAGGTGCACCTGTCGGGCGGGGTGGCCCCCGCCCCGGGTGCTGGGCAAGGCTTTGGGGCGACGAATGCATCGCAGTCCTCGTGCTTTTCCACGGGGCTCATCAAGAAAGATTTAGATCAGAATTGTCCGCCGTTCTTTTCCCACAAGTATGTGCTTCTGGAGGGCACAGCTGTACGTCAGCTTGTCTCCCACAGAGCGACTTGCCCGTGACCTTACATGGTTAGGACACGTAGGATCTTGTAACTTATAAGAAATATGCATTTGTCATTCAGGTGGCCTAAGTCTGTTCCTCAGATCTGTTTGGTCCACATCCGTCTAGTTCAGCCACAGCTCCTGACCTCAGCTCCCAAACCCTGGGATTGTCTGGGTGACAAGACAGGGAGCATCTTTTGTCCTATCACTCATCTCCTGTCCTCAGTTCCTGAAACGGCCGCGCAGTCATGAAGGTGGAGTGAGTGTCTTGTTCTTTGAATCCAGCCCTTTCCTCCACAACAGGGTTTGTGCTAATGGGGTGGGAGCTGGTTGCCAGGGGAACCAGAGGTGAACCTGACCTGGGGGAGGGGCGGGGACTGGGCTAGAGGTTGAATCAACCAGTGGGCAATGATTTAGCCAATCCTGCGAATGTAATGAAGCCCCCAGGGGACCCAGCAGGACAGGGTGCAGAGAACTTCGAAGCTGAGGAACCAGTGAGTATTCATGTGCACCGAGCGGCCCCCAAACTCCACGGGGACACAAGCTCCTTTGTTCAGGACCTCGCCCCATGTATCTCTTCATCTGGCTGTTGATTCCTATCCTTTAATATTCTTTGTAATAAACCGGTAATTTAGTGACTAAACTGGTTTCCTGAGATCTGTGAGCCAATCTCGCAAATTAATCGAGCCCAAGGAGGGGGGCATGGGAACCTCTGATTTACAGCCAGCTGGTCCGAGGACAGGGGACAGGCTGGACATGGTTTTGGTCTCTGAAGTGAGGGGCCGTCTGTGGGACCATGGGGACTGCGCTGTCCCCAGGCAGATGGTGTCAGAACTGAGTTGTAGGACCCTCCCCACCGATGGTGCAGAATTGTTTGCTGGGGGGGGGGGGGCGCCCCCATGTTGGAATTTGATCCAGAATGCAATGAACAGGATTTAACAAAAATCCCAGGTATTAGGTTTCAGGCCAAAAGTAGCCCTAATCATTTCTTCACCTGGCAGACATTTTTTTTTCTTAATTCAGGATTTAAACCCTTCCCAGGGACCAGATATGTCTAAAAAAATTAAAGCATATCTCCCTTCCTTCCTCTCTCCTTCCTTCTCTTCTTCCCTTCTTTCCTCCCTCCCTCCCTCTTTTCCTTTCCTTCCTTCCTTTCCTCCCTCCCTTCCTTCCTCCTTTCCCTTCCTCCCTTTTTTCCCTTCCTTCCTTCCTTCCCTCCCTCCCTCCTTTCCCTCCCTCCTTTTCCTTCCTTCCTTCCTTCCTTCCTTATCTTCTTCCCTTCTTTCCTTCCCTCCTTCTCTTCTTTCTTTCCTTTCCTCCCTCCCTTCCTCCCTTTCCTCCTTCCTTCCCTCCTTTCCCTTCCTCCCTCTTTTTACTTCCTTCCTTCCTTCCTTCTCTCCCTCCTTCCTTTCTTTTTTCCCTCTTCCCTTCCTTTTCTTTTTCCTAAGCTTTATTTACACTTAGTATAACTGGAGCTCCCCCACCAAGAAATATTTGGAACGGACTGCTGTACATCTGGAGTGGTCCACGTTGCAGGCAGGCGTTCCTGTAGCTGTAAATCCGGTTGCCTGAAGATCACGAGTGCAGAGGGAGCCGGGGAGTCAGGACTAAGGGCTTGCAGGTGCAGGGGCATGCTCGGGGGGCACATACCCCAGGGCTCACAGGTGCAGAGGCACACTCAGGGGATGGGGGACTCATGCCTGGGGGCTCGCAGGTGCGGGGGGGGGGGGGCGGGGGGGGGGGGCACATGCTCTGGAGCTGTAGACACATGGCCGTTTTTCTCAGTTTGCTGTGGGGACTTTGGTCAACAAGTATAAAATGTCTGTTTTCTAACTCGTGTTGGTCTGTATGAGATGTTGTCCCAAATGTAGACTCAAAAGTCTCTTCCTTAAAAAAGAAAGATAATCAAAATGTAACTGCATGAATCCTATAACAGGACCAGAAATAAGACTTGTGGGCACCTGGCCCAGGGTAGCATCCCGAAATAATAGATAAAGAAGATACTCAAAGGATTATAAAACTATATATGCCCTGATATATATGAGCCATGGGACTGGTAAGTATGATTGAGCATGATGATCTTAACATAACAGCTTGAACAGTGAGCCATTTACATCAGTGATCGGGAAGTTGGAAACGGGTCTTGGGTCATAAGTGACACCTCTACACTCAAACTGTGATGGTGCTTAAGTGACAATTCCTGAACCCATCACAGAAACATATCATTCACCAACAGTTAGCACTGGGAAGACATTCCTGATGACCTGGCAAAGCTGCTCAAGGGGGACGATGCTGTTTCCTGTGAAGCGTTATCGATGGGAATCAACTGCTGCCATGTGGGCATGAGCTGCCCTTGGGACCGGGTGTGGAGGGGCCCTCACTTCCCTCTGTTCACACAGCCGGCCAGCAACACAGCACTGGGCTTTCTAGGAGACTAGACAAAATACACTCTCATTCATTTCCTCCTTTTGAATGGATCGCTATGACCGCCATTCATCGGACTATCCAACTCCTGGCAAAGGCAACCATTATGCTCTCAGTTCTGGGCCCCCATGCTCCAAACCCCAAACAGGAAATGGAAGGAAGAAGGGGGTCGTCACAGGCAAGGGAGTCAGGCGAGGAGAGGCGCCTCGCAGGAAAACCTCTCTGTGGTCCCCGTGGAGATGACTGTGCTGGGTCCGACCTTGCTGCCTTCCATCGCGAGAGGCGGCGTGCCATCAACCCTGGCCCGCCGGGGACCCCAGCGTGGACGTCCGGCTGTAGCTGGTTGCCCTGCGTCCCCTCCGCGACAGCGTGGCAGGCAAGGCTATCTACCTGCTCCCAGGTGCACGGTTCTAACAATAGCTCTTTGATGGCAGCCGGTTTCCAGGGCTCAGATCACAGACCGCAATCACGTTCCATTAAGGTCCCTGCAGAACAAAGTGGAGTAGGAGGTGTCAGTTTTATCTGCAAATGGGGAAAGTGAGTTACAGATGCCCAGGCCGGCTGTAACGTAGAGCTCCCAGCACCCTGCTCTTCTGAGCCCTGAGCATGCCCGTGTCTGCACCTCACACTCATCTGCCTTCCCAAGCCTGCGTGAAGAGCGCGCGTCCACTGGGAAAGCCATCGTTCTGGGAAACCGCCAACGTTGACACGCCGGTGTCACGAGGACTCTTTTTTGTTGCAAGAACAGAGACTCACCCCGGGAGCCCCGTAGGTGAAAGGGGTTTCAAGACAAACTAGTTCTTGTGTTGTCCAAGCACGAGGACAAAGCAGCTTGCAGGGTGCAGCGAGCTGGGGACGAACTCGGGGGGCGAGAGTCTGTCCTCCGCCCTCACGGACGCTCGCTGTTCTTCCCTGTGCTCCTCTCCCCAGGCTGGGTGACCCCGGGGCCTCCGGCTTGCCCTTTGCTCAGAATCACTATTCCGCCTTGCATGAGCTCCTGGTCAGCCCCAGTGCCTCTTCAAGACCCGCATCTCTGCTGGAACGTGGCTACTGCCCACCGCCATTCAGTGGCGCCTCCCAGGACAGAAGCCGGTCCACCGTCCCGGCTCATTGTAGCCCGAGCTATCTGGAGGATTGATGGAAATATTGACCTACCAAGTCACTTGAGACCATTATACTTTTCCCTCTTGCCCCTAACTTATAGACAGGTGTCTTCTACTTCCCTAAATAGACACATTCCTGAAATAAAATTGTGGAAATCATATTTGCATTCTTCGAGTCCTATTCTAAATCTTCTGGAAGTTCGGTAATAAAATAACAGAAATTCTTGGCCAGTTGTTCCATTCTTTTTCTTAAAATGAAGATCAATCAATAACCTTTGAAACATAAGGAGAGTGAAATCTATGCTTCAAATTGTCAAACAAGATTTTCTGGTGTCAGTTGGATATTTCTGAAGGTAATATTAGATTTCTAAATTCGGGGGGTGCAGCTGGTCGGATGGTGGTATTCCTGTCCTGCCCCGAGCGGGCTCTGTGCGGGTGATGGAGAGGGAGTCTCTTCCCCGTTCTCGGGGACTCACAAGGGAGCACCTGTCCTTACAGGTGTCGAGACCCCATCAGCCCTGATTAGGGCAGTCCAGCTACCAGGAACTACTGGGATGCTAGTGACATACAGCCTTGTCTCCGATGTGTTTCTGTGATGCTTCACGATTCACCCAGGAGCCACTGGCCCAGAGCTCCCGCTCACAGCTGCTCTGCAAATCTGCAAATAAGCCCGGCATTTTGATGCTGTACCTGGAAATGTGTTCCCTCCTTTGCTAAATACATTGACCTCAATTTACTTGTTGACCACAAACAACGAGTGAGTCAGTTTTCTCATTTGTAAAAAGAAGACAATACGAGTAATTATGGTTTCGCTGATTTATTGTGGGGAGTGAGTGGCCCGACTCCGCATTGTGTGTTACGCATCCACATCGTACATAATGGTCGGTGCTCAGAACACAGAAGCCTCTCACTAGTTACCGAGTGAGCACTTTCATGTTTATCTAGCTAGCTTTTGTGTTGTGTTCTGATTCCATCGGTGATGAGTAAGGACGCTACCTCCCAATCTTGACCTCGAAGGTGAGTCTCGCTGTCCTTGATGAGATGGCCGCAGGTGGTAAGAGTGGGGTCTTCCTTAGTGACTGTGTGGTCTTCACGGCCAGAGAAGCGGCCCAAAGATCACTTGGCAGCACCCATGTCATCTCTCAGGACGTACTGTCCTAGGATTCCCAACAAATCTTTACAACAAGACGAATCTGATTTTTTGTTCATTTTGATGAATAAAATGCCATCATGCTGGAATATCAGAGTTTGGGCTTGGAGGGAGAGAGAGAGGGTGTCAGGTGCACACATGTGAACATCAAGACTGCTGGTGGTTCAAAACCCCCTAGACTGTACTTGAGAGCTGAGCTCTGGGAATCTTGCTATGTGGGATGGGGTTAAACGGCACCCCAAATGGTTCCCTCATGAGCATTCCCCCCCTGGTGGCCGCTGTGTTCTGGCTGAGCTCCCTGCGATCCTGAGCCCAGGAGTGACCCCCATGGAAAAGAGTGGAAAAGAGTCTTCTGGGTGTGCAAAAAGGTGTGGCCGATGGCTGCCAGTCACTGTGAGGGAGGAGGGAAGCCCCCGCCGCAGGGCTCCAGCCATCCCCATGCTTATCCCAGCATCTCCCCTGGGATTCCAGCCCCGTTCCCCATTACCTGTGTACTCCAACTCGACCACCCTGGTCACGTGCTCATCTTCTCTGGGTTCCCCTTTGCCCAGGGGCGCAGACCCAGCCCCGAGGAAAGACAGTGGGCAGGTGGGGGGCGTGAGGACCCGTGGGGGGCGAGCGGCATCCTCCCAGGGAGGGCCCAACTTGAGAAGGGAGGCACAGTCTTGAAGACACAAAGAGAGCCCTGGTCTGGGATCTCAGTCTGAGCCAGTTGTCATAGAGGGAGCAGCCGTCCTCAGAAGGCAGAGCTGGCCCCTGCCCGGGGGTGGGGGTGGGGAGCTGCTAGACGAGTCAGCTCGGTCTCTGACACCTCTGCTCTTGCTAAGCGGTCATTGCTTGAGTGATGCTTTTGTTGCTTTTCTGAGGAAAATAATAATACAGCTTACACAGTGCTAGAAACTATTAACAAAACAATTGCTTAGCTGGCTTTGCAGCAATGAATTATTATTTTTTTTAAAGATTTATTTATTTATTTGAGAGAGCGAGAATGAGAGAGAGAGAGAGTACATGAGGGGGGGGGGGTCAGAGGGAGAAGCAGGCTCCTTGCCGAGCAGGGAGCCCGATGCGGGACTCGATCCCGGGACTCGATCCAGGGACTCCAGGATCATGACCTGAGCCGAAGGCAGTCGCTTAACCAACTGAGCCACCCAGGCGCCCCTGTAGCAATGAATTATAAAGATAAAGAGTAGCCATTCAGCTGGGTTCTGTCAATACCAGGAGGGATGGGTAACTGATACACGTAACAAACACAGGCAGGCGCCTGGGTCACAGAAAGAGAAAAAAGTATAAAAGAAGTGTTTAGGTGTGGTGTGGGCACAGATGTATGAACTGCCCACATAGACACACCTACATTTCAGGCACACACACTTGTTAAAGATGTTGGGTTTAATCAGGTTCAGGGATCAGTCAGCTGCAGCTTTATCCACGCTGTTCTTTGCCTGAATCTTCTCAGCGGTAGTGAACACAGGGCGAGGAGAAACTGGGGAAGAAATGACCGTTTATGGATTCGATGGGGATTTTCAGGGCCATGTGCTCGGCCCACTTGTGGGCACTGCCACGGTGACTCCCCAGGCCAAGAGGTGACAGATGGCAGGGCAGTGGACAAAGTTGAAGTGCAGGCTGGAGACCCCCCCCCCCCCTTGGTGTGTGACCGAAGCCAGGTTGCAAAGGGGAGGGTTGAAGACTGGGAGCTGGGAGCTGTATCCTCAGGACAGCGCAGGACTGTATCCTCTGCCTTCAGCTCGCCAGCCTGAGAGGCCAGCTCTCACGTGGTTTTCTCGATGGTTCTGAAGGCTTGTGTGTCACCATAGCGGGGACAGCCTGCGTTTGCCTCTGGAGGGTGCGTGCGTACGTGCGTGTGTGTGGTGTGTGTGAGTGCACGTGTGCGTGTGTACGTGTGGGATCACGTAGCCGACGTGGCAGGAACAGGGTTGAACTAAGTTACTGAGGAAGACGAGACTCTGCTCTGGCGGCGAGGCCTGAGTTCCATCTGCTCGGGATCGCCTCTTCCAGGCAGCACGGGCTTGGCTGGACCTCTTGCTGCGGGCCCGGTGGATATCTCTCCATCACGTTTTGGCATCTGTTTGAATTCCAGTTTCTGAAGTTTCCAAGTCCTTACATGTAAGACAAATAAAATCACGAACTCTCCTCCGTAGACACACACACCCCTGAGCTTGCTCCAGCCTGGGCGAGGATGAACCACAAGTGTGTCAAGTGATTTCAACCTGCTGGTTCTTGCTCTGGGGAGACAAGTTTTCCAGATGCAGATCTTGCAGGGCAGGGACTTCAAAGCCTTCCCTTCCCTGTCCTGCCCACACCCCGTCCCAGCAAACACTGGCAGGTGTAGGCACGTGAGAAGGTGCTGGGGTTCCGAGTCCAGACTTGGGAAGGGGGGGCTGGTGCCTAGACCCTGAGCTTTGCACCTGTAGCCTGGGGAAGGGTTGCTCCGGAGCAGACGGCGAGCATCAGGGTATTGCCCTGGGTCCCATTGGGCGCTGCTGGTCCCAGCCATGTTGCCCGGAGTGGAGGCCAGCGGGTCCTGTGCTGCCGGCAAGCCCACACGGGGGACCCAAGATGTCCTTTTCCCCAATTTGTGAAGCTGACCCAAGAAGGCTAGTAAACATTCGCCTGACAGTTTCCCGTCCAAAGTAAAGCATGTAAGTTATTCTGACGGTTCAGGAGGGTCCTGGCCGCCTGGCGAGGTTGCAGGAGCCTAAACATTTTTGGTCACCAAGCCCATTTCCTTCTTCCTCACCTCTCACTCCCATGCGTCTGGGCAGCAAGGCCCTGGTGCACTGCTCACGATTCTTTGTCTGGGGCTCAGACAAGTTCACGGACTCACGGACTCACAGACCAGCTGCCGTAGCCGCCGTCGGCTGCGGCGGGAGCCCGAAGAGGAACGCAGGGCTCTGTGTGCACAGCTACGAGGAAAGCATGTGAACGGCGGAGGTCCAGCCAAGCCCGTGCTGCCTGGAGGAGGCGATCCCGAGCAGATGGAACTCAGGCCTCGCCGCCAGAGCAGAGTCTCGTCTTCCTCAGTAACTTGGCTCAACCCTGTTCACTGTTGAGTTTCTCCTGCCACGTCGGCTACGCGATCTCATTTAAATCTGCCACCACCACCTGTAAAGGACGCAGAGACCTGCTCGCGCAAAGCAGCTTGGTCGCAGTCCCAGCTGCCAAAGAGAGGTTGGGGATTTGAACGCAGGTCCACGTGACCCCAAGTGGGGTGCTTCCCACACCACGCTCCGCCCTGCGGGGGCTTTAGTAAGAGTCACGGAGCTGGATGGAAATTCAAGGTTTTGGGTAGTGTGCGAGGTTGAGACAAGGGGGCAGGGTGTATGTGTGAGTGTGTGCACGCGTGCACTCTCATAAAAAGGAAGTGTATATACGAAGGGAGACCGAGGAAATGCACACCCGTGGACAGTGATGGCCACCAGCTGGGGACTTGCAGACCACCTCTTATTACTTTTCCACTTCCAAAAGCATCGCTGACACAGCACTCTACCTTCCTAGATGTTTGCTGTCGTCGTCCCAGTTTCACTTAATCTTAACCATTTGTTAGACTCCGTCTGCGAGACTCACTGGTGCACAGTGGACTCTCGTGGTGCGGGCCTGTTCCATGAGGAATCCATGCGCGACGGGCACTGTGGACCCTGCAGACAGAGCTTGGGAGACGGAGGAACTGGATTTTTTTTTATTGTATTTACTTTTACTTATTTTTTTTTTTTAAAGATTTTATTTATTTATTTGAGAGAGAGAGTGAGAGAGAGAAAGAGCACAAGAGGGGGGAGCAGGAGAGGGAGAAGCAGACTCCCCGCCGAGCAGGGACCCCGATGCGGGACTCGATCCCGGGACTCCAGGATCATGACCTGAGCCGAAGGCAGTCGCTTAACCAACTGAGCCACCCAGGCGCCCTACTTTTACTTATTTTTAAAGTTGAATTCAAAGAGCCACACATGGCTCCTGGTTGCACAACCAGCAACAGATGTTTCCAAACAAACATTTAAACAAACCAGCATATCCATATTTTCATGAATTTACCCACTGAAAAAATTTAAAGCATACAGAAGTCGAAACTGTATCTAAATTCTCAGGCGATGCACCTGCCAAACTGTGGGAGGGGGGAGAATTCAGGTAACTGTGAAGCGTCCGAGACGTGGCTCTGGGGCCTGGAGCCCATGTCTCGGGTCCACGTGGTGGCGGGGCACACATCACAGAACCACGTGCAGATCGGTCGCCCGGGTCCACGTCGGGAGCCTTCCCTCAGCGCTGCTCTCATCTCGTCAGGGGCCACGCTCCTGCCTCGGGCCCGACTCCTCCAGCGCCTGCCAGATCCTTCCCGGTGGGACCAGACTGCAGCTCGCGGCGGGCCCAGCCCGTGGGTCTGGACATGAGCTTCTTTGACCTGCCAGGGCTGCGGAGCCGACGAGTCACCCAGGGCCAAGAGCTTCTCCGACTGCCTGCACCCAAGAATGCCCGAGGAGGCGGAGAACTCCAGACGTGCCCGACGCCCCCAATTCTGCCGCCTGGACCACAGCCCCCGCCCACCCACTCTAACGGGCTCTGGCGCTGCGGTTCTCAGCCCGGGCTGTCCCCCGAAAATCACCCAGGGAGTGTCGTTGTTATCGAGCGCCCCAAGGGGCTCCAGTGGATGTGAAGTTTATGTCCGTGTTTACCATATCAGAAGTTAAAACAGAAATCTATTAATATGTATTGCAATTCATTTAAAAATAATAAATGCACGTGTTACCATAAATAGCATATTTTTATTAAAGCTAACCATGTTTTCCAAAAGAGAAAAGAAAGCTCTCTGTCATTCGTTTAATGGGGGTTTCCTGCGCTGTTTACGTTACGTGCTGGATTTATGACGAGCTCTGCATTATTTGGATCCACCTTAATGGCTCTCAGAGGAAGGAGGTGTCCTGGTCTCCCAGGGCAAATGGAGGGGCGGGGGCAGGAGGCGAAGTGGCTCTTGCACGTTTCGCTTTTGGGCAAGGTCAGGAAGTTACGTCTGGGGCCATGGCTTTATTCAGTCATCCACACCGGGGCCGGAGTCACTGTCTGCCCACGGGGGTTACATTTCAAAGAGAAGTTACAGTGTGTTCGAGGACGCCAACGGACTGGTCAGAGCTGCTTTTATTCGGGCAAACGGTGAGATCACCATTGACCGTGGGCACGGCCGCGCGCTCACAGAGACCCCTGATGGCTGAAGGTGGGACTCAGACCCCCTGTCGGGGTGCTCTGCGCATCCTGGCCCAGTGCCATCAGAGGACCACAGGCACCTAGTGCCCACAGCCCTAAATGCTGTCACCTGGCTGAAAAGCAGCTCCCGGTCCCCTCAGACGCCGGCATGCACCTGCTATTCTGTGGTCATGTCAGTAATAATCGCAAATAAAGTGCGTTGAGTATATTTTGTGTTAAAAATATAAAGTTTGAAAAATGTTATGCCATTTGGGAAATAAATCGAGGAAGCAGCAAATAGAAAGAGACATTCATGTGCAGGGCAGAGTCATAAATCTCTACACAACAATTTATGGGCTGGAACCCTCATGTAGTTATGTTAGAAGCAAGCCTCACACGGTCTGGGGCTTGTGGATAGAAATAATTATTAGCTTTTTCTTTGAAAGAACTCAAACAAACCTACTTGGAAGCCCGGCCAGCACAGAGCCGAGTGAGTACTTGAGACGTCAGGCTCGAGTGTTTGCTGACTGTCAGTGGCCCCACGGCCATCGACCGTGCCACCTGGTGTCTGCCTATGGACGGCTACCCACGTTTTCTGTTGTTCTCCCGCCCTGCCGACCTTGTCTCATGAACACACACTGAGGAGCCGTGTGCCTGGCCCTGCTCTGCCCTTCAAAGCTTATTGATTTCGAACTAGCTTCTTTGATAAGAGGCAGGTTTGCCTGAGGCTCTGTGGTGACTTTTGGAGGGATGGTTATTAACTTGCTGGAGAAGGATTTTAACATTGTTTTCTCCTTAGGTGAAGTTTGTGTAAAGAAAAGAAAGGAATGCACAGATACTGCTTTGTAGAATGAAGCCATCTCCTTACCACTCAGATTCTAAACCTGCCTGATTATTTATTGAGTTACTACAAATGTATGGACATAATTTCATTATCTTATTAATTCATGTGTTCCATAAGCACCGATGGAGCATCTGCCACAGGCCAGGTGTGTGCTAAGTGGGTCAGGTGTGCGCTGGGGGACAGGTGTGTGCTAGGTCGGGCAGGTATTTGCTAGGGAGGCAGGTGTGTGCTGGGGGGCAGGTGTGTGTTAG